>NC_141329.1:1104443-1639443 GCF_037954235.1 Aulostomus chinensis
AACCAGTGCCAGTGGCTCGTCACTGAGGTGTCAAAGGAGGCCACTCATTATGGCTGGCACAAAACTACCTGCCTATTTTCTGTAAGAGTAAAGTCAAACACAAAGCCGATGAGAAAGCGTTCAGAGCGCAGAGTTCTTCCCAATGAATCACGTGAGGATTTTGTGGACCTAAGTTATACTCGCACAACGGCTGCATTTCTGTTCCGGCAGCAGTGAACACGTGGCCCACCAGGTGTTGTGCCTCCGGTTCAGTAGGACCTTGTTTTGGCCTGTAATTGTTGGGTTCCCCCTGGAGCCAATCAATGGAATTCTGAAAATATCCCTAGAACCAACACTAAGAGGAGTCACGCTCATAGCAGCCATGCCAAAACTGCTTTTGTAGTGTCTACAGACTGCGTGGCTTTAAAAGAAAGAACAAATGAATAGGAGAAGATTTACGGTCATTTTAAGACCCTATCAAAGCAAACATCTTCTATGTAATCACATAAAATATGATTATTATGCTTGTTGCAGAAAATGTCTCCAAAATGGTTCCTGCAGTTGATTTATCACATTTTGGAGACCATAAATACATTGCAGTGAAATTAAAACATAGACATTGCCAGGATGATTCGTCAATTCTGTAGCAAACGCTGAGAAACATGGTGACGACATCACCAACAACACACACACACACACACACACGTGCAGCAGCGTGAACTATGGTTAAAAAAGCCGACAATTCAACAAGCATTTGGCATTATTATATGATTACACATAGAAGAATGGTTGTGCTGTGCAAATGACCTTTTCTCATGCTAAGTCTGCATCCTCCATCCATCCATCTAAAACCACGGTGTTGAATTAAAGGTCAAAGGGCCAGAGAGGTCAGTCAAACTTCAGGGAGACGCTCATCAACGATGCCACGGCTCCTCTGAGGGCTTAAACCTGCCAATGTTCAGCCTGATCGGCTGCAGCGGAACGAAGGTCCACGTGAGGCTGACAATGACACGCGTGATGACCTGTCGTGATTTTCCTACCAGAGACAATCAGACCATTATCCTCCTGATGCGTCGCCGCACTGCAGGTTTCCAAGTGAAGCACATTGTGGTTTGCCTCTGGTGATAATCTAATCAGAAGATTTATTATAAGAGATAATCATCTAGCCTGAATATAGGAGGCAAACCCAAACAGAGGGCATTGTGGGTAGAAATAGGATGCTGCAGCGAGGGAGGGAGGACATCTACCCCGACGCACCCAAACATGAAAATCTACCAGTAAACATCAGAGATCGTCAAGACAAGAATTTCTGTTTATTCCCACCTGTCGTTTAAGTTTGTGCTCTCTCACTCATGCACTGCTGCCTGATGAGATCATGAAACCACTGGAAGGCTGCAGCTGAGCCTCAACGCTGATGAAAACTAACTAAACCAGGGCTGACTGATGATAAGGTTTCTGATATTGGAGGGGAATGTTCATAATTATATCTTTATTCTTATCCATTTAAAAACCCTTTTAAATGGTGAGGGTTTGGTGTTTTGGGGATCCAACAACACTCTCAGTTGTAGTCTGTCGACGACGGCGTGCACAGCAACACCTCCCTCGACAAAGAAGCAACTCATCCTCTGATTCAGACCTTGACAGGCCGGAGGTATGAACACACCTGCGTGCCTCCTTATTTTCTTATGTCATACATGGTGTCTCACAAGATCCTACACACAGTTCCTTTAAACTGAAACAGAATGAATTGACTGCATAAATCAAAGTAACCAATCAGGAGACAAAAAGGCTCCGACCAAGAAGAGAGCGATTGAATGTAGCTCTGATCCCACCTGACTGTAGCTCGGCCTTTCCTCCGCTCCCGTCCTCTCCTGCTGGATGGCCTAATTGTCGCCATTTCCACATGTAACGCAGCAACCCCAAGGGGGCTCATTATAAGAGCCATTCTTAAGCTGCCCCCTCGCCAGGCTTCTGTGGTTCAGTCCAGGGACAGATACTGTTGCCTGAAAGCTATTGATCACCATTAGGAGGCAGGGAAGTCCTGCTAGTGGCGTGTCGCTGTGTTTGTGCGTCTCCACATGCACAGCATTGGGAACAGTCACAATTACCCACTTTCAGACTGGATTTGAAGGAACATCTGATGGTCGTTGCTTCTGTTGTGAAGGAATGACGTGGGCTGGGTCAAACGGTGCGTTGGCACAAGTTAGAAACTGTTCCCGCTTGTTTAAAGTTGAGGAGACTACTAATTAGGATGGAAGAATTTTATTTTTAGCTCCAATATTGTAAGTCTGTCCTGGTTGCCAGGCAACCTAACAATGTATCATTGTGTACGCTTCAGTTTCAGATATGGTGGCCTTTGTGTTCATTCGTGAATGTAGCTGGTGAAGCTCCAGGCACAGTTGGATCAAGGGGCTCAGTTATCGTGCTAACATGCAGCAACGTTCTGCAGATGTTCTACCGTTCTCCTGCTCTACTTCAGACACGCAGACGAGCCATGAACAACGTCATCGTCCATGTGAAGGTCATGAAATGAAGGGTGTTGATATTTCAACTGGTATCTGTCGGTCCAAGTACTGACACTGGCCACACGACGAAGACAAATTGTCTGAAATAAACTGTGAAGCATCACTGGACATCACCATCGCTTGAGCTGGTGAGTGTGAGCTGAATTATGGCGTTGCCGCCATGCTGAGTGATGTCACTCCCATCATTGAGACAGATGGAACTTTCCAGTTGCTCATGAACACACTATGAGATCCGCTGAGGCTACCGGTTGGGGGTTGACGTTCAGAGTCTTCCTCCATCACAGTGTTTACTGAGTATAGACTCAGATTCTTGTTCAGTAACAGATCAGGACTCGGCGTTGCTGTCCCGTCTGTCACATTAACCAGTGAGACACACTTCAGTGCGTCCCCTTCAAACATGCTAGCACATCCCCGACAAAGCTGTGTTATCGTCTTCAGACTGGGTGACAGCGTTGCTCGTGGAGACAAGCTGCCAGTCGGCGTCGTGCTCTTTATGGTTGCTGGGTTGAGTCAATGACACGTCAATAATAAAACATCAGCAGACCCACAGAGGCTGACTGTGTCAACACTCCTGGGCGGGTGTCATCTCGCGGTGCCGCGGGTGAAGCAGAAGGACAAATAATAATAGAAAGTGATAAGCAACGGTTTTGGAGGGAGCAAGCGGAGAGGGCCCAGGGTGAAAGGTCAAAGAGTCCTGTTTTTACACTCAGCCGGAAGCCTTACTGGGCCCAAGTTCAAGATTATCACCCACCTGACATTTAAACAGTTCTCTGGGTATCAGCTTTGATGGTGCTGAGAAATGCAGTTTCTGTTCATAGCCTCAAGTATTTATATAATAGCAGTATTATTGTAGTATACATCATAAAACTTCCTCTTTACAAAATGAGCAGAGAATACAAATAACATTGAAATCAAACTAGGATTTGATGTAAAGTATGCCGAACCCTAGATCAAGATTGAGAGAGGCCTCCCCAGCGACTGACCAGACACAAAGTCAACAGGAACAAGGCTTTGATTAGGAGTCCAATCCATTGGGCAACGCACCTCAGAAGGTTACTGGAGTGTAACGATGACAAACGGACTGCAGCTTCGTAGCTCCCAGGTGTGCAGCAGAGGCCTGTGAGGAGAGTAAAGCTAACAGGTCCACGCTCATCCCAAGAATTATTATGAATTATCTTACTGGATAAAGGAGGCAACTCCAACGATACCCGTTTTCTTATAGCCAGTAAACCAGGAGGAGCGCTGACACCATCCCTTTCATCACTTTTCCTCTCCTCTGTTCCAGTTTCCACTCTGCTCTCTCCTAAAAACAACTTGGAAATGGCGGGATGCTAACAAGCTAACCCAGTGTTGCTGTTTTAAACTCTTTCAGCTTTGCGCTGTTGGCACCAACATGCTCACATGATTGACATCCTTTTACAAAAGTTAAAATATCAACCCTTTTCAGTGCCGTTAGCGCCAACAAAACTATGTGATGCTTCTTGAGTAGAAAGCCTTTTTCAGAATAAAACACGCAGCCTAAATCAAGTGCAATGTCTCACATGTGCAGCAAGCTTGGGAAATAATAATAATGATGATGTATCCACTAATTATCAAAGCTATTAAATGAGTCTCCGCCACAAATTAGCTGTCTCCTGTGGCTGTGTTTTACTGGCAGGTTGAAGCTAATGACAGCATGTCATAGCAGGAAATCACACATACCAACACTGACTAATTAAGCAATTAAGGACACACCAGAGATGGACATGAACAATCTGACAGCTGCGAGCGAGTCCATAATGGTTACGTGCCAAGTTCATCTGCCTGTACATCAGACACGTCTCTGAGAGTTGCACTTATCCAGGGGAAGGTTCTGCTGAGCTTGCATCTTGTCCTCCAGCACTTCTCAGCCTTGCACATGCAGCTAAACTCACTTGACACCTTTGAGCTTCCCAGTTTCCACGTGTCGGTGAGAGCTGCACTCCAGTTTCCCTGCTGGCCTGCCTCTCCAACCAGAGCCTGCATGAACGTCATTTTTACCATCGTGCTTGACTTTCAAGCTTCACTTTCCTCACTGCGTCGATGATGAAGATCAGGGAGTAAACACCAAAGCTTCCTGCAGGTCCGGTCAAATGCTTTTGGACCACGACTCCCAAACTGGGGTAGGGTTGTGTTGAGGGTATGACAAAACCTGTAGCATCCTCAGAAAACCCTCCATCAGAAATAAATCAATGGTTACGATTTTCACACCTGCATTCTGCGAGGATCGGCTCCTCCACTCTTCACACCTACAGGCGCCAAGTACCAGCAGACCAGCGTCATGGCGGGACGTATACGGCCCTTTGGCACTCGACAGGTTGTCAGGCCTCCACATGCATGGATAAATGCTTAGAACAATCGAGCCCAACACCCAAAAGGAGCACACGTTGATTAGCTGAAGACAGGGCTGGCATTGCTAGCCAAGCCTCTGGTGGTGCAAGCGCCACCTCTGGAGGTAGAGGGCAGTGCTCTCATCAGTCCTCCGTGCTCCAGCAGTTAAGATGGAATCTCTCATGGGAATCGTCTCAGTGGGACTGTAGAAATTCTGCTTCGTCTGGCTAAAACTGAACGGTCTAAATTTAAGACATTTTAACAACATTTCTGGTTCATCGTCGGACAAACACTTAGGCTTCTTCTTGAGGAAGCCTTCCCTTCTCTTTGTATTTCCCTTCCATTTACAGAAATTACTTCCTAGCACAAACAAAGCTGCACTGTCACTGTGTTGGATAAAATCCCCCAGGTTTAATTAGCAATGATCAGATTCATAATTATATATATTTTCCCTCCATGAGGGCATATAATTGGAGGACTTGGACGCAGGGGAATCTTTCATGGGAGAACTCCAGTCAAACCCTCATTAAGGAGCTCATATCTCTGCAGAACCACAGTAGCGCGGTGAAGTCTGAGAATGAGAAGATGCAGGAGAAAGTTGAACAACTCAACTCCCACTCAGGAAGCCCACTCTAATCAGCTGATGAACGTGGGAGCTCCCTCTGTCGTCCTTTAACCCCAAACAGAAGTGGAGCAAGCCTGTTCATTGCGGGAGATCTGCCACATGTGGTTGAAGTCAATCCCCTCTGCAGCAAAATGAATTTTAATGAGATAAACACTCTCCAGCCCCTTTGTTGTTGGGAAGCCAGAGTATTCATTCATCATTGCTGGAGACTCACCAAAGGTTGGAACGCATCGATTCTGACACAAGTGTCTGCTTCACGATTGATGCTGCTGGTCAAACTCATGGCGCACACGGGAACGATGATGTTCCCTTATTCAAAGTTAAACCCAGCAGCTGAGGTCGGTGCTGGAAAATAAGACCCAAACTGCACACCAGCTTTTAGTTTTACTGACCACTGGCTTGGTGAGCAAACCCAGCAGGTTTAAACAGCAAATTACATCATGGCCAACAGTGGGTAAAGGCTCAATGACCAGAGTCCGGATCCCGGGGGTTCCTCCAGGTGGGGAACTTGGTTTGGTGGGCTGACAAAGGTATGGAACCCGTGAAATACCAGGCAGCAAGAGCATGACGTCACTGGCAGACAGTCACAGCAGCTACGAAGCCACACACACACACACACACACACACTTGCTCTCTGCTACAACACAAAGAAGGGTCTGATCCCAAAACACACACACATAAATACATACATACATACATACATACATACAAACACACATAAATACATACATACATACATACATACACACAAACACACACACACACAGGCAACACTGCAACATCTCTACTGCAGCTGCTAGCATCACAGCTACTTAGCAACACTCAGAAACAACCACGGCCATAAAGAGGCGAGACAGGAAGCTGCAGGTGAGGAGGAGAACACCTGAGAGTCCTACAACAGTTTAGAAGCTGGGCCGACCTGCTCTGGTGACGTCAGGATGACGGCCCGCTCCGTGGACGTCGTCGCCGGTGAGTCCCGTGCCTGCTGCAGCCCTCGACCCCGGCCGTGTGAGGCCACTTGTGTTCATTCCACGGATTCAGAGACAGTAGCTCGTCCACGTCGTCCATGCTGGCGCCGCCATTGTCGATCCATTTCCGATGTGCACCTGCTGGCTAAATGACACCAGTGCTAATGGTGAGCGAACACGGGGGCGGGGCAAGACACCTGTCAATCATTGACACCATGAACACGAGTGACAGCACATGTATGTGCCTCATGACGTCATTGCACGGACGTGTTTCTGATGAGGGACACCAAGGCACCACCATCCTGGTGGGAGGACGCCAGGTTACATCCCTGGTCTCTGAGTTAATGAGGAGAGAGGCTGAGACACTGCTGGTTATCCCTCAAATCTCCCCTGGCCTCCCAGCCTGACAGTTCCCCTGACTCTGTTCCGATCAGAACTGAGCTGTACTGACCCAACATGGCAGGTGCAGGTCTCAGGGGCAGCCTCTGCAGTCCTGGCAGAGCTGCTCACTCTGCTCAGCCGGCTGTGAAAGGCTGAGTCTGCTCCCAGGTCCGGCATTGGAAATATGCCCCGGGTGAGCCAGACTATAAATTAGTCAGGATAAGTTAAGGGCAGACTGCACTAGATTCCCCCTCGGTTATCAGCGGAGAAGAACCTGCCTGGAGGCTGGTGCTCTTAAATCTTTTATCGTTGCTGAGGCAGCCTGATCCGGGCCGGGGCTGAGGCCATCAATCAGGGCCAATCCTCACAGCTAATGGCTTATTCAAGATTTCTTGAAAGAAACAGACATCCTCATCTAAATCAAGCATGAAATAGCATTTGCGGCTGTACTCCCGGAATAGTTTTGTGTTACAGTAATTGGGCTAACGAGTCCAGCAAAAAGAGGAAATCAGGTTGATTTAAGGCTGACATGTTTTGCGCCACATGGAACTTCAGATTTTACTTCAGCGTAACTCCATTAAACATGACTATAGCTGTCAACTCAGCAGAGACGACGTACACTTAGCATGGCGGATGTAATGAAACCACGCCATGCTAAACAATAGCTCTACCGCGGCACTCGCAGGCGCTCCTCTCCCTGCGTGGCTATTTTTAGCTCGACTGGATGCAGGCCTGTGTTTCAAGGGGAGAGGATCACATTCTGAAGACATTCACTTCCTGGCAGCCAGGTGTGAATTGCTTTGACAGGACAAGTGACAGAAAACTAGCATGAAGGTGACCTTCAGTTGAACCTGAACCAACGGGATAAATGGTGGCGTAGCTCGTACATGGGAGGTGGACCTGTAAGAACCAGGAAATGGTCTCATTGTAGGAAACAGCCTTCCATCCATCCATCCATTTTCCATACTGCTTATCTGTCAAGGGTCGGGGGGGTGGAGCCTATCCCAGCTGACACTGGGTGAGAGGCGGGGTTCACCCTGGACGGGTCACCAGTCCGTCACAGGGCCACCAGGAGCAGTTAGGGGTTCAGTATCTTGCTCAAGGACACTTGGACATGGTCACCAAGGGAAGTGGGGCTCCAACCAGCGACGCTTCGGTTGCTGGGCAGCCACTCTACCACCCAAAGAACCTGGAGTCTTTTATTCCGGTTCTGATTTCAACCCACACTCCGTCACAGCCGCAGTCAGTGACCTCAGTTGTTTCTCTCAGGAGGTGAATGTATCCTCTGATGGTTTCCTCGTCCATTTCTAGTTTAAAAGATGTCATATATTCTGCAGCTTGTTTTGCACCACATTTGCACTCGTGTGAGACTGCGCGTCCCCCAGAGGAACGCCGCTAGTTCGGTCACACCAATGACTTTGGTCTCATCCAGGACTGCGGCAGGAAAATCACCTGCTTCTGGCTGACTGGATGCTCATAATTGAGCCTAAATGAGAGGCAAAACTTGCAGGTATGATACCTTTGACCTTGAAAGTCCCACAAATTTGGTGGGAGATTCCCTGCATTCAGAACGACAGTGAATGATGGGACATAGCAGGTCAAAGCACCTCCAGAGACCTCCTGTTCCTGCAGACTGGCGAGGAAATCCCAATGATGCCATGGCGAAGCACGCAAAGAAAAGATGATGTTATTGGTTCTTTGGAAACTGGAGATGGCGGAAGCCAAGGCAGCTCCGACTCCATCACACGTTTGGAAACCTGCCTCCGCTTCGTCTTTGAAGACTCAGCTTTGCAAATCAGAGCGAGAGGAGGAAGGCGGAGGGATGAGAGGGTGTGGCGATGCTGACCTGGTGGCGGAGGAGAGCGTCTCACTGAGGGACGCAGCAACAGCTTATCAAGGTTTACTGTCCAGCAGCCAGCAGGGAGAAGCACAACCACATGCGAGTGTTTAGTTTAACAATTATATCCATCACTGTTGCTGGCTCGTTATTTGACAAATTTGTGTCAGATTCCCTCCTCGCCTTTTCACAGCAGACGAGCAAAGACGTGAGGGCGTGTCACACAGCCAGACAACGTTCTATTTGTCAGTTAGACCAATAAAACACGCTTATTATACATCATTGGTTTAACTAAAAGAATCCCCACGTTCTGATGTGTTGAAACAAGAGTCTCCTAATGAGCATAACTAAACCCACAACAAACACACTTCCACTCACGCTGGAAGAACTCATCTTTAATGATATGGAACAGGTTCATGGCTCCTCCTCATCGCTGGGGGACATTTGTGTTCCGGTTCCTGCAACATGAATCCGTATGAGGTTTACTGTAAAAGAATCAACAATACTTTCCCAAACATCCGAACCACAGGAAAGTTTAACAAGGCACTCAGAGCTCTGGTTGTTCTCATGGAAGGCCTGGAGGCTCTGCACCCACTAGAGTCGATGCTTCTGTGTTCAAATTACAATTAAAATCAGAACAAAGACAGTTTTGGGCTGGCTCGCCACTGAGAGCTGTTTCTGTTCCAGATTTGGAAAACTGTAACACACACATGCGTCCCTCCCTCAGGCGGAGTCACCAGGAGGAGAGTTGGAGCGTGAGATAGCGGCGCTCTGGTAGCTGTTGCCAGACGCCGGTAAAGTGATGCTGTAATCCTGAAATCAATGATGGTGGAAAGCGTGTTCCCTGTGTTCCGCCTCACCTAAGATCATGGGAGAACGTTGGAAGCTGCCCGTATCTCTAAGGTTCTTATCTAAAACAGTATCATTTACTCTGCACCCCCACCCCCCACGCGCCTCACCCCTCGGGTGTGATGGTGTTAGCTCTCAAGTCAGAGCCACGGTTCTCACACATGGCGTCGTTGCTGTGATTCTTTATTAATCAGCAGCAGGTGTTCTCTTCACAGCTGGTTAGCTTGTGCTGATGTGAAAGGCTGTCAAGCTTCATTGTCTGCTGCAGGCTGGGCTCAAACGTGTGTGTCTTCCTACCACATCGCACCGTTCAGCCGCCACAGACACACACAGGCCACCAGGGTGTCTGTGGGGCGAAGGCGTCTTTACAACTGTTGGTGTTTCCTATTTGGAAACCATCCTCCAGCCCGCCGACAACGGAGATGAGGTCCTCGATGGGAAATGAAGGCTGACGAATTCTATACGAACGTCAGCATTCAGAAAACAACAGAAACACAAGGATATGAAAAAAGAGAAAGATTCTGAGAGTATCATCAAAATCTGAAAATATTCTCTCCCTAACTGCCATAAACGGGTCCAGAACAAAGTCCGTACCACGCCTGGTCGTTTACCTCTCAAGTTATTCATTTAATAACGAGGCGTATCATTGAACGTGTGCATGTCGACGTGTGAGACCAGAGGACAGCTTCTGTCTTGAGTCCCGCGCAGGCTGAGGTCATCAACACAAAGTAACAGTGTGACATAAAGCCCCACATGCAATGCTGCAATTAATGAAACTGCACTTGAACAGACAAAGACACACAAAAAAGCACAACGATGCCTCAATCCGGGGACCAGTTGATGATGGAAAACGGCTGCACGTGGCCCAGTTCACCCAGTTCACGCGAAGATGATGGAAGCGTGTTCACGTCGTATCCTGCTCACAGCCTTCACCAGCCTCTCACGCATAGATCCAGTTCAACCAGAAACACTGTGGTGGTCACATGTGCTCGTTAGTGGAGGACAGACGGAAGCGAGGGAGGGAGAGCTGGGCGATCGAGGGTGTTGTGGTGATGTCGTTGGTGAGCGCTCGTAGCGGTGAAGGGCAGATTTGAGGTGGCCAGACCGTCGTGCTCTGATAACTGCTGGCGGTTTATTGATGCTTCTGTCCAATCCCTCGTGTAATGTGGTTTTACTGGCCTCCGATGAAGCTGTGAAGGTGAATGTTGGTGGGATGACAGTGAGGACAGATGACGAGCAGACAGATGGAGCTGTGGCTGAGGGTCTCACCCCCGTGGCTGCTGCGGTCCGCAGCAGCAGCAGCAGCAGCAGCAGCAGCAGCAGCAGCAGCAGCAGCTCCTCTTCTGTGTGTTCAGCTTTGTTTTGCCTGTTCCAAACATTTCCTTTCATGAGTCTTCAGCGGTGAGATGCAGCGTTGGCCTGTCGGAGGGTCTGAGACGGCAGCTGGGTTTCCTTCTGCTTAGTTCCATCACAATAAAGAGAAGAGAGACGCGTGTTGTGCAGAAATCACAGTGACACCTCTGTCATTGTGACTGGATACAAGACTACCTGGCAGCAAATCTATTGCTGCTGTTTAGTTATTTTCTTCAGCACAGCAACTCTCTCTTATCACTGTCATTGACGGTTCTACTAACCTATGAAGACATCTTTTCTTCCTTTTTCCACACAGTTAAAGCAATCTGAAAGGAAATTGTTTTGAAATGTAAAAATCCCCCAATGCAGAACTGGGTCATGAGCAATTTGCCTCTAAAGCACCAGTATGTCTCAGTAAACTGATTCTTTGACTCCATTCATTCCCCAAAACCTACATGGCTGCCATTTATATGATTCTTTAGCACAAAGCCTGTGAAATAAACTCTTCAGCCATCAGGTTTTGAGCTGCTGCAGTGTGCAGACATCGCTGGCGGAGGGAAGATAAAGCCTCCATAGAGGCAACGTTCCCTCTGATGTATTTGAATAAGACATGATGCCAGTTTATTTTTGTAACATCCCCCACCCCAGACGGTTGGCAAGCCGTGGAGTTGTGACTAAACCTCTCCAGTTTCACATTAGGCAGAAAAGACGACAAAAAAATGTAAATGGAAAATATAGAATCAGTATAGCTGCAGTTGCTGTTGCAGTCAATGAGTGATAAGCACACATCGCTAAGTACAGTGTTAACCATTTTACACACCAGTGGAAACAGCCATTCAGAGCAGAGCGGTGACGAACCACTGGGGGATTCCTCCCGTCAACCTGAATGATGAGCATCCGAATTAGAGTTCACGGCATTAAACTTACCCGCTTTTCAACCGCGGCTCTTTGACATTAATGATGAATAGACGTCACACAGCCACGCGGCTCACGAAGGTGTCTCCTGCCAAGAATCTCTGGAAGCCACTTGGCTCTTAGACCTTCTTCAGGCCCGGCTGACTGTCCTTGAATGTCCCTCGCTGGTGAGTCGTCTCCTGAGCTGTCATCACTGAATCGTGTCCTTATCTTCCAGGTCTGCTTGAGGAGTTCCCTGTCTGCCTGTGAGGACCCGGCAGAGGAAGAGGAGGGGGACATGGTCAGCTATCATGTCACCGCTACGTAGCTCAGCCCCCCTGCAGTGTGGCCTTCTCAGCTGTGCATCACCAGTGGTGCCATGATCCAGTTATAACTGTGGGTGAGCATCCAGAGCTGCTTTCATTCATGTGTCCACTAGGCTGCATCACACACATGGAAACCACTGATCTTGCACAGGAAGGTCAGTTAACCTGTGAGGGGAAGCACCCCCACCCACCTCAAACAGCTTCGCCACATTGTCGTCAGAGGGAAGTGAACCGTGACTGCGAGCCAAGCGCTCCTGCAGAATGAGATGAGCATCATAAGAAACCTCAAATTGTACTCGAGTCATCAATACGGATAAACAATAGCATATCAGGGGCTGATCAGGCATCCAGGGGGGAGGGCGGGCCGGGTGAGTGAGCATGGTGGGTGATGTCGTTGGTGAGCGCTCTGAGTCGTGAAGGGCAGATGTGAGGCGACCTGGCAGTCGAGCTCTGATAACTGCTGGTGCTTTATTGATCGCAGCGTTGACATTCACACTGATATAAGAGTTAAGGTGAAGCCCCCGCACGCGACACCCCCACGGCCTCGGCCGTGAACCTTCAGTTTCAGGGACTGGCCGGCAGACATCCAGGGCAGGACTTTCCCTTCCACTTCCTGTTTATTAACACAGTCCAAGAGTAAATGATGAAAGTAAATGAGTAAAAAGGCTGACGAGTCACATGATTATTAGCGCGCTGCCTCTGATGTCAGTGTGTTTCTATATGTGTGTCTTTCTTGCTTTCTGCCCCACATTCGCCATCCCTCCATCCCTCTATCCCTCCATCCCTCTATCCCTCCATCGCTCCATCCCACCGGGCCCTTCGTCTCAAGCATTATCTGCGGTGAACGGGTAGACAGTTGTGATGTGAATTGCCGTCGGCTGCGTCCCGGAGACGTCTGGAGCTCTGACCTGATTGCAGGAGCGGCGTGACTGATGCATCAGGCCCCTGGAACACGTCGGCTGCTCTCGGCGGAGTGGAACTGAGTCTGGGTCTGAGGAAACAGCCAGACAAATTCATCGAGTGATGTCATCAGAGATATCTCTGCTTGTTGGTGACAGGATGAGAGGAGACCAGGCTGAATAGTGGGACATGAGCTCATATCTCTGCATCTGCATCCTTATCAGCGTATTAATTCAAGAAACAGGCGGAATTAATGACACTAACGATGGAGGAGTTGCTTTCATGTGGTGAGGCGCGTGCCCACTCGCTCTGATGGCTTCCTGCTTCTGGTTCCCGTCCACTGAAACAAGTCCAGGACGGCTGAGTTTGACGGCAGCAAATTACCCATAAATATGACAATAAATCTGTCTGACAATCCAGCTACCACCCTCAACTCAGCTGTAGAACACGGTTATGTAGTAAATATACCCGATGTCAGCAGTAAATTTAGTCACTCAAGTATTAGACAGCGGCTCTTGAAGTACAACTGCTGCGATGCATTTTACCCTATGAAATATTAATGATGATGGATGTGAGTTTGATAAACAAACAGGGCGCGTAAAAATGGTCAATTTCTTCTTCAAACTGAGACTTAATTCTTCCATCTGAAGTTAAATGTTCCAGATGATATGGACAAAATCTAATTATGACCATTTGTGTGATGAAACATCTCTGTCAATGTTGCAAGAGTATTGACGATGTCATCGCTGAAAATATGAACAGGATTTGTGATGATGGTCAGTGATTTGTGGATATAAGATGATGAAGCCAGACATCAGGAGAGCTGGCAAACTCAGAAAACTGCATCACTTGATTGTAATTCAGCTTTCGAAACCAAGAAAAGTCACAAAATGACGACGATGTCTCAAATCCCTGTGTGATATCGTCCAGCCAGCTCTCATTCAGGTGTCAACAGACCCGACTGATGATCGTGAGACAGGTGTATGAGGCCTAAATCCGGTGTTGTCGTGATCCTTGAAGCCGTTCTGCACTGTCAGCATGTAGAGACGTCTCCAAAGTGAACAGCGAGAGCGAAGGAACAAACAGGAGCTGTAACGTAGCCTGAGTTCGGTGAATTGTGTTACTACATTAAAGGCCTGCAGAGACACCTGGACAGACTTGTCTAGGGTGAACGCACCAGTAAATCAACCCCACCCCCCACCCCACCCCCGCTGAAGGCAGAAGAACTCCAGCTTCAAACCTCAGCAGCGATTCCTATCTGCAGAAAGCGGGAGCAGCGTCAGCTCCTTTCACGCTCAAGGCTTTCATCTGACGCTGTATGTATTTACAGAGCTCCATAAACATAATCGGCATGTGCCATTATGTTCCACCTCAATATACTGCTTCTCTCCACAGCAGTGGGGGCGGGATCGCAGTGGGAGACATGACAACTTGTGTTCTCATGAGTAAATGTGAAATGAATATGCCAAACACCTGTGCTCACATTATGTCTGTTTTACGCTGAGTTTAATTGAGCAGATCAGTTAATAACTGCATTTCACCGGTAAGGCTGCCTCATAATAACAGAAGCTTATTAAGGAGGTGGAGAAACAAAGCCTGAGAGCGCCGTCATCCTGCACTCAACTTGTTCACACTTGAAATTCAAGGACCACACGCGTGCCCTCGTTAGAACCTGACACGAGGGAACGTAGGTGATGCAGGTAGAATGTTACGTTTTCATGGAAACTTGCAGAATGTAGAATTGTTTTTTTCAAAAAGGTTTTTTAAAGACAATCTGATCTTTTCAGAATGGTTTGTCAGACTTTTCCACATCGATGGAAATGTACAGAACAATTTCATGCATACATTTTTATGGGGGAAAATTCATAATTGCATGTTCATACAAGTATTTTTTTAGCAGCAGTCTTCTACATGCCAACTGTCGGTCACATCACCTCACTTAGAAGACAGGAAGAAGTTGGATTTCACACAGCAGGAGCACTTGGTCATTCAGAATAGTTTGTATAAACTTTAATGGTGCAGATTTTAAATCATTTGATTTATGTAGTAGGGGATGTACTAAATGTACTGGTGCATTCAATACTTTATATTCATTAAGGAAAGGCATCATTATGATGGGTTTTTAAAACAAATTGTTCCAGTACGGAAGTCTAATGAAATGAATCTTCTTGACTTGTAGAAGCTGTTCCAGTTCATGCTTGGTCAGTGTCTCTGCAGCTGTAATTGGACCGTTTTTTTGAGGACAGTCTGAATGAAATGATCTGGAAATAAAACCCAACAGTCTGGGATATTCCTCCTCAAAGTTTGCTTGTTCTTCTCTTCTCGTTCACACAAACAAGAGGAAAAGGACAAAGTCCTACATTTGATTCACGGAACGCCTTGAATTGGACGTGTGTGCCGGCAATGTTCAAGTAGCATAAAACGCCACAATAAACCCCCAACACAACCTACCATTCACCAGGAAGGGGAGGGAACGGCTAAAGGCACCAAAGAACAAAAAAGTGAAAGTCTTTTTCTGTTTAAAGTTTGAAATCAGACGGGTAAAAAAGAGGACAGTCAAAATTCTGCCGGTCCATGAGATCAGACACACTGCAGTTTATGCCATTTTACTTCCTGCTGCTGCGTGAGTCGTGTGCTGCTTCAGCGCGGCTCTCTTCAACTACACGCTGGAGTTACGCTGAAGGTTGAGTCATAACCTAACTAGCATCTCCAGCTCCACGACGTTGCAGGAGGCAGGTGGAGGCCTTCGGCCACGCTGAGCAGCGGCACCTTAAATACGACCAGCGATGATCAAGTTTCATGGGTGGAAACTTCAATCGTTGTCAAATCAATGAGCCTGGATGGCGGTGGAAGACGCAGTTTCACTTGGTCATTGGTTTTGTCAATATTAATATGCCTCATAATATCTCAGAGCGTAAAATTTAAGTCAGCTTTTGTGCATATTTGTGAGTGTACTTCTACTATCATACACTGTACTTGTTACTATTTGTTCTGCCCTAACAGGAAGTACCAGTAGATGGAGGGGGATTCATGTTGTCTTTGGGATTATTGCTACTCTGGTTTTCTGTGAGGTTGGACCAACCTACTCCTGCTCGCTAATCTAATCCATAATCTGTGCATCACTGCAGCAGAGCAGGATTTCATCTGGACAAAGCAGCAGCTCTCAGAGGACTGCTGTTCTGAATCTGGGCCTCTACTGCCTGGGACGCATTTCCTGAGTCATTAAATGATAATTACAACCCTGCGAATGTCCTTCCTCTTTCTAGCTAATTAACATTCAGCAGATTTGCTGCTTATGTGCCAGAGAACGTTGAGTGAATCGGTGTTTCTCCACGCACAGACATGAATGACGCCAACACCACTGATGCTCACACGTCCTGTTCTCATCGACAGGTAATGCTGAGCCAAATAACCAATCCTGGAGATGCCGAAGAGAAGAGATATTCTTGCCATCGTGTTGATCGTGTTACCCTGGACTCTGCTCATCACTGTTTGGCACCAAAGCGCTATTGCTCCGCTCCTCGCCATTCGCAAGGGTACGCATCACACTGCACCCCACAGCAATACCACGAGTGATGAGGGTCCTCCAAGCTCACACTGCTCTTCAAGTTCAGACAGAGCCGTTCATTTAGAGGCACTCAGCCGCCGTGGCGTCAGCCTCATCGCAGCTCAATAACACTTGTCCGGCCACTGCGGAGCTCATCAGCGTGGACTGATGAAGACACACACACTCCCTCACTGTCAGTGTGTGACAGGGTTGTTCAGCACTTTCATATGAATTCCTTTGTGTGGCCTGACTGCAAGTACTTGCCTTTGGCTGGTTTTCCTCTTGTTATCACAGTCAGCGTGCAGGCCCAGGCAGGTCGCAGGCTAGCAACCCCCTAGCACCCCACCTGCTGTTTGATCGCGAAAACACATCTGCCAATTAACTTAATGGAACACCTGCAATATTACATTTGTGCTCTAGCCGGAGTCGTTAATACACACTTGTGCCCCCCTGGAGAGCACAAACCAACAGGGTAAAATGTCAAATGTGTTGCAGGGTAAACAAAGCTAAATTAGATCGACAGAAAATCAATAAGTCTCTTTGTACTCTTCTTATAATGTCACAAACGCACCCACGGGGTTAACAAAGCAAACATTGCTGGAAGAGTAATACTGCTCCTCCACCAGGTGACTGCGTCATCTTAGATGGAGGGAGGTGGAACGTCTCCCTCCAGCGCCATGTGACCCGGCGGCTCGCCTGTGTGAGAGAAGCTGGAGGTTCCTGGCAGCGAGCTCGCTGCAGCCTCGCGGGAACATCTGGCCAGCAGCAGATTGTGTTAATCTATGTGGCGCAGAAAAAGCCTCTTTGTGTGTGAGGCGTGAGTGGCGCCTGAGCTCACCTCTGACAGCCTGCCGTCAGCCGTGGCTCACGTCAGGAAACGATCAACCTGAATGATTCTAGAATCAGACGCTGTCCGTCACAACATCCCGGTCTTGATGACAGGAATCAAAACGAGCTTAATAGCAAGAAATCACAACCCTCAACTAACATGGAGTTTCCCACTATAAATACCTGAAGCCCCCCCACCCCCCATGGTGTCAGAGGTCACAGTCGACACTTGCATGGTTGGTCTCATCTAGATCCCCCTTTCACAAAGACTGGGTCTGGAGCCACAAGTGGGTCACTGTATTTTGGTGGCCTTATTTGCAGAACCCCTGACGTGATCTTCTACATCTGCAGAGTCATCAACAGAGCTGGTTGCTGGTTCACCCGCTCGCCATGATGTCAGACGTTTGTTAATGATTCATCTTCTTTCAGAAACAACACTAGTTTAGACTGTACTCAGATCAGCTGACGCTCTGCTCATTTCTTCATGTTTTGCTGCTCTGATTGTAACTTCATAACATCACGGAACCCCCATGTTTTCGGCCCACTGTGTAAATGCGCCCCACGCTGAACGCTCGTTTCTACGCAGATTTGAAATCAATCTGCTCTCTAACACTCCAAATGCTCTCGTGTTCTTGGTGACAGAGCGACCAACGCTGGCTCAGCAGCTTGGACTCACCATGGCAACAAAAATCTTCCCAATTTATGATAGGATTGTTTATTTGTTGATCAGACCTAAAACTGACCCAGATTCACAATGTGATTCAGTGTTAATTCAGGATCCAGGATGTTTGTTGGATCCAGCAGAAGTCTGCAGTCACGTGGCGATGGCCCGGACGTGGGAGCAGAGAAACTCTGATTCTGAATTTAACAATAATATTAAAAGCCCCTTTCAGAGCCGAAGAATCGAATGTCTTTTCTGTCATGATGACGCAGGGACGGACCGTCTATGCATAACGAGTCGTTTGAATTATGCTCCTGCTGAAATGCTGCTATAATCCATCTGAAATATTCAATCATGGGAAGTTTTTACCCTCTAGAGTTTTGTTTCACTTCAGTTCCAAACATGAATATTCATACTTGAGTGCCCAGAGGAAGCGGATGTCCACGTGAAGCACTTCTCAGAGTCAAATGATCCCTCGGCTGCTTCTGCTTCCTCCAGCCAAACATCTCTGCTGCTGTTTGCAGCTGCTATCAACCAGCACAGCTCAACTCAGGCTGACTGAACTTGGAGCAAATTGAAGCCCTGTTTAGGCGTCCTGATGTCAGCCAGGTTCAGTAAATCCTGGACGATGTCGGAGGGGTTGAGTAGAGGTCGGGTGGTGCAATTAGAACCACACACCCACATATTCCAGTCTGTAGATGGAGAGCCCCAACCCGAGGCAGCGGGAATAGCAACAGGCTAGCAACTCTCTCTCCTTCTTCAGCTGTGTTACCGTCTCACAGTGCCTGCTTTCACTTTTTGCAGCCTGTCATCACCTAGTAAAAGAGATCTTTATCATTCCAGAGAAGCTTGCAGTCCACCGCCACCGACTCTCAGGTACACTTTACCCCCATTGGGTTTAAGTCACCTGAGGCAAATATAGAAGGCTGCACTAATGCTTTACATGTCTTCTTAACCCCAAATCTGCAGATGATGGTGTGGAGGGAAAGAGGGAGGCAGGAGCCCAGGCACAGGACTCCAAGGAATACTGTGCCTCAGACAAGGACATTGTGGAGGTGGTGAGGACTGAGTATGTGTACACGCGGCCTCCACCCTGGTCCGATGTGCTGCCTACCATCCACATCATCACCCCCACCTACAGCCGCCCAGTGCAGAAGGCGGAGCTGACGCGGCTGGCTAACACCTTCCTCCACGTCCCCAACCTGCACTGGATCCTGGTGGAGGACTCCCAAAGGCGAACGCCTCTTGTAACGCGACTCCTCCGAGAAACGGGGCTAAACTACACCCACCTTAACGTGGAGACGCCCAGGAATTATAAGCTGCGGGGGGATACTCGGGACCCCAGGATCCCCAGGGGGACCATGCAGAGGAACCTGGCCCTGCGGTGGCTGCGGGAGACCTTCAACGCCAACAACAGTCAAGCTGGCATCGTCTACTTCGCTGACGACGACAACACATACAGCCTGGAGCTGTTTGAGGAGGTGAGAGCTGGGTCCCAGCGTCTAGGTGCTATTAATAAAACACTTCACTTCCATCGAGTGTGAAATTAAACAACTCTGCAGAAACACATCACACATCATCACAGGAAGAATGAATCTGCTCGGGACCAAAACCCCTGCCAACATCTGGCTTCAGGGGAACGAGCACAAAGAGCATTCATCCACTCACGCAGCAACCGAGAGTATTTATCACCTCCGATCATCATCACCTGCACCTCTACACCATAACACGCATGTCACCTGCCCGGAGAAGCCAGGAACATGTCAGCTATGCTAACATGCATGCTAATTGGCTGCTAGCCACCTGAAGTCATCAACGCTCAGATTTACTAACCGACGTGTCTCTCACTTGAGGCTCCCACACGCTAACAGTCTGCTGAGGCTACAGCGACCTGTCAGCTCTGCTGTTCTTGCATGTTCTTGATGTAGAACCTCACACACCTGAAGGTCAACTTGTCTCCTGGCAACAGGAAGAGAGTCAATCATCTAATTGTAGTGGGATTACAGATATGTCCAGGTATTCGTTTACAAAGGGGAAAATGGTCGTTAAAGTTCATGAAGTATTAATGGTGATTATTGATAAACGAGGCTAACCCGCAACAGAAGCAGTGAGAATGTACCAGTCACCATGTCTGACTGAGGCGGGACGTGGTTGGTGACCAGGTGAGAGACTTCAGATTTAGACATTCTAGGAATGTGGTGAACACTTTTGGTCCAGTTAATCGAATTCAACAAATTGGCAGTAGCTGGATTCTGGTTGTGGTTGTGTGGTCCCACTCATTGAAGAAGGTGGCTTGTGGGGGTTATGGGTCTAAATCCACCCCCCTCCAGCAGCCGAGAGGACAGGCCTGAGCATGAAGGGGAACTTCCTTGCAACTCCTGTCCTCCACCAGCAACTCAGCACAGCAACAAAAGCTGCGTCTGCTTTTCAGCACTGCTGATGTCAGATTTAGTTTTCAAGAAACAAGCAGAGTGCAAAGTGGATGGTGAGTAATTGGGGGGGGGCTAAAGATTGAACTGTTCCCTGTAGGAACCCAGCGGCTGACTGCTCCGGTCTGTTTGGAAAGCTTAAAGGCTCAGCAGCCATTGGAGCATTGATCATGAAACCCAGAGTTTATTATCAGACTGTCTAATGATCCCGAGGATAAGAACTGACCAGCGTGTCTCTGGGTGGACGTGTGGAATGGAGGGAAGGCGTTCTTGTGCTGCTGGGGAAACGCTTCCTTACCTCTGCGTCCTGCTGCAGGCCAGCAGGCCTTTTTATTTCTATTATTCTGTGGTGGTTAATCAATCATCAATGCTGAAGCTTTATTGATTGGCTCCTCACCATCATGAGCAGGGATCTGAGGGGAGGGAAGTTTGGCCAGGTAATCACAACATTCCAGGCCATCCATCTTGACGTCAGATGAATGACCTGAGCAGACGCGGTCCAGGTCCTGCAAGTCTTAGCCCGGAGGCTTGTTAGGAGTGCAGACGGGTTGGTGGTGAGTGGAGCGTGGGGTATTGACGGGGCCTGTCATTACCTGTCCGGGGGAATCAGCTGAAGTGGTCCGGCTCCATCTCCTCCATCCTGGTTACGAGCCAGAGCAACGGCCCTGGGGATGAGAGAGGAAAACAAATTCGATAAAAATACCAGGCGACGGCCGACAGACAGGAAGCTGAGAGTCAACCACAACGACGTCTCAGTGAAGACTCAGAGCTGATAGGAGCGATGTGACCAGGCTGTAAGAAATAGTCAAAGGAGTGATGGTATGAATTCTGACCGTGCGCATCCAAGCAGTCCAAATAATGGCCAACAGAAGAAAGGGACCAGGAAACTCAGTGACAAAAGCCCAAAAATAGTCTTCACTAAATGGTAGCGACCCCTCCTGGGCGTCAGTGGCAGTGACTCCTCCACTGCATCCTAGTGTCAGCTGATGTTTGCCTGGTTGACGTCAGCAAATAAGACAACGTTTATTGGTAGAAAATAAAAGCAGCTGTTGAAGGTTCTTTGAGGTTCTTTGGTGCAAGACCCTTCTGTTATTCTCGGTAATGAACGTAGGACATCAGCCGCATTGTTACTGCTCATCCGTTTGATCTTGAACCCAAATTAACTACAAAAGAAGTGTCTGATCATGAATGAACCATGAATGGTATCAGCTGAATGGCCACACCCACATCAGGTGCGTGAACTCTCACCTGCTCGTCCTCCAACATGAGCAGCATGGAGAGATGCTGCTGCGACTGCTGGAATAGCAGGGTGTTATTGAAGAGAGATGATGTCATGTGTTCTGGGTTTAATCAAAAATTAATATCATTGCTGGCTGTCAAGACAATTCTTAATACCACAAATGTGCAGTTGCTGAATTATAGAAACGTGCTTTTCATGTTTCAGCTTTTCAAAAAAGTCCCTGACTCTGGCACACACTACCTTTTATGACATGCGTTCTTTCTAGGTCAGGGTTTATTGAGAACTACAAAAATCTTCATGAAAAATGCATTTTCCAGTGTAAAAGCACATCCTTGTAAAGGAATCCATGAATTATTGAGCGAGCCTTCATTAGAATGTTTATGTTTGTCTCCCAAACCGCAAGTTATCCACTGGTGTTTGTTCTATTTTTAACCAGAATACTGAGACTTGCATCCACAAATGTAACGAAACAATATCTTTCTATTTACACTGTTAATTACTTTATACACAAATATGTATTATATTCTGCACACCTGCCACATTATCAGATGCATTCACATTAAAGTGGATAAGAAGAGCACCCCTGTGGACCATGATGTCAGCCTGACTGAAGCTGCTGGTTTGTCCGTCTCATTTAATGAATCAGGAATGTGTCGTTAGTCACCAGCTCTGTTGTACTGGTTGAAAGGTTTTCATCACTAAACCGGATGATAACAATACCAGGAAGTGACGACACACACTTTCAGATGTCTCTAGTTTACTTTGGGCTGTAAATAAATCTCCATGATGACAAACAGGCATTAGACCTTCACGGCGGCGCCGGCAGTGATGCGTCCAGGAGGACACGTGGAGCTTCTCTCTGCTGCTCGTCTCTGACGGACCCTCACTGTGTGGAGCAGGTCACGCACCTCAAACGCACACATAAGCAGGCGTGCACATCAGTGAACAAGAAGACTAAAACGCATCGTATGCATCAAAACAGGGCAGGACGAACTTTGTTGCTTGACTGCCAGTGGAGGAGGGATCAGTGCTGTTTCACCCGCTGGCATCCTCACTCGTTCTCAGTACGAGTGATGAGAAGCCTCTTGATGTCGCCTGCAGAAACACTAGTTTGTTCACTCACTTCTTGGATTAAAGCGAGTGTATCAGTGCAGGATGAGTGAGAGGTGTGATTGAACAGCGCTGAGAGATCAACTCAGACAATCAGACAACAGAATAATGAAGAAACATCCTGCACATTCACGAGACATTCCAGAAACCTCCTTTAGACAGTTGAAGTGTCTCCAGAGGAACCTTAACAGTGGCAAAATTCCATCTTTCTGTCTTCCTGCTTGAACCCTGTGACATCCTTGAAAGTACACATAACATTCCCCATCTTTTTAGCTAAAATAAGAGATGGATGTCATCAAAGCGCGGCCATTACTTTGTGAAATATCCTGGTAACCAACAAACAGCCATGCTGGTGCTCACACCACCTCCTGTCAGAGGTAATTAACCAAACACACGTTAGCTGAAGCTCGTTAAGCAACTCCCTTGAATAAGAGCTGCTGCCTTTAACTGCGTCAAGGGACGGGTTCACCACCTGCAGCAAAAAGATTGAAATAAAAGAGCTCCTGCAGACGTGTTCATCAGGTCCTCGACTTCTGCTGCCGTCTGATGGAACTCACAGCTTCTCTGGAACCTGAGTTTGCAGCATATTTGCTCTCCACTGTCAGGTGGTGTCTAAATGATGATGTGGTCTAAAAGGTGAAGGTGCGCTGACCTCTGGAGCCGCTCAGGTGTAAATGCATCATCGCCAACGTATCACACAAAGGACCGCCATGCGATGATGCCCACATGATCTACCTGAAGCAGCCTACGACACCTTCTCCCCCCCACCATCAACACCCCCTGCAATCACTTCTGTACAATATGCAGCTTTATTCCACACACGCGCTCCAGCGTCATTACTCCTGATTAAGCGCCTCTTAACGTTCATCCCCTTCCTCGTTATAAAAGCGACTCCTCGGTGCAGCAGCTCTCGCAGCGTAGCAGAAACTCGCTGGGAAAGGCAGACAAAGAAAAGGGCGGTGAGATCGTTTGATGCTGGCTGATTAAAGGACACGGAGAAGTGTGGCTGTGTTCTACCTGCAAGAATCAGCAGCAGAGCCACTTAATGGGTCGGCTCCTTTCAGCTGTCAGGCCGGTGTTCACCTTTACTGCCTTTAAAGATTTGCTGTGGCCAATTATCTCATCGTAGGGCGCCTGCTGAACAGTGTGTGTCATCTGCTTTCATCTAACCGTGTGTCAGCTGTACATGTCACACTGCTTTGGTCAATATTCACAATGAAGAACAGCAGCAGGCCTAAAAACCCTCCGTCCCACGCCGGCCTCGTAGCTCTGGCAGCTGATGCTCCAGTGTGTGTCTCACTGTCGTGTCGGTTTGTTCACATGACTGGTTCTCTCCCCGACTCTCCTCCTGCCAGATGAGATCGACTCGAAAAGTTTCTGTGTGGCCTGTGGCCTTCGTGGGCGGTTTACGGTACGAGTCCCCCAAGGTCAATGCAGCTGGAAAGGTCTACGGCTGGAAGACGGTGTTCGACCCTCATCGGCCCTTCGCCATCGACATGGCTGGCTTCGCCATCAACCTGAGGCTCATCCTCTTCAAGCCACAGGCGTATTTCAAGCTTCGCGGGGTGAAGGGGGGCTACCAGGAGAGCAGTTTGCTGCGGGAACTGGTCACACTGAATGACCTGGAGCCCAAAGCAGCCAATTGCACCAAGGTAATTCCACCTCTGTTCAACTTTTACTGCTGTTAAGCTGCTTAACATCAGCAGCTGGTAATTAAGGGATTTGCTCAATTTGTATGAGCGTGTAAAAAAAATGCAAATGAACCCTTGTCTGCTATAACACAACATGATGTCCTGTGTACCACGTGACCCTCAAAGGTCCGACCAGGTCACCAAGAATGTTTGACCTCTGTAGAAGTTCATGCTGAGAAGAAAAGAGAAAAACCTTAAAAGATTTTCAGACTTGGTGTCCGACCCCCTACTGTGCGTCGCCCTTGGCAACGGAGAGAATTATAATGTTTTCACATCTATTAGCAAATTTTCTAGATTCATTCTGCAGTCAGATGGGACTTGATTTCATTGATACCAGCGCTCGAGGGTCTGACTCTTTACTCCCTTATTCATCTTTTTTGTTTGGAGAGGAACTGCGTCTCCGTAGGTTTCCGTGCATCGATGTTTCCACGTTTCTGAGGCTGTTTTCATCCTTCTTCCTGAGACGAATCCTGGCTCCTCCACCACAACTCCTCCTAGCTCCATCGATGCGAGCTGAACATCGATGCAACGTGGAACTGTCAGAAAAACACGCGGACATTGATAAACGTAACCGATAACCTTAGATGCATCCGATGCCGGTCGGATGATGTCGCTCTCGTCCTCCACCCACAACAAGGAGACTCAAAATTAACTGAAACAGAAATACATTGAGACCAACATGGCCTCCGACAATTTAAGGCCTTGAATCTTATTCTTGAAACTATATCTTATGTCACATGACATAACTTCAGTTATTTCAGCAGTGTCAGTTTCTACAGCCGGAGTCTGACGGCGTGAGTCTGCGAGCCGTCGTGAGGCAGTGAGCTCGTTCAGCTGCCAGTGTTCCTCAGGAGGCGGCCTCCTGCTTCTGGACATCCTCTAACATCCAGAATGTAAATGAGTGTAATTTTTTGCTGGTACACACCAACACTTAGAGGGTAGAGGAAGGCAGGGGGAGCTACTTTCAGCCAGCTTGTGCTCTGCTCTCCTCCGGCCATTCAGACGGGGAAATGAAAAGAGGGGATTCAGCGAACGGCTGAGAGAGCGGAATTGGAGATCAGGGAATGAGGAGGGTGGGAAGTCATGCTGATTACAGATGAGTGCAGCCACGGACAGAAGGGGTGGGAGGGAAAAAAGGAAAAGTTGTGCATGGGCATCTCTCTCCCTTATAATCAACTACTTCAGATGCAAGCATGACGATTAACCTCCCCTGCACCTAAGAAAAGTGGGAGTGGGCTCCTGGCACATCTCAACATCCCTATGCATAATTCATGGATGGCACCGTGGCAAGATGAAAGCAAGGAGCCATCCAACACAAAGCCGACGAGGGAAAATTAGCTTGACACTTTTCTGCTCTCCTCTTCCTCTCGCCATCCTTTACCTGGATGTTCATCCGGGGCCAAATCAGCCTGGTCAAAGGCTGGAGAGCACAACAGCAGGCCCAGGAGAACCCTGCTGCTGCAAAGACAAGAGCTCAAGCACCGCGTGGAAACATTTCCAGTTGGCTGAGAGCGGCGTGTCGTATCTGCAGGAAGACACTGTGATCCCTCCTCACTCTCATCTAATGCAGGGTTCACGCTCAAGTGGTTCTCCACCCGTGGATGGAGGTGTGCTGCTCAGGCTGTGACAGAGTAGAACAGAAGCTGGAAGAGTGAGTGAGTTGAGAGGACCTTGGTTACTAATGGAGCTGCTCTTTGTGCTTGCATGTGTTTTTCTCACCAGATACTTGTTTGGCACACGAGAACAGAGAAGCCTGTGCTGGTGAACGAAGGGAAGAAAGGATTCACAGATCCCAACGTGGAGATTTGACCATTTCCTCCCCAAACCACGGTAACTATCAAGCTTATATCATGTATACACGATGATAGACCCTCCATTACCGATCTCCCTACTTGGTCTCGTAGACAAACATAAAAACACCTTGGTATCAAACATCCGTGTGAACTGAACTCTCTGTGATTGTGGGGTTCAGAGGTCACCCATCCTTCCTGAATGGATGTTGTAGAGGAAATGAAAACGGGATTTAATCTGGTCTGGGATCTCTCGTTAGGTGCAGTAACAGCAGAAATGTCCTGTATTACATGTCACCAATGAAATTAACAGGATCAACTGAACGAAGCACTCACACTTAAATCCCTCCGATTGCAGGTGGATGGCCTTTGACCTGCAGAGTCTCAACCAGCGCTCACGTCGTAATCATCAGAGAGAAGAAAGGGTGGCCTTTGAAGGAGGATTCGGTCCCCTTGCCTGAACGTGACATTTCTGAAACTAAGACAAAACATGTATCATTCTAAAGCACAGATAGGTGAAAGGTGGCAGTTATTTATCAGGTCCAAGATTTAAGTGCAAAGCAGACGACATCAAGGACGCCTCAGAGACGGCGTGGACATGAGCGGCACCGTCACGGTGACGCGAGGACATCCTGACGGAACAGACAGCACAACTCGGACAACATAGAGCCAGTGGACCCAGAGGAGTCTGTGCTGGAGAAAGAAAAGAAAACACAAATGTGTGGGGCACACTAGCATGACCAGAGAAACTCCGCCTGGATTCAAGGACACGTCTGACATCATCAGCCTGGACGACAACACAACAGGTCTCATGGATTTGACCAAGGGAAGGAATGTTCTTTTGACAACTATGAAATGTTTGCTTTATTTAATTTAATCGGTTTGGGTGTCTTCTGAGCACTTGACTTGCTAGTTGAATACTACTGACTACATTTACTCTTGGGTTGCCATTGTTCATGGTGTCATTATAACTCATGTCTTCATTTAAACCATCACATTCACTCGACGAGGCCGCAGTCAGAGACGTACCCCTGAAACCTTCGTGTACACAATCCTAACACTCTCCTTAGCACTTAAACACACTGAGATTTTTCTTTGTGGTGACGTGTAAATAGTGATCCCACACGGGAGCGATGGGATGGTGAATGGGACATTTTGACAAAAGCATTGTAACTACTGTATTTATATGTTTAATCATAGCGACACACAATGAGGCACAGATTCATCATGGGTTTGACACATGGAAAGAGTAATAGCACATCCCCTCTTTGATTTGGTTGTCAGACATTTAAAACACCCCAACCAACAATTCAATCATCTACACGACAGCGTCAGGTTCGAAACCACGAGGGAAACGGTGTTTCTATGGTGACGTGGTGAATATTTCCCTTCGTCTATGCACGCTCACGAATGTACAGAAGCAGGAATTAACAAGAGCCTCAACAGCAACACTCAGTTTCCCCACACACATGAAAGGGAACAGCTTTTTGGGAACATTACCGTCCATCGTCTCCAGAGACAGACAAGCAGACCTTCGCTCCTCAGGCTAGTTAGCTTAGCACATTGAAATATGGGAAATGTTAACATGTCTGCCAGGATTTGCACCACGAGGATTGGTTAGAACGTTTGCTGTACGACAAGACCTTAAAAGGATGAGGAGAATCAGACACTTAGCCGGAACTACTTTCTTGACTGTGCGTAGTGATTTGACACAGCACCTTGAAATTTCTGCCAACAAAACTAAACGTCTGTTGACAACTAGAAGAGCGACTACTTCTGGACCAGTAAAAAACCCAGAATCTGATCTGGTTAATGCTAACACTTCCCACCCACTGACAGTCATTGTGCTAAGCTAACTAGCATGGGCCTCAGAGGAGAGAAGGATCTCTAGTTTCTCAGCCGACTGTAGGACGATGGGCAACTCACTGCCAATCAGCTGGTTATTTGATCCTGGGTTACATAATGCATGACTCCTGCTATCTTCTTTTCTGGAGAGACTCTGGCTTCCACTGAGATCACTCATGCTACTGTGACATCAGGCGAAAGAAAAGCACAACAAAAATAACTTTTTTTCCTAATTTGGCCGTTGATGTCACATGGCGTCAGTCCTGACGCTGGCATCTCATGGCTTCTCTTTGAACTCCTATCCTTTGAATTTGACCCGGATTGTGGAAGGGAGTCACTGCACCTCTAATGACCCTGTAGAGCTCAACGCTAACACTTCCTCGACACCTCATCTCGATAAACCTTCCCCCCGGTGCAGGATACAGTGGTGCTCGTTATCTAACGTTTCCTGGCAGAAGTAGATAATTCAAACATCGAGCCTCTGTGCTGTTGCCAGTTTATCTCTGTGCAGCCCCCACAACACACACACACACACACACACACACACACACAAAATCACCCCAAATACACTGCTGCAGTATGAAGACTTACGAGGATGTTACAGCCAGAGTTTCACACGTTTTACTTGGAGGTGAACACTCTCTCTCTCTCTCTCTCTCTCTCTCTCTCTCTCAACGACTGCATGATATTACACTGTATAGGGTTCGGCCATGGAGGTCACATCTTTCAAGTCTATCTATTCTTCGACCTGCCTCCCATTATTTATTAAAAAAGCAAATGTAATATATTTATTTATGTATTTATTTGAATTGTGGACATGCAATTTGACAGCACTGTTTAAATCCCAGCTGCACTCTAAAACAGCATGTGCACCAGGACGGTCACGTCAATCAGTATCTGGGTTAGCGATGACGTCACGGAGCTGCCGTTCATGAAAGATCAAAACACAGCGTCACTCGTTCACTCCACCAAGAGTCTGCAGCACATTTGTTACGTTTCCAGTGATCCTCGCTTTCTCCTAAGTGTGTCGAAACCTGAATTGGTGGAATAAAAATGTATGCATCACATAAAAATATCTCGAACAACTCAAAGGGCTTCACTTCCTTAAGAGTGATGGTGTAACGGCTTCGTCTGGCATCGGAGCTGAAGTATATCCAACATACGATGTATCAAGCAATATGTGACGCTCACGGATGTAGTCTAGGAGAGGCGACCGGCCCTCACATCAGCTTCAGCAGCGCAGGTTGCCCCGTAGCCACCGTCCGCCAACCAGCATCACCCTCGGAGGGCTTCTCGAAGGCACAATACACACAAGTCCTCCCTCTCCCTCATCGTCATCATCCTCATCTCAATCACCTTTTATGCATGTGACTCTTGCGGTTGTTTATTTGCCACAGTGATTCTGTCTCAGAGGAAGATGTTAGTTGAATCAAGAGAAATAAACAACTGAGAAGAACGAGTGTGT
The DNA here is from genome assembly GCF_037954235.1 of Aulostomus chinensis. Lineage (NCBI taxonomy): Eukaryota > Metazoa > Chordata > Actinopteri > Syngnathiformes > Aulostomidae > Aulostomus > Aulostomus chinensis. The sequence continues at coordinate 1,134,036 of NC_141329.1, forward strand.
CGGTGTCCCTGGGCAGTTTGCACTCCGTGTGTGTGTGTGTGTGTGTGTGGAGGGGGGGTCAGGAGAGTCAAATGTGATGCATCAGTAGCACCGATGAGCAACACAACTTCACCACTGATGAAGATGTTTGGCCCCGGCAGGAAATGGCACTCCTCCTCCAATCATGTTGTATAATTCATCGGTCGTGATCCTGAAGGTCATCGAGGGATTGCCAGGGTACGACTTCCTCCCAGGGCCACAGACTCATACAAGGGTTTATGCTGTGACCTTGGTTGCTATGGAAACAGCTTGAAAGACTGGCTAAATAGAGGGAAATGACCCATTTATTCAAACAATGGTTAAAATTATGATTCAGCGACGAAGGGTTCCATGCTGAGACCTGAGCGTGATGTCACCAGCGAAGAAACGGAAGGCACATTTCACACTAATTCCTGAAACGAGGTCTAATAAGACGATTAGAAGGAGCGACAGTGTCTGTGCACGTCTCCACTTGACAGCAGCTGGAACAAAACCCACCAGTGAGCTCAGGAGAATATAAACCTTTGTCAAGGGGAATCAAACCAGCGAGCCTTCCATTACTGAACAGCTGCAGGAATTCTGAAGGTGAAGAGAAAACCAGCTTGATGGCTTCAAACTAAAAGCCTCAGTGGTTAGTTGGTTGTTGTGTGAGAGAGGAAACAGGTTCATCCTGAAGCCTTGTGAACACGTGTACACGCGTGTGCACGTGTTCACAAGGCACGGTGCAGCATTTCTTTGTCAGGAAGGAGCACTTTGACTATCGTCTGGATACGAATCCAGGAAACTGTTCATGTTTGGCTGGAGGAAATATTCACACGCTTGGTAATGAGGAAAGGTTTATTGGATGAAAAATACTAGGAATAAATGCAGATAAATGTGATTAATAAGCACAGTGGGCGACACCATAGTGGTGATCCACCTGACGATGGGAACCAAGGCGAAGGTTGGAGGAGCAGACGCACCGATAAAAATGGAGATTACAAACTGCCACAGAATAAAAGAAAATCTGACACCGCTGGACGATACAGCCTCCATCCAGCTGAAGGGAAATCCAGTTAGACTCAACGACACCGTTTACAGGGACGCTAGGAAAAAACTGATCGAACCAGCCTGCAAAGAGATGCCGCCCGCTGTAACCATGGTTACCATCTAACGCTAGAACCGCTGCTGGAGAGTAATAGTAAAAGATGCGGTTCCTCTGATTCAAACAGTTTTCAGTATTAACCACAAATGTTTACCTTGAATAATTGTTGTTGTTTACAAAGCAGCATTTAGTTTCTCATGGTTGGTTTGGTGAATTCCTGCTTTGTTGAATCTTTCAAACATTTCTTTCAGCTCCTCCATCATTTCCTGCAATCTTTCCAGGTCTCCAGTGAAAAAGGCCACTTCAGTTTGGGTCGTATCACATTTATAGCCTCGATGGCGTCACCAGCGAGGAGCAGACGGCACGTTCATACGTGGTTGATGTTCATCTCTTCTGCCAACACCAACATCTCGTTCACTGAGAGCTGCTGGCGGCGGCCAGCGTTTGGTGTCTGAGCTGATGAAACTCATCAACATCAGCAGTGGCGCCGTAGTCGGGGCTGCTGGTGAACTGGATCTTACCGTCTGTTTGTTGCTCTTCAAACACGATGACCTGTAAATGAAAAAATATCAGCTCAGCAGGTCGTTGCGGGACAGCGTGAGTGGGCGAGCGAGTCGTGATGTCAGTACCAGCTCAAACAGAAAAGGAAAGTTCGCGGAGTCAGGGAGGCGAAGCGGTCCTGAGGCGGTAGCTCCTGGCCTCTTAGACGCTACTGAGCTCAGCAACATCACAAGTGAGGTGAAGAATATCAGCCACTTCCTTCTGTAACGCCTGCTCACCCTCACCAGAAGCAAACCTGACAACGGTAGGGCTTTTTTTCATTCAGCGGGCTCATTTTAAGTGAAGCAGACTGATAACCGTAGAGGTGAAACCTCTTTATTTTCCTGAAGAATTCAGTCGGAACGGATGCACATGCAGACGTGCACAACTGAAGTTGAGATGGTGAAGACGTCGCGTCTGGAAAACTGATCTTAAATGGAAAAACAAACTGGGAATTACGAACTCAAAATCCCTAATGGGAAAATGTCATTCGCGACAAGAACTTCCTTCTGATATTATTTGGAACTCGTAGGAAATGTGTTTTTATGGGGAAACATGAATGTTAGAAAGCAAGTGCATTCAGAAAATTCCGCATTACTTTTCAAAGCAGGCACAGAGCAACAGCTTTGATGAGTCATCGCTCAAACACAGCCTCCCCCTACTAAATATACAGGCGTCCTGTCAAACACATTCTGGAGTTGAGAGACGAGGAGCGAGAGAACTTGTCATCTTTCTAAAGTCACGCGTGTTTAACACATGTGCAAGTTTGTCCAGAACAATGAGGTTATGAGAGTGAAGGGACACGTACCTGGTTGTGGCCCTCGTGGATCCAGGGGCCCGGGAGATACAGAGTCTGCTGGGGGCCGACGGACCAGTAGCGTCCCAGGTTCTTACCATTGACAAAGACAACACCTTTGACACAGCCCTACACACACACACACACACACACACACTGTCAGCCATGAGGAAAAACACACACAGTCCTTCCCTCTGATCAGACTTTGTTCAATCACAAGTTTCTCCATCTGAACGTTCTACTGCCCACGTTAAAAAAAACCCGCTTGTTCCCAAAGTAAAACACAACAAGAGAAACAGACACGATAAGATAACAGATAAGATAACACGTTCACTCTGATGTACAGTAGGTGGCGCTAATGCTCATAAATGTGGGTCACCACTTGCCACAAGGAGCAAAGGAAGAAGGAGAACAGCGCCACCATATCCACCTGTTAAATATGAGAGCAAGGGTGTCGAGTGTCCAATCATGTTCCTGTTACCAGGCAGAAAACACAGCCTGAGATTCTGTGTAGCAGGAGGGGAATGAGCGGTCAAGAGCCACTTGACTTGTAAGAGTGAGTTACGCGGGAGAGAATAAATATCACACCGTCAACTGCATACTCAAGTTCTCACCATCCGACTAAAGGAAGTAATGAAGAAGGAGTAGTAGTAGCAGTAGCAGTGGTAGTGGCAGTAGCAGTAATAGTGGCAGTAGCAGTAGTAACGGCAGTAGCACTAGCAGGAGTTGCAGTAGCAGTATTAGTATCAGTAGTAGTAGCAGCAGTAGCAGTATTAGCATCAGTAGCAGTATTGGCAGCAGTAGCAGTATTAGCATCAGTAGCAGTATTGGCATCAGTAGCAGTATTGGCAGCAGTAGCAGTATTGGCAGCAGTAGCAGTATTGGCAGCAGTAGCAGTATTGGCAGTAGCAGCAGTATTAGTAGCAGTAGTAGTAGTAGCAGTGTTAGCAGCTGTAGCAATATTAGCAGCAGTAGCAGTATTAGTAGGAGGAGCAGCAGCATTAGGAGCAGTAACAGCATTAGTAGCAGCAGTAGCAGTATTAGTAGCAGCAGTAGCAGTATTAGTAGCAGTATTAATAGCAGTAGCAGCAGTAGCAGTATTAGTAGCAGTATTAGCAGCATTCGTAGCAGTAGTAGCAGTATTATTAGCAGCAACAGCATTAGTAGCAGTATTAGTAGCAGTAGTAGTAGTAGTAGTAGCAGTATTAGTAGCAGTAGTAGCAGCAGTGGCAGTATTAGTAGTAGTAGCAGCAGCAGCAGTAGTAGCAGCAGTGGCAGTATTAGTAGCAGTAGTAGTAGCAGCAGTATTAGTAGCAGTAGTAGTAGCAGCAGTAGCAGTGTTAGCAGCAGTGGCAGTATTAGTAGCAGTAGTAGTAGCAGCAGTATTAGCAGCAGTAGTAGTAGCAGCAGTAGCAGAATTAGCAGCAGTGGCAGTATTAGTAGCAGTAGTAGTAGCAGCAGTATTAGCAGCAGTAGTAGTAGCAGCAGTAGCAGAATTAGCAGCAGTGGCAGTATTAGTAGCAGTAGTAGTAGCAGCAGTAGCAGTGTCAGTGCATAGATTAAGTCAAGGCTCCAGATGTGCTCCAGGTCGAGGTTTTCACCCGGGAACTAAGGGGTTTAATTCTGCAGCTACGAAGGAGGAAGCAAAACAAGACCAGACAATAAAATGCAAGTTGCTCAGGGTCACAATGAAAGAACAGCACCACACTGGGATCCCACTCACAGGGAGCTTGATGAACGTGTCTTTCGGGGAACCGCTGACGTGGAGCGTGGCCTGGAAAAACGCCGGGAACGCTGGCGGCTGGTGCATCGACCTCCACTGACCTGAGGCCTGCAGTCTGGAGACAGTTCAATCATTTGTTACTTTTATTTCTCTCCATATGTGTTCAAAAATATTTATCAGTCTGGTACCCGCAGAAATAAACGTCCAGTTGATGGATGAAAGATGATTTATTTCACGTCCGTCTTGTCTGGAACTCCGGCCGTCAGGCGCTCTTAAATAAACATGAATGTTAGAGGCCTGTTTTCCACCGAGCCGCTCAGCAACCTCACGCATCACCATCTCACTTTTATGTGCTATGAAGGACCTGTTTATACGTTTGAGTGGTTATTATTTTTGAGTTCAACAGCTAATCTTTAAAGACAAAAGCTTCTTTCCACGTGCGTTTACGACGCTCTCAGTTCTGCTGCACTCGTGTGTGACAGGTGTTAGCGGCGTTAGCGCATTCCCACTTTCTACTCCGGCTCTTGTTTCTCGTTCAGAGTTCTCCGTATGCTGTCATGGATATAAAATGACGGTGGCGACCGAGGCGCTTCACATCTGTTTGGATTGTCACGAGTGTCACATGGAAGATCTTTCAGTATTTAGGAGCAGCACCTCTGGGTTTCACGGCCTGTTTGGGGTCGAGGAACGATCAGATTCATTAACTCTCATTGTTGTGGGCTTCATGCTGCTGAGTGACATTCAACCTTCAATTAATTGTGCCTTTACCTCCCTTTTCATGTTGTTTTCATGATTATGATCAATTATAGATTAAAGCCGCGGCACATTTTATGCTGCATGCTGTCGACCTTTATTCTCATTAAGACTCAAAATACCAGACAAGAATTATGGTGCTAAAAGGGTGGAATATTGGAACACCTTGAACCGACTCCAGCAATAAAACCACTTGTTCTTCATCTGACTTCATTACCAACATGAGAGACCGCAGCGAAGGCCGTGTTCTCTTCTCAAGGTAATTGTGTAAATCAGAGAAATAATCAGAGGAAGACGCGTGTAATGGCAGAGAAACACAAGCATGAGACAAACCTGTTTACAAAGCCCGGCTTCATCTCCAGAGAATGAATGGTGAAATCTCGGAGGAGCTGCTGGTTCAACGCCACATCTCCAACCAAACCTGGAGCGTGAGTCAAAGGTGTCGTCAGAGCCTCCAGCAGGAGCGCAGAGAAGCCTTGGAAGCCTTCCTACCTTTCCGCTGCTCATCCAGCTTTTTCCCATAATTCACTCTTCCCCAGTTCTCCACCAGTAAACTCAGAGTTCTTTTTCCCTGCAGTGAAAGAAAACAAACCTGAGAACACAATTATTCCTCCACGGGAGAAGAAAGGGACAAACATCGATTCTTTGTCGCTGGTCACGGCTGCTGGTAGTTTTCTGGGAGGTTGGAGTTTAGTTCAGATCACTTTGTTCAGCTAAATACTCAGAAGAGGGTTTACTGAAGTTGGATGCTTGGAAGTTTGCCACCAAAACCTCGATCAGCTTCCCCTGAAGCGTTTCAAGCATTACATGCAAAGAACCGCAATTATTAGGAGGAAACCAACTTACCTTCCCATCAGGGAGAGCGAGTTCCTGCTTGTTATAATCCAGCACCCCAACAAGACGTCTGTCCACAAACACCTGAGGGGGCAGGAAGAAACGGTGTTCAGCGACGACCAGCCCACTCCAGCGAGAGCAGACTCAGACCTGCGATCAGAAGCAGCAGCAGAGACCAGGAGGCGTGACGTCCTCACCAGAGCGCGGTCCCTGACGTTGTCTCTGGCGTTGAGCGTTCCTCCGCCGGCGATGCTGGTCTCATACAGCGTGTATCCGTACGACTGACCGTTGTTGTTGTTGACGGGGAGGTTTTCCATGTTCACCGGCTGCTCCGACGTCAGCGGCTGCAACACACGGGAACGTTTCTCAACGTCTTTCTGGCGAGCTTCTGAAACTCCTGTCGTCCTGTGTTCGTCTGTGAGGACGCAAAACCTGCCGCACTGATGTGGACACCACTGTTCAACTGAAAATATGAACATTTATTTTTGTTTTCCACTTTGGAGTGAGCTTTACAGAGAAGTCCACCCTTCTGATTTACTTCTGAAACTGTTCCAGATGTTTCTCGCTCTTTGGCAGAGCTCACAAACGGTCGGTGCCGATGCTTCTGGTGCCGTCCTCAGGACGCTTTCATCAAACCTGCGGGAACGTCCCTGTCTGATGTGAAATTCTTTGTTTTCAGAAACATCTTTTAGGGGACCCTGGGGAGGCAGGGACAATAAACCTTCCCCGCTATGACACAATTAACCACCGACCTCCAAACGGAGGATATCATCTCGTCCAGCTCCTGCTCTGAGGAGAAGCAGTTCCTTTAAATCGAGGGTGTGCGGATGGTCAGAGGGACGCAAACGGCGTGTTTGTGGAGCCACACGTCAAACTCCATGAACCCTTCGGTTGGTGTTGAGAACTCCAGAGGGAGATCAAATCAGTCTGGAATATATTAACATCATGTGTTTGCCCCTCCTGCAGCTGCCATAAATATCATATACCCTTATTTTCTACTTTGTTTGCTTCAATCTTTTACTGCAAGTAAATGCCAGGCGTGCCTGAGTCTACGTCTGCATGAAGGAGACCTTCTTAGTCAAGGAGGCTTCAGGCTGCAGGTTCCTGACCTCCACTTGACAGTCAGAAAGCTGCTCACAGTTGATCACCGCTGATCCCAGAGCAGGTCGGACCTCCTTCGCCCCCCGCTGGTGAGAAGACCTTCATTCTTCCACCTTCTTACACACGAGAGCCGCACCATTTTGAAAAATTATCTAGTTGCAATTACTTTGAGTGCTCCTGAGGTATGATTGGTGATATTAGAGGGAAGGCTACTTCTTACATCATGGGATCATTTCTGTATCGAAGTGGATTCTGAAGTCAGGAGCAGATGATGTGTAGTCAGAAATGGAGTAGAGAGGAAATGGATGCTTCAGTAAGAGCTGAAGGATGTGGCTCATTTCTTTGCTCTGTCAGACAGTCTCAGTCACACTGCTGATCCAAATGTGGCCAACTTGTGTTTTCCTGTTTACGCACTGTGATACTTCAGGACTTGATCATGCTGATCATCAGAGAGCATCCGACATTTCACCTTCAGCTCCGCTCAGCAGAGGAGCTGGACTGATGCTCAGCAGCTGTTACTAACTAGCTGCAGTAACCAGCGTTAGCGGGTCGCTGACAGCTGAACGCGTCCACCTGTAATTCTACACGCACAAACGCTGCCTTGAGAGTGGAGGCTTGGTGTGAGCTGAGCAGACGACAGCCTGGCGGAGTTTTACTCCACAACAGGCTGAACATCCTCCTCAACACTTTACCTCTGAGACACAGAACTGAGCGACGCGATGCAGAGGATCTTGATGACTCCGTCAGTCTGACCTTGTCAGTGAATTGCAGACTGTCCCACAGAGACAGGTGCTGCTGGACCAACACCGGCTGGTACTCGCTCCTCTCCTGGGGGGGCAACAGTTCAGGGAGAGGCCGGCCTGAAAGACCAGGACGGAGAGTTAGAGCTGAGTCTGGATGCAGTTCAGTCACTCGATTCAGAAGTGTAATTTGACAGTACAGTTTTTAGAGCAGCAGCTAAGACCCAGTAGGGTCCTGAACTGAGGCCAGAACAACGAGCACAGAAGTAACATGTCAGACGCATCGGAGGACTCGTGGTGGACGAGAGCTGCAGGGTTCTACTGAGACCCTGCTCACGTGCCTGAATGGAATTATGAGAAATCAGCATCAGAAATTAAACCCCAGCTGTCAGACTGGATTGTGACTTGCCTTTTTTAAGAGGCCCGTGATCATAAATGCAAGTTCGACAATCTCCAGAGTGACTGACAACCACCAAAACAGATCCTTTTAAGAATGAGGTCATGTGTTGCTGGGTGGATGAGGGAAGCTCCTCAGATTCAGGCCACTGCTCATTGTTCAGCAGACTACAAAACATACGGATGAATCACGCACAGGCCGCCCGTCCAACCATGTCCAATCACCACAACGCTGCACAAATTGTTGTGTTTGAACGAGTCCCAGATCGCCAGCAGCTACGTTTCCAGTCCGGGTCTCTAAACATCTCAGACTTCTGCCCCCAAACTCAACCCACTTGTTCCACTAATGGAAGGAACTGCAGAGGCAAAAAACATGAACCGAGGCAAGTATGCAGTCTCACCACGGGCAGTAAGCGAGGGTCTCTCATTCACACTCACGCACACACACATATCTAATCCATACTTGTAATCATGTGCTAAGTTATCCTGCTTTAGCCAACAGAGAACAGGTTCTACAAGCAGAATTAACTTAAGTGGGGAGATGAAAGGGAAAGGTGAGGCAGGGACCCTCTCAGCAACAACACAACACTCACTGTGGTACTGGCTGAATACATTCCTCAGAAGATGGTACTTGGCGGTGTAATCCCCAGCCTCGGATAATGGAGCATCGTAATCTGAAAGATAATGCGCTATCAGAGGAGCCGACTCAGGAGCCAGAGAGAGAGGCAGGGATGCTTCTCGGCGAGGCAGCTGCTTTCACCGCGCTCCCCTATCACACATCTGGAGACGGCAGCGGGCACAGACGCATTCCCTGTTATCTTGACAGAAGATTGAGCCTATTTAAGGCCAAAAAGTGAAAGCATTCAGTGAACACAAGTAGGATGATTGCTGAGAGTCAGAGGTGGCCTTCACACTGCTGCGGTGAGGAGCAGGAGCGACGCTGCGCTCTCTCCAGGGAGACACCAAACCCTTTCATTCATATTCTCCATGTATTCTGTCAGGAATTAAAGGCATATTAATCATATTCTAATTTCCTAACCACATTAACTTCAATGAATCAAGCAGAGGGGCTGAGATTTCTGGCTGATAATTAAAGGCAGATCAATTAGATAATTTCAGTAATTGTTTCAGCCTTCTCCAAACACACGCGAGTCTTTGACTCGTGGAATGATGCCTCGATTGACGCTGAGACCTTCAAATCCAGACTGAAGACGGGAGTGTTTCTTATTTTTCTCTGCACTGCAACATCATTGGCTGTTTCATATCCATTTGTTCAGTTTTTGCTCACATCTTCACTGCCTTACTTCCCTCGGTTGGGTTTCCTTGTCTCATATCTCAGCTGTCATTGTATTATCTTCTTCTTTTGCTCGGGTGGACAGCAACTTCAGTTGCCATGTTACTGCAACGTGCTATCCAGCATACGTTTGCCTTGCTAAGTAGCACGCAGCTAGTTAACCTTAACTAATCCAAGCAAACAGTTCTCCTAAGTCTCCCTGGGAAGGTTTTATTCAGATAGTATGAAAAGCGACATTAATGCTGGTGTCTGACAGTGGAGGGGATCAACGGTACCAACCGTAGCTGGTTATCATGGGTTTAGGTGCCGGAAGCCCATCCTCAAACGCTCCGTTCATGAAGCCAAAGTTTGTCCCTCCATGGAACATGTATAGGTTGATTGACACGTCAAGTTTCAGGATTTCAGTGACCACGTGAATCATGTCTGTCAAAGCAGTGACAGAAAACAAATACCAGTTAATGCAGAAAACAAAACCAGTCACAATGTCAATAATCCTGTTTGCTCTGATGTCACAAACATGGAGGCTCGTCCACACACTAGAGCAGGTTACTGTTATTTATGAGGCCCTTCAGGGCGCCGCTCCTAAAAACACATTAAAAGTACATAAAACTTGCCAGCATAAATTAAGCCACCTATAAATGTAACAGTGCAGTAGATGAGAGTTTAAATTAGATTTGACAATGAGATGGAGAAGAACGTCTGAGCGAAGGACGGCGAGACAGAGCCGGACAGGAGCCGTGACCAGCGGCTGGAGCTGTTTCAGTCTGCAGAGGGCTGAGCTGTCAAGGACGCGGATCCCTGAGGAACGATCCGGGGTTCATCTCATAGCTGTCACGTTCCACACGGTGACACTGCTCTCTCCTGTGTTCTGTTCTCACTGCAGAGAACAGACAGAAGCCAGGACTCCCTGTCCATTCCACTCCGGAACGTTGCTGGGTGGGATGGGTGTAGTGTTTCCCAACCACTGGGCTGGGGTCCATAACCGGGCTGTTAGGTGCTTTCTTGTAGGCTGTGAAATGCTTTCAAGTTGAGGTTCAATAGATCATTAATCTAAAAATATGATATACAATACGATAGCATTATAGAAGATTAGCTGTATAAAAACCATCTTTGCAACCACTGTCTCATTAAGGCTCTCTAACAAGCTAACTGCTAACATGAGGCTGCCGCCTGGGAACAGGAAGTAGTGCTGATTCATGAGTTCACAATGTGGCAGCTGTTTATCATGTGACATTAAGATACTGTAGGAAAACATGATATCCTGAGATGTGATGAGAGAGCAGCTACAGCAGACTGATCCAGGGACAGTGAGAGGACCCGGCATGAAAGTCACTCCTGCGGTGAGTTCAGCCGGTCCGACAGAATCACTGCCACACATCTTTGAACAATTCTGAACAAGCAAACGTTTGAAAATCCATCCTCTCATCTGCAGACGTGGACACACAGACTGTTGGGATGGTTGGCTCGTAACCTGCTGTGCATGCAAAGTACATAAATCTGTGACAAAGCCAGAAAGGAAGGAATTAATGACCATATGCTGAGCGGTGCCCAGCTGCACTGAGTGGGTTCTGCACTCAGTCTGGAGAATTTCTCTCACACAACCCTGACGGCTCTGAACTTGTCCTTGGTCTGCACTATTTCCTTCTCTGCTAAAAAGGAATGGCTTAAGCCTTTTTCCCCTACGGCACCGACACTCTCCAGAGAGTGTGAGTCCGTCTCACCTGAAGATATTCTCTCCTGGCTCGCAGCATGAACCCCAGTCAGTGTCAAATTAGCCAGTAATAGCGACCCCCCTGCAGACAGAGCTGCTGCAGCCGCCACAAAGACTGAACAGCAGAAACTCCCACTGATCCTCATCTGGTCGCCTGTCTCACTGTTGTTACAGATCCAGTTTCCCTCTTTAAAGGAAACCATCCATACCACAGTCCGGCTCACCCTCAGCGGCGAAGACGTGATGGGGGTCCCCCCAGACATCGAACCAGCCGGACCAGTACTCCATCACCATCTTGGGCTTCTGAGGCTGAAGGAAGACACAATGTTTGGCTCTGACCCGCTAACTAAAACTTAAGTGAAAAGACTGACCTGTCAATCATTTCAGCAGTGCTACAGTAATAAAACTCACTTGTACTTCATCCAGATACTTGATGTCATCTCGGTTAAGTTTTTGAAAATTGATGGTTTCCAGAGCTGCAACCAGGTGAAGACAGAAGATCAGCAAGATGTTAAGAAGAGATTCAGCGCATCAGAGACCTGAATTGTGGGGCCACAACGTCACGCCATGGTAACTGATGCGAAGACGTGATCAAGGCCACAACAAATAAACTCATCGTTACTGTACAACAGCTAATCCCTCTACTCATCTCCCAGAGCTCAGCGTGACCAAGTCTTGAACTTGTTGACGTTCTACGATTCGCGAGAATGTCAAAATGATTCAGTGATGGTTTTATCTCATCTTCACTTTCCAGGGCTGAAACTGAGAGAGGACCTCTAGTATCGATTTACACACCATGACAACAAGCAGCCGGTTCATTCAGTGAGCTCTCAGTCACAGACGGTGGTACTGGTGAGTCAGTCCAACACCAACCAGGCAATCAAAGATGGCGAACCACAACTTCAATCAGCGAGAAGGTCTCCAAACGTCATTTCTAGATTATGACTGTGTGGATGGAGGGTGGTTCTTTTTTAATGGTTTGGTCTTTTTTTATTACTTTTTGAGTTCTTTGCATATTAATTTTAGTCACTGACACACACCTCACATGGGAGACGCCCCCCGAGCGTTCAAGTTCACGTGCTAATAACTCAGTAAAGAACATCTCCTCACGGATTATTCCTGAATTAATGCACGTTTCTACTGGTGTGTGTATGTGACGTCACACTGCACAGCGAGATGAGGATTAAAAAATGAAGTTGATCTGATGTGGAGGAAGTGAAACACTCCAGCTAGCAGAGCCTGAAGTTCACTCCCTTCATCCTAACAGCTTCATACCTGCTTCAGCTCGCCAAGCCTCTACGCACCCAAACCAGCCTCTGAGAAACCACTCAAGCCCTGGTGCTAAGCTGCAGCTGCCTGAGTGTGTGTGTGTGTGTGTGTGTGTGTGTGTGTGTACCTCCTTCCACGCCTCCCAGGTTCTGTCCGTCGTTGCTGTCTGAGGTCAGCAGCAGCTCCGTGATGCCTCTTGACAACAAGGCCTAGAAAGTTGTGGGATTATTGAGACAATCATGGACTCAAGAGTGAATGAGTGAATATGTGAAAGGGTGCATTACACAGGCACCCCCCCACTCACTAGAAAGGGGGTGATGCGGACATTGATGCGATATTTGCTGACATCACAATGGCTGGTAACGATTCAGATTCTGGCGCCTGGCAGCACTGAGACCACATCCTCCGCCCATCCAGCGCCACCTCGTCCACCTGCATCGACTCACAGACGCGGACGGCAGGCTGACTTTACCCCCCCCCCCCCCCCCAAAAAAACCCTTTCCTTAGACAAATGTATTTCCAACACATGGTGGAATCGGGGAGAGGGAGACCTTCCATGCGTATTTCAAAGATGGCACCTCCCAGTGGATCAATGTTTCTGGATCACTGATCGCTGAATCTGTGTATTCATGTCTCGTCCCACCTTCTAACCAGCTGGCACCCTTTGACCTTACTCTCTCACCTCTTTGATGAAGGCCATGTAGGCTCGATCTTCAGCGTAGGAGCCATACTCGTTCTCCACTTGAACCGCGATAATTGGGCCACCCTTGGAGTACTGCAGATTTAGAAGCAGAAAACAGAGAACGCGGATCAGGATGTTCTAGCCTCAAAACAACACTGTGAAATCCATGATGCAAAGTTCTGATGGAGAGAGAATCTGGCAGCGAGGGAGGTGTATGGAAGCAGGATAAGTGACGGTTCAACCACGACCCTCATTCTCCACATCAGTGAGCAGTGACACGTTGGGATAATCGGAGCTTGGCTGCTACGGAGTTTTTGGGGCTGATGCTGGAAGCAAGAGACGGGCATCGCACAAGTCTGGCATCGATATTCTTACTTGCAGTGATCCCAGATATGAATTTATCTAAAACTTATAACAAAGATATGCATTTTACCATTTGGAAATAAGCTTTATGAACCAAACTATCATCAGTGCACTGGTAGCTTCAGAATGGCAAATTCTCCAGAGCATCTTTTCCTAAATCAGGTTGATTTCTCCCTGCCAGGACCTTCGGCCCGGCGCTGACGGGAACTACCTGATGTGGGAGAACCCTCTTGATGAGTTGGTCCAAGTAGGAGTCGACCGCTTGGGTGAATCCTGGGTAGGTCGTTCGCAGTCTCATGTTTTTATCCCGTAATAGCCAACTGAAATGGAATCACAAGAAAAACCTTGAAATGAGCCAGGAAAGTAAGACACGAGGAAATGTTTGTGAACTCTTGTTAGGTTTGTTGCTATCAGAGAGAATCTCATCCTGCTAAGCATGACTATCATTAAATAAAGTAGCAGAGGAAGTGATGCTCCACTGCTTGCCTGTAGAAACACTCGCTTTTGATGATTATCAAATAAATGTTACCTCTAACTCACTTTCCCTGAGGGCAAACCACTCCAAAAATACCTCCCTGCAATCCCTCTGCCTCTCTATTATCCGTCCACATCTATTTTGATTACAGAATGAAATTAATTCACCCTTTCAGGGAGATACGCCTGCCAGATTTAATTATCGTTCCACCTCACCTCTGATAAATCAACCCTGGTCTGAAGTGGCTTGTTTGCATGCTGTGGATCTGAAACACGTCTTCAGCTGTTGTCTGTGTAAAATATGTGAAAGTCTGCATCGCCTTCACCGACAGAACTGACTTTGTTGTTGGAGGAGCTGAGCAGCGCTGGTTAAAAGTGAAACCAGACGAGAGGCAGCACGCTTGCAGTCGTTCACGCGACTCAACTATGAATCAAGAGTTATTTTGATTTCGCCTGCAGCAGAGACACCAATCGCTCACACGTTTCAGCTCATAGCCGAGCCGTTTAGGAGCCTGACTGGATGGGATCACCTCATGATGGTGCGTGACTGAGAAACAGGTTTCTACTCAAGGTGTGTTTGTCTACCTGGGAAGTCCTCCTAAATCCCACTCAGCACAGATGTACGGCCCTGGACGCAGAATCACCCAGAGGCCCAAGCTGGAGGCCAGCCGGAGGAAGGCTCTAAGAGACGGAGATGTTCTCAGTAGAGGGCAAGAAAAACGTTGACACTAGACGACGCAAACTTGCCAGAAAGTTCCCTCGGACAAATTTCACTGTATTATATTGATTTCACATTTACAGGGAGAAAGATGAGCAGTTTGAGAGAACATCAGTTTCCTGTGTCAGACCAGATCAATAAACGAGGAATCGCTGAGAGCAGCTCCTCCCTTTAGCAGGGCAACAGCGCCCCCCTGTGGGGAATCGGCTCCTCCTCAGTCTTTTCTTACTCCAAATCCAGCTGATCCTCAAAGCTGAACGACCCCCTCTCAGGCTCGTGCAGGTTCCAGGGCACATACCTGCAACAGACCATGATGCTGATGACCACACAGTTTGGTGGTGTAAAAGGCTCAGTTATCACGCCGTGTCCTTGCTTAAAAACATGCCAATGTCGTGTCCTCCCTTGAAAACATGTCATGTGTGTAATATGTACAATCTTCCCCAGCAATGCTGCTACTCATCCTGCTGCACTGAGGACGGGAATGTGAAACAGATGGAGCGTACGTGGTGAGCGTATTGAGACCACAGGCCTTCATCTTCAGCAGCCGGTCCTCCCAGTAGGCCCTGGGGACCCGGAAGTAATGGATGGAGCCTCCCAGGATGAGGAGGGGGTCCCCCCCCAGAGTGAACTGAGGGGAGTCGGCCTTCAGGCCTTCCATGCGATTCATTCTCCTCACTGCAGGGGGCTTCCTGAGCGCTGAACACAGACCAGCGTGGTCTAGTGACACCTAGTGGTGAGTTGAGAGAGGGAACATTGACATTTTTACAGTTGCTGCAGCATGAACTAACTTTTAGCTCATTTAGTTAAACACACACACACACACACACACACACACACACGAGAACACTTCAGACATTAAACAAAATTAAAGACTTCTCTCTCATCGTAGTTGATACAAACACAAACTGCGCAGGTTGAACTTTGACGGGCTGCGTGTTAAACATTAGTGCGCGAGCATCGTAATAACCGTCCGCAGAGCCGCGGAGGTCAGAGGTCAGAGGAGGGTTCTCAGGTGTGGCGGTGCAGTGGTGGGTTTCACCTCCTCCACACATGCAAGCGCAAGCTCGCCCCCGGTTCGGCCTCTCAACCACCTACAGGCGCCAGCACATGCATGCACAGCTGGAGCCAATCAGACAGTTTCTTCACATTTTGTACATTCTGAAAAAAAGCATTTAAATGCTGTGAATTTGAGAAATTTTCCTTCTTTCTCTGCAAAAACCTCAATGATAAACTTCGTCCTCACCGCCAGGACTTGAGAAAGATGTTTCTGTCAATACCGATATCTATCAATACTGATATCGATCAATACCGATATCGATCAATACTGAACAGTTCCCTGAAATCCGAGGGAGAGTTTGCTGCCAGGAACTTTGCAAATCTGTACAAACCGTCCGGATGACGTGAGCGCCACTGGGAGTCCTGGAACCACCGTTTATCGGGGAGAGGAGTGTAACTGACGCTGGCTGGTGTGACGTGGCGACGTGAAACCTTCCGTTTCTGGGTTTCTGGCTCCCAGCGCGCGGCAAAGCGTCTTCAAATGTCCCATGAAGCCATGGCACCGCGTCGGAAGTGTCCTCGCAGTTTTCTCTGGTCAAACAAGAGAGGCGTCACCACCGGCGGTGAGGTGACCTCATCCACCAGGACGCAGGAGTCTGTGTTTGTCAGGTGTGACAACTTACATTGTTGACGGGGAAACAACTTCTAACCAGTCAGGAGCGAGACTCCGCAGCCATCCGCGAGCTCCGCGTCGGCCACCGTCGACTTCTGGGATCGTCTCAAACTTTCACCGATGAGAAAAAACGCAGACAAAACATTCCTGACATTAATTATTCAGAATTGACTGTTCTATACTAAAGTCGCTGTTGAACACATTATTAATATTTCTGTTTACTTTTATTCTTCATTATTCATACTTCCCTAGTGGTTTTATCATGCTGTTATATCCTGTAAATGTTACTGTAAAAATAATGTAACAATTCTAAAAGAAACGATACAAATAGAGTTAATTAGTCACTGAGGCATTTTTGACTTCATTTTTATTATTTATTTAATTGGAACCAGCCCAGCAGGCAGAGAATGTCAGTTCATCCTGTCCTGGCGTAAATCCGAGCTGGAAACAAAAGTGTTCATGCGAGGTGCAACTTTGAGGAAACTCTCCATGTGGACGAAGACGTGACATCATCACTCGGAGTGTTGGACGTTTCCTTCCAGACCGTAAATTTCACGCTGCTCTCTCGCTAAATGCTGCTGAAACTATTTAAAAGTCCCCCGTGCGGGATCAACTAAGTATTCTCTTTCTTCGTATTAAACCACGTTTGTATGTTCACATTTGCTCCGACACACCAGTTTTCTGTTCTAGCCCTCAGGCTGTTCATTGCTCAGTTTGGAGTACCGGTACTGACAGAAAACTGCATTCATTTACTCGTTGGAAATACTACTGGGCAGCGCCTCTCTGTTGAACGTGAACTTTGCTCTTGCGTCGGCTGCTGCTTCCACGAGCTTCTGATTGGACCAAAGGCTTGTCTGTTACACCACCCACTTTTACAGACCGGAAATACAATATTTTGACTTTCATAATAATAATACCTAATCCATTAAAAACTGAGTAGCAACGAAAAGTAAAAGAGACAAAATAACACACATGCTATAGTCTCATTTTACTATCTGAAGACACTATGGAAACGTGGACGTAATATGCCACATCGGGAGGTGTGACTGTGAGGGTTCGGTTGTAAGGACTTATTTTGAAAGCCCTTACCGGAAGTATCCTTTAAAGCTCTCGCAGCTTGATGTGTGAAGGAGTGAATCACGTTCCTGTGACGACTGCGAGGCGGATGTGGAAAGTGGTCGCTCGGTTCAACTTGTTGAAATGTAGACGAGGTGTTCTTCTGCCTTCCTCCGCCGTGAATGTCCTTGTGACGGCGTTTCGACGAGCCGGGAGTGGAGGCGTCGCCGCTGCTGGAGCAGCTCCGGAGTGTCGTAGCTTAGCCGCCCAGCGTGCGCCTCTGTAGGGCGATTTAAGTTTAGTAAGTGAGGGCTGCGCTCGTCTTCATTCCCCTGCAGCCGAACATGGAGTCGGCGGGAGCCGTGCTGGGATGCTCTCTCGGCGCTGTGCTGGGGGTTCTGGTGTTCGCTGCCTACAAACTTGGTTTGCTCTACCAGTTGTTCCACAAGGTACGGGATTCACCTCTTCGTGAAGATCATGACTTCCTGCTTCTTTTGACGTAGTTACACGCAGGACTCAGCACGCATCCTCGGCTAGCTCGCGTGCGTCACCTGACCCTCAACCCTAACAACTTGACCTTTCCGCCGCAGCTGTAGCAGGTGAAAGGTAAACTGGACCCTATAAACGTTAAACTTTGGTCCCTCACTCAGGCCCTGCAACACCGAGCCCGCCCCGACTGGGTGATAATGGTCTGTGGCTATTGTGAAAGGTGGGCGGAGTAACAGGGTAGTGTGGGACAGGTGACCCTGGGGTTTGTGGGGCATCATCTTACGCTAAGGGTTTGTCTGTTGCTGCTCTCTTCTATAATGGAACAACTCCATATTTTCTAACGTTTTCTAGGCAGAAACAAAGAGTCCACGGCACGGCGGTGAGAGCGTGGCAGAAGTCCTCCGCGCCCACGGCATCAAGTATGTTTTCACCCTCTGCGGGGGGCACATCTCACCCATCCTGGTTGCCTGTGAGAAGGTGGGCATCCGGATCGTGGACACCAGACACGAGGCCACTGCCGTCTTCGCTGCTGATGCTGTGGCGAGACTCTCAGGTGCAAATTCATCTCCATGGAATGAAAAACTGCTGAGATTGGTTTTGCTGATATTCTGCTTGGAGTGGTTTGGGAGAATTAAACTTTATTGAGAGTGTGTGGCTCAGCTTAGGTGTGTTTTGGTGCAGAATATTAATAATGGATGCATTCCTTTGGGGGGTTCCACTCCTGCAACAGCAAGTAGTAGTACTCTGTAGGGCTGGGGAAACAATGTACTTTAATCCAGAATAGCAGAGATGATTGTCATTGAGACGGCTGGATGATTAACTGATAATTTATTACTCATAATAGGCAGAATGTGTAGAAAGTCATTTTGGAGAAATCACCACCAACGAAGTCTTCAGATCTCCTCAGAGGAACCCAGCGTCTTCATGTCAGTGGTTTGAAATTAGAAATCATGAAACAATCATGATTCTGTCTAATATTGTGAGTCATCGCAACTGAAATATCAGTTAAAGTCATCAAAATTAGATTTATTTTCCAAATATTTCAGTCCAGTCAAAGAAAATGTATCAAATACTGACATTTAGAACCTGACTCTTCCTCGTTGGTGTTGACTTCGTCAATACCTTCCCTCTAATAGTTCGACATATTAACAGTTCTAGTAGGACTGAGTGGAACGCTAATAAATCATCTTTCGTGAATCATAATCACGTTTGAAAGAGATTCATATGAAGTCATAGTGGCAGCTGCTACTCCTGCTGGACGGTACATTTCCATGTTAAGTTGAGTCTCCTGACCCTGACTGGTGGCGGTGGGGGGTGCTGTGGGTGATTGTCTCTCCATCAGGGACTGTGGGTGTAGCAGCAGTGACGGCCGGTCCAGGCCTCACTAACACAGTCACAGCAGTGAAGAACGCTCAGATGGCTGAATCGCCAGTGCTGCTTATGGGAGGAGCTGCTGGGACACTGCTTCAGGTAGGCTCAAATGCTGATGCGTCTGCAGCAGAGCGCCGCAGGACAGTGGTCACTGGTTCCTTTGACTTTGAGCCAATAGGATCACAGTTCATCAAGATCATCTTCACTAATGAACCCTCTGATGATGCTGGAAGCCTGGATGCTACGGTTTGCAGTGCTAAGCTAACAGTAACCTATGAAGGAGCTACACCAGGGTCACATGACTTCAAGGTCACCACCACTAAGCTTCAGGCTTCTTGTGTTTCCCCTGGTGACCTTTAATGACCTCCATGACCTCTGTAGGCTCCTCTAGACTCTTGTTAGCAACCCAGGTTTTTAAGACTCCACCACTCCACCATCCACCGGTCTGGTGTTTACTGGTGGATCTGATGTAGAACTGAACCTCCAACATCCACCGGTCTGGTGTTTACTGGTGGATCTGATGTAGAACTGAACCTCCAGCATCCACCAGTCTGGTGTTTACTGGTGGATCTGATGTAGAACTGAACCTCCACCATCCACCAGTCTGGTGTTTACTGGTGGATCTGATGTAGAACTGAACCTCCACCATCCACTGGTCTGGTGTTTACTGGTGGATCTGATGTAGAACTGAACCTCCACCATCCACCGGTCTGGTGTTTACTGGTGGATCTGATGTAGAACTGAACCTCCACCATCCACCGGTCTGGTGTTTACTGGTGGATCTGATGTAGAACTGAACCTCCACCATCCACCGGTCTAGTGTTTACTGGTGGATCTGATGTAGAACTGAACCTCCACCATCCACCGGTCTGGTGTTTACTGGTGGATCTGATGTAGAACTGAACCTCCACCATCCACCGGTCTGGTGTTACTGGTGGATCTGATGTAGAACTGAACCTCCACCATCCACCAGTCTGGTGTTTACTGGTGGATCTGATGTAGAACTGAACCTCCACCATCCACTGGTCTGGTGTTTACTGGTGGATCTGACGTAGAACTGAACCTCCACCATCCACCGGTCTGGTGTTTACTGGTGGATCTGACGTAGAACTGAACCTCCACCATCCACCGGTCTGGTGGATCTGATGTAGAACTGAACCTTCACCATCCACCAGTCTGGTGTTTACTGGTGGATCTGATGTAGAACTGAACCTCCACCATCCACCGGTCTGGTGTTTACTGGTGGATCTGATGTAGAACTGAACCTCCACCATTCACCAGTCTGGTGTTTACTGGTGGATCTGATGTAGAACTGAACCTCCACCATCCACCAGTCTGGTGTTTACAGGTGGATCTGATGTAGAACTGAACCTCCACCATCCACCAGTCTGGTTTTTACTGGGAACCACACAGCTGATTGCAGGTCTTTGACCGGGAGACCAGGGAACCAAATGTTCTACTTGGAGAATCAGGCCCCTTCTCCAGTGCTCTTTATGCTGTGTTTGTGTTCTTGGGTTCTCACAGCAGAACAAGGGAGTGTAGTAGCAGCTGGGGGTTTAGTCTCTGACAGATGCAGCCTAGTTGATGAGAGCAGGTTTCATTCTTCAGTGTATCCTGACTGTCTGTCTCATGTTTGCTGTCTGTGGTGCAGGGCAGAGGAGCGCTGCAAGACATTGACCAAATGTCTCTGTTCAAGCCGCTGTGCAAGTTCTGTGCCTCCGTCAGGACTGTCAGGGAAATCGTGCCCACGGTCAGAAAGGCGCTGGCCATCGCCCAGTCTGGAACTCCTGGTCCGGTGTTCATAGAATTCCCCATCGACACACTCTACCCCTTCCACCTGGTGTCCAAAGAGTTTGCGGTTAAAAACCCTCCCAAAGGCTTGTTGGGGAAGATTGTCTCATGGTAGGTTATCAGCAGGTCTCGTGTACACTGGAAAAGAGGAAAAGTCGCTATCAAATACAATCAGACTCTGGGAATAGAAACCAGTAGACTTCAGACAACAATAGGCATTATATTTGCATGAAATTAAAATTGTAATATTGCTGTAGCACAGCTCATGAATGTCATGGGTATATGAGGTGCTAATTATATTGTTAATCATAAATTAATAACCTGTGAGGCCTGCAGAAGCGTGCCTCATCACCGTAGCATCTTTGATTCCACCTGGACTCCAGAACCACTTTTCTCTCACCTTCCATTTATGTGTCATTTATCTTGTAAAATGCAGAACCGCTGCTATCAGATGACTGTATGTCCTCAGGTACCTTCAAAACCACCTCAATAACATTTTTGCCGGTGCCTGGGAGATGAGAGATGTCTCGCCACTTCCTGTTGTCGTCCCACAAGCCTCAGACGATCAGGTGAGTCTGCTTGCGTGGCGCTCTTCATGTTGTTAATGACATAGGCAGGTGTGCACAGGGGAACTGACCCTGGATGTTTAATCAGGTACAAAAGTGCATCGAGTTAGTGAGTCGGGCCAAGAAACCTGTGATCCTGCTGGGCAGCCAAGCCACACTGCCCCCGACGCCGGCGGATGACATCAGGTAAACAGCATGCTGTTTTTGTCCGGCACACTTGGTGAGGTTTTGGTGTTGAAGTCTTTCATAGAGTACAGCTGTTTGGTCTGGTCCTCGTAGAATCACCTTCATCCAGGCAGCACAAACACTCAGTCACACTAGAATGTTCCCTGCATTGAAAAGCTGACTTGTTTCAGTGATGCTCATCTGATCAGAATGTCCCCCTGCGTGCAGGAAGGCGCTGGAAGACCTGGGCATCCCCTGCTTCCTTGGAGGCATGTCCCGCGGCATGCTGGGTAAAGACAGTCCCATCCACATCAGACAGAACAGGCGAGAGGCTCTGAAGGAGGCTGACGTGGTGATCTTAGCAGGTTGGCCAACGCTGTAACTGTCAGAACACTTGTCACTGACACTGTGGTTCTCAGGTGTGTGATGTCATTGGTGTTGTTGCCTGGTTCAGGTTCACATGACACCCGCAGAGTCGGAAGCTGTGGAGTCGTGTCCGACTCAGCCTTGATAATGTACACATGGGTGCTGTTTTCTAGAATATCGCCACATGGCTGACATTTTGCTTCCCGACTCGTCACAGAAATCAGTTCTTCTTCACTGTTCAGAAACAGTAGTTGTCAGTGGAAGCACAACTTCCTGTGTCGGCTGCTGTTTTAGAGCGGTGCAGAATTCATTTCAATTCATTTCCTGTATGTTATTACTCAGTTGTTCCACTTGGCTACCTGGGAAGTAGCAGGATCTTGTTTCAGAGCTAATAAATCCTCTGGTATCAGATGGTGCATAAATTTTCATGCAGATCCTGACTTTGTAGCTGGTATCAAAGGAGGGAAGTACCGGTGTCAAACTCTTAACAGCCATTGATCGCTGTCAATAGTGTTGTCATGTAGGTTTACACATGGTTGAGGTTGAACTGTGGTTCTGTAGAAGTCCTAGAGAAGTGTGTGTGTGGGGTGTGTTTGCAGGAACTGTGTGTGACTTCCGCTTGAGCTATGGAAGAGTTCTGAACCGACGGAGCAAGATCATCGCCGTCAACAGAGATAAGACGCAGCTGCTGAAGAACTCGGACATGTTCTGGAAACCAGCTGTAGCCATTCAGGGTATGATCGTCCTCCTCCAGGGTTATTATTCATCGAGCGGATGAACAGGGATGGAGAAATACAGAATATTAAGACAAAAAACCCAGTGGAGTTTCTGAGCATCGTGTTTGTCTGATAGGTGATGCTGGCACATTTTTAGTGAGGCTCTCCAGAGGCCTGAAGGGCCATCGCTGTCCAGAAGAATGGCCTCAGAGCCTGAAAGCTGGAGACGCCACCAAAGAAAACACAAACCGGTAAGTTGAGCTGTCGAGGCGCGTCAGTCCTTCTTTTATAAAACCACATTATAGATTCGCTCCTTTTTTTTTGCAATTTCATTTTGACTTTTTAAAAATAATATCTTACAGTGTGTTAAATATTTAGTTTTAGCCTTGTTATTAGCTTCTGTGTTGTTTTATTCTCTTTTTATTTGTCATGAGCAAGATTTTAACAAGTCAGCAAAAGTACTGTTTTAGGTTAACTCAATAAAAGACAGCATTTTAAAAACTATATTCTCTTAAGGTAGATGAAGCGAAGCCCCAGAAGGCAGATTGATAACTCCTAGCATGCGCCTGCAGCAACAGAGGGATTCCATACTCCCCCTAAAATACTGGGCTCAAGTATAAAAGAAATCCTCAGTTCTGGACTTGTGCGTATATCCATAAGCTCCTGTGAGGGTTACTTGCATATCTTTTTGATGTCACAGGTCGAGAGACGTCCATCTGTGCTCAGGTCACATGAACATAACCTCCTCCATGTGTGTTTCCGTTCTTCTCTTCCATCACAATAACAACTGAACAACATGCGCACTTGTATCTTAATCAGTGTGCTCCCAAATTAAATGAATGCAATGCAAAGTACCTGCTGAGTATGAATGTTGTTCCTGTGGATGGTGACTGCGGTCCTCGAAGAGAAGAGGCTGACGCCTGCAGCGGGTTCAGTTCCTGTGACTTGATCAGTAAATTCCAGTGTTGAAAGGGTTAACTGCAGTGCTCAGATGCTAATCAAGACCAGATTTAACGCGGTTGTTGTTTTGGATGAAATCAGGAATTGATGACATTTAATATCTGAAAAGTCATCTGCAGTTTGACATCACAACATTAAGATATTTGTCAATTCTCTCTAAGATTCTCACAGAAGGAATATTGACATTTCGGTTTCTCTGCAAAAGACGGTTAGAACTTTTCAAGATTCGGTCTGGTCTTTGCTGTGAAGGTTCGAACACTGATGTAGACTGGACCGTTGGTGGAGGCGAACAACCGTGAAGCAGTAATCCAAGTTTGTCCTTTCAGGGCTAAAGCTGACGAGAAGACCGAGCGACACTTGAACCCTTTGAAAGTTCTGCACCTCCTGGATGAGCTGATGTCAGAGGACAGCATCATCGTTGCTGACGGCGGTGATTTCGTGGGAAGTGCTGCTTACATCATGAGACCTCGAGGACCGCTGCGCTGGCTAGATCCAGGTCAGATCCTCGCCACTGCCTTCGTAATACATTTTTGTTCACCACAATGTGATACCCGAAGGCTCGTAACTTCATCGATATGTGAAACGGTTCATAAAGACTCACCGCAGTTCTCGACCCCACAGGAGCCTTCGGGACCCTGGGAGTGGGGGGAGGATTCGCACTGGGCGCAAAACTGTGCCGACCTGAATCTGAGGTGACGCAGTCGTAAAAGTACTTTATTCAACCGTCTGCTCATCAGCCGTTAATTTAGACGTACTTTGTGTTGCTCTCCAGGTGTGGATCATCTATGGCGATGGCTCCTTGGGTTACAGTGTTGCTGAGTTTGACACCTTTACGAGACACAAGGTAAAAGTACAGGAGTAATGGTGTCACTACATGTATGTACGCAACTCCAGCATCGGTGTGCAGTACCAGAATTGCTATTGAAAATATTAGGAATGCTGCTATCAACACACAGGAAGTTGAGTCAGTCCAGTCCAGCACAACACGGGTGCACCCCCCTTCATGAGAGTGAATCTGTCGTAGGAAGTGAGTAACCTCGGGTGTCGGGGCAGCACTCACCCTTGATTGTCCGTCTGTGTCTCCTCTGACGCTCTCCCCAGACACCAGTTATAGCTGTGGTGGGAAACGATGCATGCTGGAGTCAGATTGCCAGAGAGCAGGTTCCCATGCTGGGCAGCAATGTGGCGTGCGGTCTGGCGTTTACAGGTACTATTACTACATATGACATTGACATCACTTTTAATGACCAGTATGTAAGATTTGGAGTAATTACTGTGTTGTGTTGGGCTTCTATTTACTCTCCCCACTTGGACTGGAATGCTGTCAGCCGGCGGGTGAGGTCTCGCCCGGACCGACCCAACTCAAATCACTTTTTTCCTGAAATCTAAGAAGCATTTTAATGCTCTAACCATAAAGCGTAGAGACCTTTTCCTTAGAACTGATCCATTGTAAGATGGAAGCTGTGATTAGCCATGGTTGAACACTGCTCCTCTGTTGCCGCTCGTGGTGACGGAGCGTGACTCTCATGGTGGAACCGCTGAAACACCAGGAACCAGAATAAAAACAGGCTGAGCCACGGTTGACAACAAGGAAGCAGATTGGTATGAAAAGTGTTTTGAGAGTGACGCAGCAGTTGCCCTTTTTCTGCTGGTTAGTAATCTAGCATGGAGGCCTCCAGAGGTTTGGCTCCACTCTTGGGGGGGGCATATGGGGGATGGGGGGGGGGCATGATGTTTGGGCAGAGGCTAACTGGCAAATATCCCCTCCTCCTTTGTGCAGATTATCACACCGTGGCTGACGGTTACGGTGGTAAAGGCTACCTTGTTGGGCGCGAGGACGAGGATCGGCTCAGTGACATCATCAGGGCGGCTCAGAGGGAGAGCTGGGAGGGCAAGGCGACACTTCTCAATGTTCTGATAGGGAAGACCAACTTCCGAGATGGCTCCATCTCTGTGTAGAGCACGTGTGCTTTTCTAAAAAGGGTTATCCTCTGTACCTTCGGCTTCCTTCCTAGACTGCCAGCGTCTATGAGCGGCGTGGAAGCTTCTCTAGCAGACCTGCTAATCCCTGGTGCCCTTTAAGCCTTATTTCCCTTTGGTAACGAGAGCCGATGTTTGATTCCCTCGGTCAACAGGTTCTAGTCAGTCATACGAGTACTTATTGTCTTCTGTTGTGTTATAATACAGCTGAATTTTGCTCAAGATGTGCAGGTCTTGACACCAGACCTTTATTTGTGCATCATGTTATTTTCAGGTTCATGTTATTCTCTTTCAAAGATTGATTGCTGCATTTCAAAAAGGGAAAATGTGAGATGAGGCGAGTTTCATGAGGGGCTTTTACCTCTTCAGGTGTCGGTTAGCTTTCTTTTGTTTTAGCCTCAACCAGAAACACAGCAGTGATGGAGTGATTGTGTGAACTTATGCAACCAGAATGCCTTTTTTCCTGTTATGAATTGAACTTTGGAGCCTTTTAATGACGATGTTTGAAATCTGACTGCTGTAATATTTGGGTTTATGATGAATTTGTTAAATGGAAAATATTTTTTGAATGTGAAACATGGATAAATGTTTGCCTTTAATATTTGATTGTATCTTCAAATACACTAATATGTATGGATTGAAAATGTTTGCTGATTCAGCTCTGATCCAGTCAGATTTAATTCTAACATGTATGCACTGATGCTGGCTATCGACTACAATATTCCTATACTCATTATGTATTGCACTATAATTGTAAATTATTGGCCTGCAGGGGGAACACACGTGTGGGTTGTCTCACTCCAGAGAACATGTCTGGTTCCTTGGATGTCTTGAGGGATGTAACTTTTGATCAGAAAATAAATTGAGAAAAAAATCAGGTTGCAGGATTGTTTCTCCCAGCATTGCTATGCTACTGCTGTTGTTAACCAGGGCAAAATCAGGTGAGATTCTCTGTTTTTGAATAAATCACAATCTCATTGTTTGGGTTTGTTCGTCTTGCTTTGGGTTCGTCTTCTAGAACATCGAAGTGACTGCAGCTTCATGAGGTTCTGAGCATTCAATACATGTACGGCTCCTCTGTCTCCCAGTGTGTATGGACCAGTGTTTACTTCTGTATTGTCCATCGTCCATCCACCCATCCATCGCTCCATCATCCCTCCATCATCCCTCCATCTTCCCCCTCTCCTCCTGTTCAGGGTGGTGGGGGTGGAGCCTATCCCAGCTGCCTTCCCCCTGGACAGGTCACCAGTCCATGGCAGGGCCAACACATAGAGACAGACAACCATTGGCTCTCCCAGCCACGCCTACGGTCAATTTAGAGTCTGGATTAACCTGGTCCCTCTTGATGTCTTTGGACTGTGGAGGAAGCTGGAGTACCAGAGAGAACGGAGAACATGGAGACTCATCCAGAAAGACCCCGTGCTGCAGCTGGGGCTCCACCCACAACCTTCTTGATGGGGGCCACAGGGAGGACCACTGCTCCACCGGGCTGCCCCTTTTTGTATTGTAAAGCATTGAACTTTCTTCAAGTACAAGTTGAGGAATTGATTGCTTTAATATTATAAAATACTGTGTATTCATGTATCTGACACTTATATTTGGAGTTTGACCCTCATACTACCACAGTCTGACAAATTGCAGTTTTACTGTTGAATATTGCTAACACTCCCTGCAACTTCCCCCATCGATGTAGAAATGTCTCAACTTGGAAATCAGTTTAGATTCTATCAGTTCTTCTGCACGGCCGCGAGGAAACACGGGTGTTTTCTGGTATCGGAAGGGTTCCTTCTATTTAGTAAACAGTCATGGTGAATGCAGATATCAGCCCATAAACATTTCCTCAATGTACTTTTGTGACTTTTGCCCTAAATACTGCATAGTGTGGTTAGGGCTTTAAACAGGAGATGGCGCTCTATCGGTGTGTTGACAGAGTGAGTCTATGCTGACGTGTTCCTGTACTGCAGAAATCAGCACTTGTATTCAGGGAAGATAAAAACAAGCCAGCGGGGGAATTCATATCAATAATTGAAATTTTACCTCCAACAGTCAAACTATTAAAAGGGCGTAAATCCCATCACGGCCCCGCCAGTGCTCAACAACAACACATTCACGCAGTTCTCGCTGAAGGTGCAGATCCTGAATAACTTTATTTTCATATTATTTTTAATCCGAAAGATGTACCACGCTCGCCCTGCTTTGACGTCACATAATTGGAGAAAGTTTGCTGCGTTCAAGGACTCATTGCAAAGCTCACTTTAAGCTCACCGAACGCTTTAAATCGAAGTACAGGAAGGCTTCTCGGCACGAGCGGAGCTGAACTGTGCTGAATGAACTGTTGTGATGTGTGAGATTAATAATCTTACATAACAACAGCGGGGTGATAAAACAGGCGTGACTGCTGCGCCCCGTTCTACCGAGCTTTGCTGGAGTCCGTGAACGCGTCATCCGACTGGACGCTCGTCACCGCAGGCGGCGACTTCAACCGCTCCGCTGAAACTTGAACACGGGCGAGAGTAGCAGGGAGGACCGGGGGACATTCACGGTGGGGAACCCTCCACAACGGAACTGACCGTTTCCAGCGTAATTCACCGGCTCCGCTCAGCATGACTCACGGCAGCGAGAGTCGGGGCTTCTAGCAACAGTTAGCTCAGCGCGGTTTTGTCCGTTATTCACGGTTCCCTCGCGACGGTGGAGGGAATATATTTGGAAGTAAATTCAGATCGATCCCAACCGGGAAGCGAGCCGGTGTGAAGTTAAGCAGGCTACTTTACGACTCAGATTAAAGGGATTTATTTTGTTTCACGTGAACACAGACAGAAGTAGACGTCGGACCTCAGTAACTCAAGGTAAGGCATGTTGACGTAAACACCGACGTTTGTGCCCGTGTGGTCATGGTAGGAGCTGAGTTACTGCTCTCCACTGGGAGCGTCAGGGTTCCGCCTGGAACAATAGGTGACTTCTTCTGAGGCACGTGTCAGTAGCCGAGGTTTGTTCCCAGCAGGAAATTCAGAAAGATTTCCTCAAACTGGGAGGACGCGTCGCCTGCTGGCGCGCTGGCTTCTCACCTGTGGAGGTGAACCTGCCCGGGATGAGCGGGGCTCTGTAGTGCGCTGAGCTGGTCAAAGCGTGTGGTCGGTGTTTGTGCTCCAGGTGCTGAATGGCCTCCGTGGTAGCCGTGAAGACGGAGAAGAGACCTGCGGCTGACTCTCAGGATGCAGATTCCAACGCCAAGAAGCCCAGGTGAGATCCGGGAGGGGGGTCGTGCATCAGTCTGACCGCAGTTCAAGGCTCAGTCATTCCTGGAGCGTTTGTTGAGTTACCCTCAGAGCTCTTGAGTGACGTCACCCCCAAGTTGAAGATGTGGGGAAACTGAAAACCTCACATATGCCGTGTTTCCATCAGCACCCCCATGTACTGTAATTATTATTTTTATGGTTCTGGGTTCTACTGGTGAGGGCCCCGGTCAAGCCCTTGGAGGACTTTTCCCGTCCCTCCATTTTTCTCCCTCTGGACCTGCGGTGGGCCTGGTTTGTCAGGGGGGATGTGAACAGTAACTGAGGGTATGTAGCATGGACGCAGCTCCAGGGCCAACACTCGAATGCCTCGGCAGCAGAAACTTCCCGTACCTGTTCTGTGACCTGGGCGATGGCGGCCCGGAGGTAGTGATGGGTCAGAACCCTCCCCTCAGTGAACCCTCATGGACGCCCCCCTGATTCTGCTATGGTAGCAGCAGTGGTCCCTGTCACGTGGACTGAACCGGGCTCTCTTCCTCTCCTGCAGTGTCCCCATGTAGCAGTGGTAGTAACCGCGACGTTTAAAGAACTCACTGTTGATGATGCATACATGGTAATCTGGTTCCAGACCCACTCACTGGTTTATGGCAGTCACATGGTGGTGTTGCTCCTTGATGCTGATTCTACTCTCCACCTTTCAGACGTGTTTGATATGAAGGGGTTTTAAAAATGGATGACAGTGTAAGTACTTCGCGACCAGAGCCCGGTGGCCAACGAGGAAGCAGTCGTCCTCCTTACTACTATTTACGACTCACTCCTCCTTTTAGAACCGTGTTGACCACTTCTCCTCAAATATTTTAATATTGTCTGTGTCCTTTCATTTTTTCCTCTGCGTGTGGTTTACATGCCCCGCCCCCTCAGGCTTAATCATCCTATTTGTGCTTCATTTATTTTTTAGATAACTCATTTGACCACAAAGAGAAAACAAAGAAACAGATTTCAACGGGAACTTGACTGCGTTTTTTATCTGTTTGGTCAATGCTCATCATTGTGAGAGCGTCAGAAGCGAATGTTGGGACGCTTGCTCCTCTTCCTCCTCATCTTTCTGCTGGGGTGCTGTTT
This sequence comes from Aulostomus chinensis, assembly GCF_037954235.1. NCBI lineage: Eukaryota > Metazoa > Chordata > Actinopteri > Syngnathiformes > Aulostomidae > Aulostomus > Aulostomus chinensis. Next base: position 1,164,016 of record NC_141329.1, read on the forward strand.
ATTTGCTTGTTGTTTTTTGTCTTGCCGTGACTGAAGCACAAGCCGCTGGTTCCTTGTGTTAACAGTGCAGGGCATTCAGCTGTAAATGTGGTGTTATTTGTGGTTGTAATAAAGTAAATGAAGGGTTACCATGATCTGCTAGCTAGTTTAGAGAGTGAGGAGTGAGCAGCAACAAACTATCAGCACTAAATCATGAAGGTGTTGATCAGGTTCTTATTTTCAGGTGATTATACACTCATAAAATCATAATTCTCCATGTTCCGTCTACTAGAACTGTACACTCTGGAACTTTAAGTCTCTTGCTGCACACAAGAAGAAGTTCTCTTTGAACTTCATGCTGTCAGAATGATTTGGAAAACTTGGTGCTTGGAACCATCACCAGTCAATCTCTCCCTGCCTCAAAGGAAACTGCTGCCCAGCTTGAAGACGAAGCGAGCCCCCGAGCTTGTCCTGGTGATTGGGACGGGAGTGAGCTCTGCAGTGGCCCCTCAGGTCCCGGCTCTCCGATCCTGGAAGGGCCTCATCCAGGCCCTGCTTGATGCAGCCAATGACTTTGATCTGCTTGAAGAGGAGGAGAGTCGACGTTTCCAGAAGCACATGCAGGAAGATAAGAATTTGGTGCATGTAGCCCATGACCTCATTCAAAAGCTTTCCCCGGTAAGAGTGACTCACCACACGCTTGAACACGTTAGCCAACCAGCAGCTCACAGGCTTCCCTCAGCCAGCTAACCTTAGCATGAATGCAGTAGAATAAGTGTTAGCTAATTAAAATACATGCAGCTGACGCCACAGGACTGGTGTCCACAGACAGAGCAGTTGATCCTGAGGATGTTGTTTCTTGAGAGGACTTCCTGACACGAGCCTCTGATGAAGGCAGGGCGCCGCAGTCGTCCTCTTCAGTCTGGATCACAGCAGACAAAACCTCTCTATGCTTCCCCTCTACAGCTGCTGTTATTGCTCTGTGCCAGTGAAATCCAACGCTGGAGGCATTTTGGTTTTGTGGCGTTCGTCAGCAAGTTAACATACTATGAAAAAACATCACAAACATGGCTAATAGCATGAAGTTAGAAAGCCAACTTCAATTTGCCATTGTTCTATGTCATCTCAGTGATGCCTCGAGGGAAAGCACGTCAGACATTTTATGAAATTCCTTACAAGTCTCAGCTACACACAGAACATTATGGTCCCTGTTCAGACAGTTGGCAAACTGATTTTAGACGGTCCCAACAGCTAAAGTCAGATTTTGACCACGTTTGGAGGTGGTTTGAAATCTGATTCAAATCACATTTAGTCATTGTTCTTGTGAAGCTGTGCCACTAAAATCATCAAAATCAAAATTCAGCCAGTCTTGATCTGACACTTCCCACCAGAGACGTAACCAGTCCGTCTATAACTGCACAGTCTCTTAGGCTCAGAGGTCAAACACCGACATGAACCCTACAAACGGTTTGTAAAATGCTTGTTGGGATTTTGGTGGTGCTGCAGCAACAAACTCCACACAGGAACACCACCTGCAAATAAAGTGACGTAATCAAGGCCACCAAAAGTGCAAGGAAATCCCGGCAACCCAGAAGCCCGGCAGTGTTCCAGCGTTTACGTTGTCACGGACTATGAGAGGAAACTTTACAGATCCTGAAACTAACGTCGAGTGGCAGAATCACAACTCTCCTTTTTTACCGCAACTGGACTGTTGAAATAAAGTAAAAGAATGATTGAAACACTTTTGGACCCATGTAGATGGGACCGGTCTGGTCTGGAGCAGAGCTGGCAGGTGGGAGGCTTAATACCGTTTGCCTCCTGTGTTAGTCATGTCTCATCGCACCTTTGACATTGATAAAACTCTCTTTGTTTCAGCCATCAGCCTGTTGTCACAAAGGGAACAAACAGATCTTTTATGGCTTTATCCGTTGTGTTTACTTCGATCCACATTAGTGCAGACACCAGACACACAGCAGGCTCGAACGCGCCGAGGGAAAACAAGCATAGAACAGTGTTTTCCAGGCCCAGGGTTTACATCCAGGCAGAACTGAAGCACCACTCAAACACCGAGCATACAGCAAGTTACAGTAGGAGACTCACGAATGTAGCGAACCTTCATTCATAAAACCTGTCTGCGGTATAACAGCACTCAGGTCGTCTCTGGATGTGAGGTGGTGATGGATGTAGCGGATTAAAACAAAGCTCTCTGCTAAATGCGCTCAAACGCATCGTTCTGAGATGTTTATCATCCATCAAGAAATGTGCTAGAATCCAGTTAAACCCAGCAAGGCTGGGCTGTGAGTGTTTAACCTACTTTCCAGGGAGTTGAGAATCAGCTCCATGCTGGCGGTCTGCTCGCACAGCGTCGGGTAATTAGGGTAATCTGAAGTAAAAACTCCAGAGAATGTTTTTGTCGTAAATCCCCTCACACCTTTGACCCCAGTTTGCAAGGTTAACTACAACTTTGCTGAGTAATTCATTGCTCAGTTCAGGAGAGAAACACGAACAACTTTCTCCCCCCAGTCGTGGGACTAAATCATTGATCATTTTTCCTTTTGCATCATTTTAAAAATGTTATCGTTCTATTTTGGCCCTCAAAGTTAACTGTCGTTGTGTAATTAACCAGAACTGTTTGTGGAAAAAGGTCACGCTCCTTTTTATCACTGTGTTAAAGGAATTTCCAATATAAACACATCTATGGACACGTTGCTTTCACCCTTATAGATCTGCAGGAACTGGACTGTGCACCGATGGCTGCCGAGACAAATCAACATGAAAAATAGTCCATTCACTTAAAAGCAGAGCTGTTTACTTGCACTTGATGTGGTGATTACTGAAGTTCGTGGATGGTCTAAGGACACCGTGATCAGGATGGTGTCGTGGACACCAGACGCTGATAATGAGCGTCTTCCTGTGGAAAAGGCTCCTGCTGCTTAGCCCATTAGAGCTGTAATCTCTGCGAGTCAGCGGAGCATCTCCCTCTGCTACCATCACCTTGGTCACTACAGCTCGCACAACCCACGCTATACTTAGCTGCTCGAGCCTTTCCCCTGTTTACAACAAGCCGTGCCAGGACAGAGTTGATGGAGAGGGTGTAGCCGCGGCCCATAATCTCAGCTGGCAGCGGAAGAGAGAAGGAACAGGGTCAGAGATTAGTTTGCTCTGTTCTAGTTTGTCTTGTCCTGTTCAGAGCACGTTAACAATATTCAGTTGCAGGCATACCGCTATACAAGTCAGTCGTACTCAACCTGTGAGTACAAAAAGTGGACTCATATTTCTGTGTCCAGAGCTAAATAACATTTCACTGTTGTTGAGAAGTTGTACTTTCACCAGCGGTACTGAACACTGTACTTCTGCTTCCACTGACTTAAGACACTTGTTGCATGCATTGTCGAGTCACATGGGGTGATGAGTGAAACTGTGCTTGAGAGTTCAATCCAGTATTGAGCTCCTTGCAGGTTTTTGAACACGTACTTGACGTTGAAGTTGGGGTGTGTTGGTAATGACGAAGTGGTATTTTAAACTCCAAACTGTTGTAACTAACAGTAATAGCACTCGTGGTTCTGTGAGAACATTTCTGCCAGCGGTCACATTCTGGCTCCTCTGGCAGAAATGTAGCCAGTACAGGAATGCTTGGGTCAAGTCATTGTTCAGGAGTAAAACTTTGGGTTCTTCTCTGTGTATTTTAATGTTTGGGTACTGTTGGTTTTGTTCATCTACAAGCATCAGGCCCAGAGTACCAGCACCAATTTTACTTCTTGTACATAGGGGACCTGGTGGGTCATGGGGGGTCATAGCCCCTAATCTCATGGCAGATTAGCTGGCATGAGTCAGCAGTTGAGGAGCTGGTGAACAGGACCAGAGATGACTTTGTCTTGTCCTGTTGAGAGCACGTTCACAACAAATATTGAATGAAGCCTGCATTCATTGTTGTGGGTATAAAGAGATTCTGCAAAATGTAAAAATTAATTTTTGCCTTTTTAAAAAGCTGAAGGAACACTGAAGCGTTCACTTGGTTCTTGAAGTGTTGGCAGAAATGCTGACTGAACATGTTGGTAATGGAGGGATCGAAGGCCTATAAGTGATTAAGACGCCAAAATGTGTGACCTACAAGCGTTTGCTGTCTTTGTGTTTTGAAGAGAACGGGGAACGTGCGATCCACATTCTTCAAGGACTGCCTGTATGAGGTGTTCGATGACTTGGAGTGCAAGATGGAACATGCAGGGAAACATCTGCTGCGCTCCGTGCTGCAGCTCATGGAGAGCGGGGCGCTGGTCCTCACCACTAACTTTGACAACCTGCTGGAGATCTACGCAGCCCACCAGGGCACCAAGCTGGAGTCTCTGGATCTGACGGATGAGAAGAAGGTAAACAGTTGATGACTGTATTAGGGATGCGCTGTTGTAGTCCAACAGGAAATGATCATGTCAGAGATGAGGTGTATTACCAGCCCAACAGGAAGTGGTCATCTCCTGGTTCCTCCCAGCAGCCAATAGGATCGCTCCATGTGATTGTGGTGATTGAATCAGTAAATCAGCTCTGGTGAACAAAAGTTGATGATCTTCCAGGTTCAGTTCATCAAGATCATCTTCACTAATGAACCCTCTGATGATGCTGGAAGCCTGGATGCTACGTTAGCAGTGCTAAGCTAATGTTAGCCTAGGGAGGAGCTACACCAGGGTCACATGACTTCAAGGTCACCACCACTAAGCTTCAGGCTTCTTGTGTTTTCCTCGATGACCTCCATGACCTCTGTAGGCTCCTCTAGACTCTTGTTAGCAACCCAGGTTTTTAGACATATGAACGCATCAGAATAACTGTGATTTTTACTGACAGATGTTATGGTATAGAAAAAGAATCCTCTTGCTTGATAATTTCAGACCTTATTTCTGGCGGCTTTTAGAAGCCACGGGCCTGAGATGTTGAACAGCTATTTCTGAGTTCAGGACTCACTCCTGAGCCGCTCTATTGGCCTATTGGTTGATTGATCTTTCCTGCCTCCATCTGATTGAGTCATTAAAGCACACTTGAGCAAATACTGTACGCCTCAGATGTATTGAGTTACATTTCCCTTATGAGCTCAAACACGCTTTAACCTGCCTGTCAACTTGTATGGAAATCCATGCCGATGCCTTTCTGTAAAGTTCTGTCTCGGCCAAACGGACGGTTTGACCTGAAAGAGCCTTGTGTCTCTGACAGGTGGTGGGAGGTTGAAGGCCATTACTTAGCTTCTGTCAAATTTTATAGATTGAACAATATTTGCTTTTGGTTTAAGACTGGGCTGAAGCGGAAGCACGCGCTTTCTGAGCAATTATGTGGTTGTATAATTTCTGACCAGTTTTCCACAAAATCTCAGAGGTGCAAACATGTCATTTATCTTTGTTAGTACAGTTTCTGTTTGAATATGACCGAAACTTGTTCGGAATTGTAATAGTTTTCAGGGGGAGAGCGAGAGCTTTGCCTCTCAGTTCTGGTATTTATGTCTCGTCTCCATCAGGGCTCATATCCTCTCACCGACGCTCTACCCAGCCAGAACAGGATCGAGTGCAGTGGACTGTTAAAAGTGTGTGTGTGTTTAGGTGTTGGAGTGGGCTCAGGAGAAACGGAGGTTAAGTGTTCTACATATCCACGGTGTTTACACCAACCCCAGCGGTATCGTGCTGCACCCTGCTGGCTACCAGAATGTACTGCGGAACACGGAGGTTATGGTGAGCGCTGGTGTGGTTTTACTGCTGCCGATCACCTCTGTCCTTAGACCTTCATAGCTGAATAATACGTATGGTGCAGCTTTAAAAGATGAATTTGCCGTATACTTTGGTTCCTGTTCGTGAAGACGACTAACGCGTCCTCTGACTGGACTCAACAGCGTGAGATCCAGAAGCTCTATGAGACCAAATCCTTCGTGTTCCTCGGCTGTGGACGGACTGTCGATGACACCACCTTCCAGGCTCTCTTCCTGGAGGCAGTCAAACACAAGTCCGACCTGGAACACTTCATGCTTGTGCGCCGCGAGGACGTGGGTGAGTTCAAGAAGCTGCGGGACAACATGCTGGACAAGGGCATCAAGGTCATCTCCTATGGAGACGAGTACGCCGACCTGCCTGAGTACTTTGAGCGGCTGGCCAATGAGATCTGCAATCGAGACATATCGACCAATGGCTGGGGTAAGAGGGACAACAGCCAATCGCAGCCTTCGTTTCACCCTCATCTCTTTGATGTTTTTACATTTGAAGTCTGAAGTAAATTCTGTACCTCTGATCCTCTGACTTTATGCATGAAAATCACTCATGTTTTAACTCTGATGAGTCCTTCAGTTAGCAAAGTAGGGCGCGTTCATCTGGTCAGATTGGAGTTATCGGTGCAGCCAGCAAAGCGTTCATGTAGTCGGTGACGTTTGTCTCTGTAATGTGGACCGAGAAAGAACTCCATCAGTTTGGGGGCAGAACCCTTTAACCAGGACAGACTTCTCTGAGTGTCTGATACGAACCTACACGACCAAGTCTTGTTGATGCTTTGACTCTCCTGACCAGCCTCGGATGGCAGGTTTCTTTATTTTTAACCGCTTCAATCACAGAATTGTTTTCTTTTTTCTGTACAAAAACAACTGTTGTTCTGGTGCTGGTCTTGGTGGGTTCTAGAAAAATGGCTCATTTCAGTTTAGATTCATTTTTAATTGAAACAGAGCTGCTATGCTTGGAAGCACCAGCAGTAATTCTGCTTTCGCCCGGCGTCCTGCCTTGATTTTCTTCTTGCGGGTCTGATTCACAGGAGTTCAGTGAGTGAATTGTCTTTCTTTTATCTGTTATTTACAGGCTCTCCCTCCCAGAACGGGGAGGAACAGCAGAATGGCTTTAACACACAGAAAAACCTCCTTCAAGGTTAGGACTGAATGCTTCTCTTTGACACCAGCAGTCGCCACTGGCAAGAGACTTTCCCAGAATAACTCAATAAAGCTCTGTCTTACTGCATGCTGGTAGAGGTAGAAAATCAAAGTTTTTGATTTTCAGTGTGGAAACAGCTGCTGGTGTTCCTTTACACGAGATACTGAAGTGATGTAGCGGTCTTGCATGCATGGCGACGTTTCAGTTGATGCTCTTGTTTTTGTCCAAACGTTCACTCAAGTCCCTCCTTCTCTTTTCACCCCAGACCATCAGTCTTGACAGTCATCAGACATTTTCCTCCAACAAGAGATCAGTCTACTTGAAGTAGTACTGGAGTCTGATTTCATTCAGTGGATTTAGGAATCCAGGGACATTACGGAGACCTAAACGCTGTTTTTATTTTCCAGATGTGTTCGTTGTTTTACAAACCAGTAGCCAACAGCCCCCACTGAGCTGTTTCTGATGTCGCTTGAAGCTGAGGTTTGGGAAGTTTTCCTAAAACCATGTATGCAGATGATGGAGCTGTGATATTTTTGACAAAACTGATCCGAATCCATCGACAGATGTCAGCCGTGGACGAGACGCTTCGACAAGTCTTGTTGACGTGTTTCGCACACGACTGAGTGGAAATAATTGAGTCCTCGCTGGTTTGTGGTTTACAGACTCGGATGTTCTCAAATGTACGTTTCTCTAGCAGAGCGGCTCCCTGCCTGTAGCATCACTCTGCCACTCCTGTGCTGAAAATAAAATGCTCTTTGTAAACCTTTGGGTTTTTTTTAAATACTTGCATGTTTTGTGACAGCATTTATAAGTAATATTTTCAAAATAAAGGTTTTGGTATCCTATTAACGCTTGCATTCCTTTAAAAGTGAACGAGTGTAGTGGAGGACTGCTTCAGCGTTCTACAGGTCAGAACAGAAGAACTTCAGCTGTCATAGTGAATAGCAGCTTTATTAAGAAATGATTACATTCCAAATGAATCCTTTATCATTCTCTCTTAATATGCACTATCAAATTAAGGGGGGGGTAGAAGTATTTCTTTAACTCCTTTATGAAGATGAAATCAAAGTGGGACACATAAATAAAGAAGCCTGAACTTATTTGGACAACCTAAGAGTAAACGTAATTTACACAAAGTCAAATTTTCATCTCAAACTGAAGGACCACCATCTCCTTTTGGTTGCTAACATAAGTTACTTTGAGTTTGGCAGCTATGGAATTCTGGGCGTTTGTAGATTACAGTTAAAGAAGTACTGCAGTAGTCTGTGTTCTGGACTCTTCTGTGACCCCTCCTCTGGACCAGGAGGGTTCTGACCTGATAAACTTGATAAATCTCACCATCCACGTGGTGCGAGTTTCACCTAAAGACAACAGGAGGCAGAGAGGCACTATGGTCACTGAGCTTTCCTCAGGAGGAGCCTGGACATGATCGCATTCTCAAGAAGAGGGAAAGCTGACTGACAAAATGAAGTACTTTTACTGTGTAAAGGAGTAAAGTGAGGACATTTACAGCTGAGGTCCATTTAGCCAGCTGTCATTTGAATGTGAATTCCATCATTTCAAAACTGATTTGAGGCCTGGAATTACGGAAAAGGAGGCTCGTCTGGCTTCGTTGTCTGTGTCTGTCGTGCACGCTTGTCCCTTACTCAGGCCTGCAGCGGGGAGAATAAAGTCCTGTGCACGACATGAGTTACTGGTTTGATGCAGAAGTGACGGGAGGCGGGGAGAGGCAGGCTAGCAGGACTGGAACATCTCACGGCAGCACGGCAAAGGTATCGTTGGCTTCGTTGCGATGATGATGGAACAGAACATGCAGCCACTCAGGCCTTCATCAAAGCGCTGACCACAGCACGGGCGTTGAGGCTGCGCAGGTCGTTGTAGGTCTGCCCCGTACCCACAAACACAATCGGCTGGCCTGTGATGTAGGTCATGGAGATGGCAGCACCAACCTGGGGAAGACACGCGTGTGTTCAGCTTCATCACAACAGTCACGGCACGATTCAGTCATGGCTGCTAAGCTGAGGTACCTTATCATCAATGGTGTCAAACTTGGTGAGAACGATTCCGTCGATGAGGCGAGGCTTGTCAGACATGGAGTGGTCGGCCAGAGCCTGGTTGAACTTCACCTGAGGGCACATGGAGAGATCAGGTGGAGGATCACATGTAGAGAACCATCTTTCCTCCTCAAACACAACGTGTGAAAGACCAGCTTGTGGAAGTCTAGGACTCAGACATCAGTGGAGCAACACTGACCTCTGCTGGACAGTTCTACTGAGCCAGAGTTTGCAAATGATATTATTGTTATTTAAGGATTTTAATAATAATACTAATAATGAATCATTAGGATAAAACTTTGAATGACAAGACGAAGAGTTTTTTGATGATGATGATGTCTGTTAATCTGTCAGGGTTCTTACCAGCTGGTCAACAGCCTCGTTGCCCACCAGGGCCTCCCCAACGAACAGTACCAGGTCAGGCATGTTGACGGCGATGAGCTTGGCCAGGGCCGTCATCAGGGGGGCGTTGTCCTGCATTCGTCCAGCTGTGTCCACCAACACCACATCAAAAACTTGGTTGCGTGCTGGAGGGATGAAGAACAGACGTGAAGTCACTACTGATGCTTCTCAGATGACATCAGCACCTCTGCTCCTCCCCCTCTCACGTTAGCTACAAATCCCCAAACTAGTTTACCGTAGGCAATGGCTTCCATTGCAATTCCAGCGGCGTCCTTCCCATATCCCTTCTCATAGAGCTGGACGACCGGCCGTCCTCCATGCTGCTCCGGAGGATGTAGAGAGTTCAGGCGGCGCTGATGAGTGCGCAGCTGCTCCACTGCCCCGGCACGAAACGTGTCACAGGCAGCGATCAGCACGGTGAAACCGTTCTCTATTAGCCAGAAGGATATCTGCCCCAGGACAAGGACAAGCATGGGTCATGTAGACAGGGAGAGGACACAATCAGCAACATCATCATTACCCCTCCAACAACTCACCTTCGCCAGGTTGGTGGACTTCCCAACTCCATTGACACCACAAAACGTAATGACAAACGGCTTCCGCTGACTCTGCGCCTCCATGACGTCTCTCAGAATATCCACGCGTCTCTTGGGCTGCAGGATCTGCACCAGAGACTCCTGCAGGGCCTGCTTCACCGTCGAGGCCACAGCTGCCAACAGAAGCCCCACCTTTAGCAACAGGGATTCAAGCAGTGCGCACAGACGTCCCACTGAAACATCCCACCTGCAGAATCTTCAAGTCAGGTCTGAAACATCCAGCATCATCATCGTCGTCTCAATGATGTGCCGAGGAAGAGTTGGACAGGTCTGGTCTGGCTCTCTGTTCAGAGGTACTGACTCAGCCTTTTGTGTTAACCCTGATCATGTGACCTACTCACGTTACCAGAACTCTTGTTGGTCTTGTAAACAACAACTAAAGGACCTGCTGATGATGACGAGGACACCTCCCTCCCTTGATGACAATTATGATTGTTGGTCTTACAATCAAGTGAAGCATTGTGATCCTGGGCTTCCATCTTAGATTGTCAGTAGAAGCCAATCACACGGTACCAATGGGAACGAGGATTGATTAGGCAGAACAGCAGATCAATTAGCAGTCAGTGTGAGCTAATGAGTAGGCGGGGCTGTGCATCATGATTGCGCGCTGTCACAGGAACAGTGCAGGACTGGAAGCCATGTTGTAGAGAGCTGTAGCCTCCGGTATCGAGACATGAATTTATCAAAAACACTTGCAGCATCTTTAGAGGCGTGGGGACGTACCGGGGTCAAGCCCGAGTGTCAGACCAGCCTTCGCTTGAGCTGGAGGCTGATGACCAGCTGACCAGAGAAGCTCCCAATAAAGACATCTTTCCAGTCCATTATTCAACGCTTCTCCACTGAGCGACACCGCGGGTCACGACCAGCCACGTAGAAACGCCGCGCAGCTCTAAACGAGCGTACGGTGGGAGAGTTGTGTACTTACTGGTGAATGTGCCCATGACTTTGCCCTCCAGTTTTTTGGCTACAGAGTCACAGAGCTGGGAGGCGATGTCGGCTGCTACATTCTTTGCTGGGGGGGCAGAGATACATGACTAGATGGTGATGATCAAATCCTCTGGGATGAAGATGATGAGAGAGGGGGGAACACATACCAATGAGGTGCTCCCTCATCTTCTCCAAAACTGGCTCCATGTCCCCCTGAGTCAGACTCTTGGAGCCCACCAGGCCCTTCAGCATCCCAAACATGCCCCCAAATCCGCCCCCTTTTTTAGAGCTGAGAAAAAGATGTCATAGCATGACCCATGTTTGAGGTGTGTAGCAAAAAGTCACACATTTGAAAAATATTTCTGGTATAAAAAGAAGGAAGCATTTTACCTGATCTTACTTGTTTCCTTGACAACCACTCTCTCCTCTTCCTCCTCCAGCCCTCCTTCGTCCTCCTCACTGGACTCACAGTCCACTGACAGCAGGTCTCCCTTCATGGAGCTCAGCTGCATCACCTGAGACACAGCAGCTCAGTCACAACCTTGATTCTACCTGTGAGCGGTTCAGGTGCTGTGGAGAGGGAAGGGGGCGGTACGTACTGGGTCATTAAGTGGTTCCTGGGTCTGGTCCCCACCATTGGGGGAACCGTTTCCATTCCAGGCACTGTAGTCCAGCTCCTTGGTGCTGCAACCACCCATGTCCCAAACGCGCCTCTGTTTCTCCTTCGGCTTCTGAGGCTTCGGAGACTTACTGAGAGACAACAGATTCAACTCCATCAATTTTCTGTGCACGTACCACGTATTTGTAATGTAAGCGCTCAGGGTTCTCTTGATGAACACATTAGAACCACGTCATTTCAGTAAACTGTTGCCTAAATACACAAACAGTCAAGAAATCAGTGGGTCGTCTCTTTCTACACTGATGTTGCTGAGACAAGCGCAACTAACTGTCCCTGACATCTTTAACTAGTTATTTCTCACCTGGATTTTTCAGCAGTTCCTGTTGTGCGCTTGCGATAGAATTCCTCACGATTCTTCTGGATCTCTTCCGGGGTCAAGCCCTGGTTACCATTCTCAACCGTCTTCTGGCCAGCGGTCGAGGCTTTGCCTTGATCCCCTTTGACAGGTTCAGCTGCTGCAGCTGGAACAGACAGAGCCGTCGACTGAGGTGAGGTCTGACATTAAAATAACCCGAACCACCAACAGCATTTACCTTCCTTTTTGGTATTTTTACTCTTCTTGCCACCTTGATCCTTTCCTTTGTCGCCACCCTTTGTCTCAATCATCGACTTCACAGTTTTTTGGGATTTCTCCGACTCCTTGAAGGACCGCATGGGGGCGGGGCTCCGAGCTTTGCAGCTCTCCTCTGCCTCTCTTTTAGTGAACATTTCACATCAGTCAGCCACAGACAATCACACATTTGACTGAACTGATCATTAAACCCACTCCTTTAAATACACGACACAATATCCCAGCTGAAGCAGCTCATGACAAACACATGGACTCCCTGCCCTGAGCTCTGCAGCATCATTAGCATCATCACCTCAGAAGCATCTGGAACTCGTCCTCGAACTCGAAGTTGTTGCTGAGAAGCTTCAAAGCTCCCTTGTGCTCCAGTTCATTCTTATAACGATCCCTAAAGTGAAGCTGGACGTCATCTATGAACTTGTCCACGTATGTCAGCGTCAGGATCTTTTGAAAACCCACCTGAGCAGGGACAAGAGGAGGAGGTGAAACTGATCAGCACACACGAACGGTCTCTGAACGGAGTGGATGTGCAGGTGTCCGACTTACCACAAATATCAGCTCGAACTCATTGTCCAGCTTGTATTTCAGGCTGAGAGCCTCATGAGTAAAGGAATTATTCCCACTTCGCTCCTGAAACGTCACAAACATCATCAGCTAACACACTCGTCCCTGATGCTAAAGCTAACCGCTAGCTCTCTGGGGCTCCATCAACATGCCAGGAGCCTCTGGAGCACCAACCAAGTCACCTGTCAGCTGACACTCATTCTGAGCTCTGGAACCGAGAAGCATTGATACATCATCGGATTGGTTACGCAATAAGCGTGCCGCTACTCTTAGCATTAGCATTAGCATTACCATTAGCATCCCACGCCGCTCGCGGGTAAACACAGGCGACAGATGCCGGTGTTTGACCCGTCAGCGAGGCTCACCTGCAGGATCACGGAGCGGATCAGGGCGTTGACAGGCCCGGTGAAGGACTCGGTGACGCCCGCTCCCTGAAAACACCACAACACTATCCCCCCCTTGCTGAAGATGGTGAAGAAATCTAGCATCTTGTCAGCACGTCACCTGGAGTACGGAGAGTTGACAAAGAAACATGTGAGGGTTAATGACGTGGGCGATGACGGGGGTAACAGAATCCGCTCCCCAAGCCTGCCTTACCAGACAATAGTTAATAGAAAGAAAATCCCCCACGAACACACTCCACCACCAGTGCAAAACAGCTTGAGACACGTCACATACAGAACCAGGAAGTGACGCTGCTTCCGCCCTAGTTTTTTTTTTTTTTTTTAAATTTTGCGCCTGCGCTGTTTGGTAGCAAAGCACAGCAACAACAATAATATTAATAATAGTGTTTTGTTTATGCGATCTTGCTCTTCCATCACATCGTTATGTCTTTTTTTCCATTGACTGTGTCCCCGTTACTCCTAGTCTGTGGAGATATTCAACACTTCTGCTACGCAATTTCTTTTTACAAAATTTGATATTTTCTAACTTTATATTCTTATTGCCCAGATTAAACTATAAAATTAGCAATAAAAAAGTACAATACACTTTGCAGGTCATTTCAGTTCCAAATCCATCCATCCACCCATCCATTCATCCATCATTCATCCATCCATCCATCCATCGCTCCATCCATCCCTCCATGTTCTCCCTCTCCTCCTGTTGAGGGTGGTGGGGGTGGAGCCTATCCCAGCAGCCTTCCCCCTGGACAGGTCACCAGTCCATGGCAGGGCCAACACATAGAGACAGACAACCATTGGCTCTCCCAGCCACGCCTACGGTCAATTTAGAGTCTGGATTAACCTGGTCCCTCTTGATGTCTTTGGACTGTGGAGGAAGCTGGAGTACCAGAGAGAACCCAGCAGGAACAGGGAGAACATGGAGACTCACCCAGAAAGACCCCGTGCTGCAGCCGGGGCTCCACCCACAACCTTCTTGCTGGGGGGCCACAGTGAGGACCACTGCTCCACCGGGCCGCCGGTTAATAAAAAAGAAAAAAAAAACCAAATACGTCCATTGTTGGCATGAATCTTTGTGTCTTCCTCTGATTTCTAGTGATGTCAGTCAATCTTTTCTTAACTGGAGGTCTGACTTTGTTTCTTTCATTTCCCTTTTGTCAAACTGTTTTCTGTGTGTGTGTGTGTGTGTGTGTGTGTTTCTGTGTGTGTGTGTGTGTGTGTGTGTGTTTCTGTGTGTGTGTGTGTGTGTGTTTCTGTGTGTGTGTGTGTGTGTTTCTGTGTGTGTGTGTGTGTGTTTCTGTGTGTGTGTGTGTGTGTGTGTTTCTGTGTGTGTGTGTGTGTGTGTGTGTGTGTTTATGACTGGATCAGACAAACTGAAGCCGTTAACAACATGCACAGTGAGTTTTGGCGTCGTTCATGTTGTCATGTCAAACTCACAGCATCTTTGACGCGTTTGAATATTTATTCATTTTTACGCCCGTCTGTCTGCCGCAGACATTTGGACGCGTCAAAGCACATTAATAAGCAGCATCCATCAATCATCCAGTCAGGGAATGAAGTCTGGCTTCACCTACAATACTTTACTACAATACTGTAATGTTCAACAGTACAGTACTACAGTACTACAGTACTACAGTACTATAGTACTATAGTACTGTAGTACTTCAACTGTGAATTGAATCAAACCATCTTTAAAGTCTTGTTGCTGTGTTGACATTCCTAATGAAAACAGATTATCGTAACCAGATCATGTGATCATTTCTCCTTTTCTCCTCAACTTGTTCAACCTTTGTTGAAAACCTAACCCCCCCCCCCCATTCCAACTGCTTGTTTCCAGTACAGTACAGAGTATTTCTCTTGAAAAGAATCTCTTCTGTCAGCGTTAATAATCCCGATAGCAGAACGTGCTACATGAGGAACTTGAATTACTTTTGTGAGGAAGTTACTTAACAGCTGCATTCTGAGTCTGTTTCAGTCAGACCTCCAGCTCTGAGATGACCTTTCACTTCAGGCTTTGGTTTTGTTTGCAGGGGAACTCATGAAGTCTGCTTCTTCATCATGTCTGAAACATCCAGAGCCGCCCTGACGCTGTCACCTCACTCTTGAATGTTTCCTGCAGCGTGCTGCTATTTGACATCAGGACGGTTACTTTCAAGGATAAAAGATAACTTTTACTCCATGATGTCACTGTTTTTACAATGAACCTGTCACCCCTAACCCCACCTCAAACCCTAACCCCAGAGTTTTTCTTGACCTTCTCTCCAGGACCCAAGATGGAAAATCCAACCTGAGATCCATCATGGCGCTGAGCCTCTCATCCAGTGATGAGAACTCTTCATTTCAGCTCGACACGTCAGACATCTAAATGCCACAACAACCAGACATCAACATCTATAAAATAAACACGACACACTTCCTGTACAGCTCACAGTGTTGAGAAACAGGATGCAAGAGATCCACTGAGTTCAAATCCCTTTCAGATGAGGTTCAGCTCAGCTGGGTAGAATTCATTTGGTTTTTGTCATTCAAACCGTTCCAAGTCAGTCAGGATACCCCAGGGATCTGGTTCAGGCCTTGAGCTGGCTGGTGGACGTATGTTCACAATAAGTTGTGTCACTTCTTTGAGCTCTGGGGTTCATTAGGAAGGGACTGGGCGAGCAGAGGGATGATGGAACCATTCAACACCTCGATGGCCTACAGCTGGATGAATGCCAGTGTACCTTCATATTGTCTTTCTTCTGTCTCTGGCTGGTTCCACAAACTCTTGAATCAAGAACGTATTTATCAAGAAAACGTGAACGAGACGCTCCTGCAACTGAGGGGACTAAAAAGCCAACTGGCCCACCTGAGCCACGATCACAGCCTGCTCTCAGCTCGCTTCTGCAATGGAGCCAAAAATATGATTCTTTGTATGTCACAGTTCTGCACCGAAAGGTCTGATGGAGGCTGAATGTCGTCTCTTCCCTGGGGGTCTGCGGCCTCAGGTCCCTTTTTTGGGAGAGGGATGATTGTCCAGGAGGCACAGTCTTCACGGAATGATGCCATGCTGTAAAGATCAGCCCCTCGAGGGCTCTGCTTATCACTACGGCCTTCAGGACAACCAGTGCAGGTTCAGGATGCTCCAGGCTCTGGCTGAGGGGTCGATGTCCAACCACACTCTCCCGCCGGTTCAGAACCCGTCCCACTCTCAGTACCCACAGGAGCTGAAGTTCTACTTCTACATTGGCGTGAGCAGAGACTCTGAGCAGAGTTAAGCTGCCGTCAGCAAGACTGTGATCACGTGTGAGTAAAAGAAGAACACGCACGTTCTCTCAGTTCTCAGGAGAATGAAGAAGACGCTGAAGGGCGCGAGGCTCTCAACAGGACAGTAGTGGACCTGGTTCACCGTGTGGGTGTGACGTGTGTGGGGGGTGTTCCTACAGTCAAGATGAAACGGGATTCTGTTCTTATTTCCTGCATCAGACTGGCAGAAGTACAACGTGCACTGACCTAGTTTAACAACTGCAGCCTATAAGCTGACACTGAAGAGGCCTACAGAGTCAAAATGTAACGAGCAGGACGACTGACTGACGGCTCCGCCCCAGGCTGGCAGTGCTGTGAGAGCGCTGGGCACTAGGTGGAGCATTTTCTTATTATCTAGGACGGGACACTCACAGCAGTCAGTCAAGGGCCATTTAACAGTCACTAAGAAAAGAAAAAACGCCTGGTTTTAAGATAAAAATTCAAATTTCTGGATTTAGATAAAGTTGCAAAAATTATTTTGATGAGTTGCCTAAAAAATGATAATGGTAGTCATTGCATCGACTTCATATTGTGTGTAATTTACGATCAAATTTCTGCATTGATGTGATGTCTGTGTGTGTGTGTGTGTGTTTGTGTGTATGTTTGTGTGTGTGTGTTCCACCCATGATAAACCAAATTCTGACTACCTGGAACGGAACACACGTTCTCCTCCCGGCTGTCATCAGCTGTTCCTGGCAGCTTTGTTCTGTCCTAATCAAGCTCAGTAGCACCGAGCGCCAGACGTCAGGTGTCTGGACTGCTGAATGTAGCGTATCACGTATTCGGCAGATCAACTGAAGGAAAACATTTGTGATCCTAAATTTGAATTTCCCTTTAGTCCCTTTAGCAGAGGCGTCATCTGCCAGCAGGGCCGCATGTCTTTTCTCTTGTGATTCTGTTACTGCTGTATCATCCTCACGTCCCCCCTCCCCGAAACAACCACAGACATTTAGCAGAGCAACAAAAGAGTCTTTATAATCGCCTCCTCTGTGGCTGGCCAACATTGTAACATAAAAATCTAGACTAATCCCTGAGAGGCACAGATGTTCTATGAGGTTTTTGTTGTTAACACAATAAATCCTCCTCCACATCACACACACACACACACACACACACACACACACACACACACACACACACATCCATGTACACACACACACACACACATCCATGTACACACATGTCCTTTTCTATAAAATAAAACAAACAGAGCAATCTTTCAATATGTATATTCAGTATGTTATTTCTTAAAACATCATTTAAATTGTGAGAAAAGTCAAAGAAGAAGACAGTTGTCATCTGCATGGTTTTCTTCATGGTGTTGCACCGATGATGAAGATCAGAGTGTGAACTCTGAGATTCTGCACACAAGGGAATGATCGCATATTTAAGTTTTATAGAAGTCAAGTCAGGTTCATTAGTGAGGCACCAAACCCCAACCAAAGTCCTGTCCTGACTCTGTCCAAGTAGAGCAGGTCCAGCACCTCCCTCCTTCAATGAACCTCCACCCAACAATTCTCCATCAGCAGCACATCCTGCAACAGCAGCCACCAGAACCTTCCTTTACCAGCAGGAAGGTGGAGCAGATCCAGGATCAGTGGGGACGGAGAGAGAGCAGGAGAGCAGGACAGAGACAAAGACAGAGAATGGAGGAAGACAGAGAGACAGAAGGAAAGAGAGGGACAGAGATAAAGAGAGAGAGAAAGGAGGAGAGACTGATGGACAGAGACAAAGACAGAGAATGGAGGAAGACAGAGACAGAAGGAGAGAGAGGGACAGAGATAAAGAGAGAGAGAAAGGAGAGACTGATGGACAGACGGGGACGTGAGCAGGTGGAGCTACGGGTGGCAGCTGGAGCCTCTTCAGGTCTGCAGCCTCCTCCAGCAGCACCAGGATCTGGGATGAGGGGAGAAGAAGAGGAGTCAGTAACACGTATGAGGACAGGAGGAGGAGAGAGAAGCCCAGTGCATCATGGGAGATCCCAGCAGTCTGAGCCTATAGCAGCAGATCTAAGGGCCAGCCTAAGCAGTCCTGACTATAGGCCTGATCAACAAGGAGGGTCTTAAGTCTGCTCTTAAACCTAGAGAGGGGGTCTGGGTCCTGGACTGAAACTGGGAGACGGTTCCACAGGAGGGGAGCCTGATAGCTGAAGGCTCTGGCTCCATTCTACTGTTAGAACTCTAGGAACCAGCAGGAACCCTGCATCCTGGGAGTGAAGGGTTCTAGCTGGATCATAGGGGACTAGGAGCTCTGTCAGGGATGAAGGAGCCTGACTGTTGAGGACTTTGATGGTAGAAGAAGAATTTTAAATTCTGTTCTGAATCTGACAGGGAGCCATGCAGAGAAGCAGTCCAGGAGAGACCTGGTCTCTGCTACCAGTTCTAGTCAACATAATTTCATGAGTTCACTTGACCGTAGACAAGAAATCTCTCAGCATTTCACAGTTTTTTGAATGTTACAACATTCTGCTGCTGACAGGTGACCCCTGTCAGAGACTTACACTGAGCTGCTACTTCCTGTTAGCCTCTGCTAATGATCATAGGCCAAATGCGCCAAATTTTGACAGTGAAGCAAATCATTTCGCTGGATTCCAACATTTTACATCCCATGACCTCTGCACACATGAACAGTTGTTTGTGTCATTGCCAGACGACAGAGACAAAAGTGGCATGTTATAAACTATCAATCTGAAACTGTCTCTGATGTGCTGCGTGTCATCACCCTGCAATTTAAGCACCAAGAAAAAGTGCAGGATGCATGATGGCAAGCGGCTGCACTTCAGACCACCAACAGCACGGAAAAGCACTCAGCTGTGAGTCACCATGGTGGGACCACCATGCTCTCGGCGTGCTCATCTCTACCGGGTCAGCCCGCCGTGCTCAGGGGAAGCGCCAACAGCCTGGTGCAATTAAAGATGAGACATCAGAGGGCACCAATGGTCTCACATGGGACGTACAACATTCGTTTGAAAACTAGATTCTGCAGCCAGGTCTCACACTTTTTGACACCTGCTTTCAAACAAACAAACTTTCAAAACTGAACTTCTGTTTTTGCTCGTTTTATCCGTGCTTCTATCCTATATGGACGCTTTTAGGCTTTTTATTCTGCCTCTGCGATGGCGCCTTCCTCTTGCAGGACAGGACTGTGAAGATTTGAGGTGAGCTGAACAAGAAGCTGTTTTCCAGATGCAGGAGAGAGAAAACCAAACTATGCACCAGTTGTCTGAGTGCAAGTCTCTCCTGCTCGCCGCGTCTTTCTTACTCTTCTGATTTAAGAGATCAGACCACAATAGGCCTGCCCGCGTCAGGGAAACATGTGTTGGTCTCTATTTTCTGTACCAAGCAAAGAAAGAGTGAACAGAGCCCATCGTGTGCCGTGGCACCAGGAAGTGATGTCCTCCCCGGCTCCACTGGATTATTGACAGCACCCAGACTGTGTCCTTGGTCCGAGGCCAGCCAACGTTTATTCAGCGCAATTATTCAGTTTACATTTGTGCGAAACAAGTCTGCTGCCAATAGATCCATTGGAGGAGTTCTTATTTATTCAGCAGTTACTCACAGCCTAATAAAGATTTGCACTTTAAAAAAAGCATCATCAACTGATTCATTTATCTGTTTTTCATTTAATAGTAGAGTAGAAAGTCTTTTTCCAGTGATGGTTTTGAGTAAAACATTGTGTTTCTGGAGCTTCGACGATCTTGTCGTGACCTTCTCTCGGTTATCTCTTCACAAACTGATTCACAGCATCGCAGCCAACAGCTTCAGGGCTGCAGATGTTTTTCCCAGTTGAGAAAAACACTGTCAGAAAGAGAAAGGAAGAGACAAATGACCATAAGTAGCTGAACATCAGCGACATGGCTATTAAGGCGGAATTGATAACCATCAGTTTCAGCCTGTGTGGCTTTATTTGAGCATATTTGTTCGGATCAGAGCGCTGAAGGACGGCGAGCTGCGGTGCCACGGCTCTGTGCGCCTCAAGTAGCTGCACTATTTACTCTTGAAAGGTTCTTTGGTTTGTTAGGGAGCCTGCAAATGATCCTGCATGAAGGCTTCGCCAGGAATGAGTGGGCCTCACCAGACTGTGCCATCCTCCCGTATCACTGGTGAGACGCAGACACCGCACAGACACAACAAGACCACAGGAGAGAAGCAGCGTGAGAAGCAGGCTCGTTCATCTCTCTGACGCCGAAACGCTGACAGAGTTCCGGGTTGTTCATTCACCAGCCCTGCTTGATAATCAACTCTTTAACCTGTAAAGAGGTCATACGCCTGGTTTTCTGGAGCAAGTGGTGTCTTGTCCTCTGATGTAATGTGCTAATTCTCTTAGGAGCAAAGAGAAAAGTTAGAACAACCGGAGGAGAGTGTATGTTTACATTCCCGTGGTGCTGAACCAGAAGTCTTCTACGAGTGTTCGTGGATTACCGATCCCACATCTGGATTTAGAGGACCTGGATTATACTGGCCACTGTATACTGCACCCTGGAGAGTTTATGAATGGATGTTTTGGATGGTTTAGCTGTTGTTAGCAATCAGTCTTCATTAGCACCAAGCTAGAAACACGTGAGTCACTGAGAGGTGGTGCAGGAGGGTAGAACATCGCAGTGAGCTGAATACTCCTATTGGTGTGTACAGGAAAGACAGAATAGCCAAGACTCAGCTCATTAATCACTTGGCGAAAACAAGACTTTGGTTGATCTGTTGCCATGCAGTCGATCTCCCAGGTGCCGCTCCACCAGGAACACCTGGATCACATCAGTGCCGTGTATAGAACTCTGGGGTGAATCCTCCTCTCATGGGCGTTCCTGTGCAGTTTTCTTTTCCAAAAATTGAGTCTGATTTTGTAAATTCACTTGTTTTGAGAAAACAGCCTTTTGTTTCTCAAGATAACCAGAAAATTCAACTGCCCTCAGGTGAGTCTGGTGGTGAGCAAGTGTGCATGCTAGTTATGTACATATTCATCCCAGTGATTTAACAGAAAACACCTGAGATGTCACGGAAGCAGGACTGACTGGAGGCGCGCGCGCGGCACTGCAGCTTCCTGGTGTCCTGCAGGACGCCTGCTGACGCACTGAAACATCATTTCACCGAAACGAACTGTCACACTGAGTTTAACGGAACTACAGCCAACACTGCCCAGATGTTGAGCACCACCTCTGGATGTGTGCTACGGGAGGAGGAGGAGGAGGAAGAGGAGGAGGAAGAGGAGGAGCTGCTGGTCACATGGAAACATTTCAATAATCGCTGTGAAACATCAAAATTTCCACGTGAACATTTTTGGCAACCACTGCGTTTTGAATGTCCTGTCCTCAGAGCCAGTGCGCGTGCCCTTACGCGCATGCGCGTGTCCGTAGTACGTACTGGGAGGGGAGAGGAGGGGGACAGAGGGAAGGGGAGGGGGACAGGGAGAAGGGGAGGGGGAGGCGCGTGCTGTTCCGGTAAACCGCGCTCGGTCGTTGTCAGCAGTGGTCGTCTGCTGCTCTCCTCCTCTCCGGCCGGGACCGGGATGCTTCCTCCGGTGTGTGCGGGCACGTTACCGGGCATGTCTCTCGTTCCCTCGCGCCGTGAACGTCATTAGGAGCGACGTGAACTTGCTCCCAACATCGTTGAACACACGGTTCGACCCGCTCGCTTCACGGTGTCATCTGGGTCGGTAAGAAACGTTCCTGTGGTTCTGTTCAGCACGTGAGCTCTAACAGCCGCTCCAAGGCTCCGAGCGGAAGGATGGAGAGGAGTCGTCCCGGGTAGATAGAACAGTTGTAACGCCCTCCGCTCAGCGAGCTGGACCCGGACCGGAGTCTAACCATCGGTCCTAGCCGGTCCAGTGAGGTTCGGAGGAGGAGCGTTCGCTGTTGGAGCTTCCGCTGGTATCGCCTGCATCCTGAGCTCATCACTCTCATACTCAGTAGAACCCAAACGATAAAGACCATCACAAACTACTAGAACTGTGAAGCAGTGTACAGAATGAAGAGCGAGTTCCAGGAGTGGAATTCGGTATCGAGTGAGAGGGAATCGGTAGTCGGTGCTGATTGGAACCGCGCGCGGTTCTCAGGGATTTACAGTGATATCGTCAGATGTTGGTGTGTTTTTAATATCATCAATAAGGAGGGAAAAAAACAACAGATGCGTGATTTTGCTTTGTATCATTTTCAACATGTTTTGGAAAAAAAGAAAGTTCTGTTTTACAATGCACAGCTTGCTTGTCACTGTGTGGATAGCAGACCTGAAAACCTGCTGTCCTAGAGGTGACATCGGTCAGTGTCGGCTGAGCGGTGAAGTGTCCAGATGTAAGGCAGGTCCCTGAACCTGACATGAGGCAGTCTCAGCTCGGTGTATTGAACCGCATGTGTATATTTTTGCTCTGTCTCGCTGTGTTTCTCTACTACTTCAACTGTAGTGGTCATGTTCATGAAACGAGCTCTGCTACTGGAGCGCCATCAGTGCGTCTGTACTCTGACCCTGGATGGTGCCGGTGCTGTTGGGCCTGGGCCGCACCAGCCTCGTCACTGCGCCACTCACTTGACTTTACAACCACTTCAATACATTATTTAATATGAATTAGGACGTATGACAGCGGAGCTGAGTGCAGGTCTCCATGTACGCAGGTGCTGGAACTCACTGAGGAAGGTCACATGACTGGCGAGCCGCTGCTACACGCGGTTTCTCCAACCTGCTTGTTTGGTCTTCGGAGGTCCAGCAAATATCACGCAACATCTTTTAAGTCATTTTTGTGTGGAATGAAATAAAACAGGGAGCACTCGTACTAAAATCCCAAGTCATGTCCTCTGAGTCGTTCTGGAGCAGACTTGTTTGTCTCACCGCTGCCAGCACGGACGCCAACGTGCACGTTGGACCTCAGCTGGTGTAGCTGGTGCTGCTGTCGCCGGGATCAGAATCTGGGGACCAACTGCTTGAAAGTGGTTTTTGTGTGTTGGTGTTTGAAACGGCAGGGAGGCACTCGTCCTGGAGTCTGTCAGAAAGTTCAAAGACCCTTCAGATATTCATTTTAATTCATTCAATCCAGCTTTTAGAAATTTTGTCAAAGCACCACATGTTCTTAAGTGGAGCACCTAGAACATCAGTTCTAGTGTGAGTAGAGCTCCACCTTGACCCGTGTTCCTCAACGGTACACCAGCTAGGGGAGAACCTCAGGTGGCAATGGTGGAACCTGCCGACGAGCACAGGCAGCTTTCAAAGACCAACTGGAGGTCATTTCACAGCTGCGTCCGTTCAGGCGGCCGAAGAAGCCCTAATAACTGATCAGATCTTTGTTCCCATCGGGCCCGGAGCCACTGGTCCTCACAGATGGATCAGGACATTATGTCATCAGCGTTAAACTCACCCGACCCAGGACGCCGGGGCTGTTGTTCACCAGCTCCTCCTGTACAGAGCAAAGAGCGTCTCATTTCCTGGACGCAGTGTCGGTGTCAACAACCTCAGTAGAATTACTCAGGTTGAAGTCATCATATCAAACCGTGTGTGTGTGTGTGTGTGTGTGGGGGGGGGGGGGTGAGACCCTGGTGTGTGCTCAAGGGCGCTCACTCAAGGTGATACGGCGTCACCCAGCCACTCACAGGCTCACAACTGCAATGACAATTAATTTGTAATCCAGGGTTTTTGGATCGTCCTCCTGTTATTGAGCTCCGTTTTCACCGAGGCACCTTGAGTCGCTAGAAAAGGGGGAGAGAATCTGAGTTAGCAAATCGTCTTTGTTGGGCAGTGAAGCACAGCTGCTGGACAAAAGTAAGAAAGGAAGTGGAAGAAAATGTACTTGCATAAGGGAAAGTGCCGGGTGTGAGGCGATAAAGAGTGAAGTTGCATTATGTGGAGTGACGCAACAGATCCGTTGTTAGTGACCTGATGACCAGCTTGTGGGCAGCCCTGCAGCCCTGCAGCCCCGCAGCTCCGCAGCCCTGCAGCCCCGCAGCCCCGCAGCCCCGCAGATATTATTGTCAACAGCCTCATTCCATAGCTGAGGTGACATTCTCACAAACCAAATGGATTCTTTACACTGCAAAGACGGGGACGTCAGCTCTCTGCCATCCTTTATCTTCTTTCATTCACTTTCATTAATGGAAATCAAGTCATGTGACAAGGATGAAGTAAAAGTCGTAACGAGGTTTCCACAGGTCAGGGGTGTCAAACTGGTCCAGGACAGCGCCGTGTGGCTGCAGGTTTTCATTCCAACCAAGCAAAAGCAACACCCGATCCAACCAATGAGCTGTGAGGACACAGCTCAGTTGATTGAAGTAGAATCAGGTGTTGCTTTTGCTGGGTTGGAATGAAAACCTGCAGCCACACGGCGCTGTCCTGGACCAGTTTGACACCCCTGGCCTGTGGAAGGATCATTACCAGTTTGTTCATGCATGTAGCAGTGTTCTTTGTGTGCCTTGTGTTTATGTTGTCTCGTGGCTTCCTGTTTTATTTTGAAATTGAACTCTCCTCTTGTTTCTGGTAACTTCCCGTTCCCCTGGTGTGTTTCCTGCCAGTCTGATTGTCTTCCCCACCCTGATTGTGTCCACCTGTTTCCCATCACCAGCGTTTCTCTTAGTCTGGTGCAAGTTCGTCTTGTCCCAGATGTTTTGGGTTCTCGTCCAAGCTCATCTTGTCATCCCTGCTGATTCATAATTACTCAGAAGAATCCACCTGTTAGAACGACACCGTCTGTCTTTAGCGACAGTCTTTCTGCCTTCTTAACTCTCCACTGTCAGCCAGCGATGCTCCTCCCTCTCCCCAACAATCAGGCTCCTTCATCCCTGACAGAGCTCCTAGTCCCCTATGATCCAGCTAGAACCCTTCACTCCCAGGATGCAGGGTTCCTGCTGGTTCCTAGAGTTCTAACAGTAGAATGGAGCCAGAGCCTTCAGCTATCAGGCTCCCCTCCTGTGGAACCATCTCCCAGTTTCAGTCCAGGACCCAGACCCCCTCTCTAGGTTTAAGAGCAGACTTAAGACCTCCTTGTTGATCAGGCTTATAGTCAGGACTGCTTAGGCTGGCCCTTAGACCTGCCGCTATAGGCTCAGACTGCTGGGATCTCCCATGATGCACTGGGCTTCTCTCTCCTCCTCCTGTCCTCAGACGTGTTACTAACTCCTCTTCTTCTCCCCTCATCCCAGATCCTGGTGCTGCTGGAGGAGGCTCCAGACCTGAAGAGGCTCCAGCTGCCACCCGTAGTTCCAGTACTAGTATTAGTACTGGTAGTATTTATATCAGTATTCTCAATACTGTATTAGCAGTAGCATCAGCATTCTGTTTGTTAGCACATAATTGCTCATATTTTGCTGGAGTTGGTTTGTTTTGAGCCTGTAGATTTGAATATTGGTAGCACGTTGTTGTTGTCCCCACTGATCCTGGATCTGCTCCACCTTCCTGCTGGTAAAGGAAGGTTCTGGTGGCTGCTGTTGCAGGATGTGCTTGCTGATGGAGAATTGTTGGGTGGAGGTTCATTGAAGGAGGGAGGTGCTGGACCTGCTCTACTTGGACAGAGTCAGGACAGAACTTGGTTGTTGAATCCTGTTATCGTGCATCAGGTGCTTTTTTCACTTTGGTTCTAGCAGGTTCTGTCCTGGTTGCAGCAGCCTAGCCGGGGGTATTTAGTTATGGTGGGAATCGTCTTTGTGGCGTGTTGTGAGCTGTGTGCTAATAACCTGAGATGTGCGGCGGTGACAGACCAGGAGAAGAGTGACAGCAGAGAGCAGGCGGATGTTCCTGCAGGGACTCTCTGCCTCTCATCCAGCGTTGCGCCCTCGTGGCGACGGCGCTCCACATACTGATGCCTCAAAGGAAGCAGAGAGGTTTGACCAGAGCCTGCAATTTCTTTGACCGCTATTCTTCATAAAAGTGGTCAAATGTTACAAATGGGCAGCAGATTTAGCTCTGACTGGAATAAATCTGGGATTATGTATTTTAGAGGTCATTTTCGATGGTGAGCAGAACGCACATGGGATTTTCTTGGGAGTGTTTCAGTGAATCAGCTGGAAGGTGAGAGGTGTGAGAGTGTTGGTGTTGGTGGGTTGTGCAGCGAGGCCTGGTTCTCCACCCATTGAGAACCAGGCCAACCGTTTAAGAGGAACCCGTTTGCGTCTGTGTTCACGCTGTGAGAGCACGCCATGACGCTGGTGGAGGTTGTTTGTGTCAACATAAACTTCACTCATTACATGTGAGAGTTCGTGGCTTTCAATAAACGTGGTGTCGCTCTAACCACAGTCTCAGGCCACATGATTTTGAAAGTCTGTCATTGGGACTTTGTGGTCTGATACTGCGATGGCGGTTGCACGTGTGATATAATTGGAATGTTACTTTTTACATAATTATTGTAATTTTCTTGGAAGAACGCTGACATTGGTGCGTGTTTTTTGTGGGATTTCATCAAACCCAGACGTCGCTGCAGCACCGTCTTCGTATTTCATGTCAAACTGCATGCTGACACATGGACTTCACCAAATATCGGAGCTTTCTAGAATGTCAGGTGGCACTGAGGTTTACATTCATTGTGCGTTAATGCGTTGTGGGTTTTAGGTGATAAAGTTGTAAACAGCATTTTTCTCACAGTGCCCATAAATGTTACCTTTATGGGAAAATTCAACTTTCCATGTATGGACTGTTTACATTTTTACAACCAAGTTGGTCTCATCCTCCACTTCTGCCAGAGTTTCCTGTGACTCTGTCTCTGCTGAGTCTGTCATGGCTTCCCAGCCACGTTGAGAATTTTATGATTTTTTCCAGGACTCGGTTTGTGCAAACAGGTTTGTTGTATGGAAGTGTTAACTTAAATATTTCGTCCTTCAAGGACTGTTGGAAGTTTAACAGCTTGGCTTTGATGAATCATGATCAGCGTATTGATTTGTTTTTAAAGAATCAAGATGTTGAAAGAGGCTGATGTGATGGGTTCCTGTCAGTGAGGGCGTCGTCAGCGCCTCCTCCTCTCTCCCAGGAACTGTGGAGGAAAGCTCTAACCAGAAACTGCCTGAAACCATTTTCCCATGGAGTCCTCTCGCTGGAGTCACTTCCCCTGAGCTATTCTGCGGAAGCGTCCTGACTCATATTTAATCACTACAGTGTGCGGCTGAGCCATTTTAGCGGCTGCTGCTTCTGTCACGATCCTCCGGCAGACTCGCAGCAGGAACATTGGGGTGAAGGGCACTTCTGACAGGACCTTTGTTGGTCCCAGTGTCAGTCAATCAGAGCTCGACCCGTGGTACCACCCCCCCAGCTTCGCCTCCACACGCTGTCAGCCGTTGTGCTGCTCTGCCGTTGCCCGTGGAGGTGATGATGTTCTCTCGGTGGCTTCTGGGATTCCTGCTCCTGGGGGATTTGCTAGATCCTGCTGTCCTCGCGCTCAAGTGCTGTGAGGGAGTGTTTATGCAGGGTGGTGGTGATGATGGTGATGATGATGATGATGATGATGTCAGGCAATGTGCAGTGCTGTCACTGATCAGTTTGAGTTAATCAAGTAATCATTTGGGCAGGAAGTAGTTGGGGTTTTCTGTTTCCAGAGAAGTTCTAGATGCCTGACAAGAAAACATATTCTTCTTTTGCAGATGTTTTTTTTAGCAGTTTGGACAAATGTCTGATTGTGCTCTGCTTTTGCAACCTCTAGGAGAAGCTCCGCCTCCGTACGCCTGACCCTTGGACGATATCTTCACTGGAAATGAGAGAGGGAAAAGGTGAGCCGATCTGCTTGAGTGCAGTCATTTTTTTTCTGAAGATGTCAGTTACAGTCTTCCTCGTGTTTTTGGTCCTCAGTCTAACATATTAAAGCTGGATTTATAATTCTGTGCACACATCTGTCACCTATAAGTGTATGCATGGATCTCTCTCTCTCTCTGTATATTTGAAGTTTTCTTCTGTTCACATTCTTTGGCGTTTTCTTCATTTCCTAACAATCATGCAGAGACTTCGTAGCCTGCTGAGGAAGAAACAGCTCACCGCATCGATATCAGGCTGCTGCACATCGTATCCTGTTTTCTGTAATTAGTGGGAGGGGCTTGGGCATCCAGACAGTCTGGATTAAATCCAACGAACATCCCTGTGGTGGTGTTAATTGATCACTGCTTTGCTGCCTTTCACTCTGTGTGTGATTTACGAGTTGTGGTGTTATGTTGCTGTCACCGGGACATAGCGAGTTCATGTACAGACACGCACCTCTTAAAATAGAAATTCAGCTGTGTGCTCCCTCACTTTACTAGATTCTGTGACGGTGGGCTGTGGAGCCGTGTGTCAGTCACACTCAGGCTCAGAGCTCAGGCTTGTGCAAATCAGGAGTCGTGGAATAGTGGAGAAGATGTGCATTGTGCATTAAATAGTCCGATTTGTGCAGTTTTAAATGCCTTTTTAATCTGATCTAGGCTGTAATCCGACTCAGCCTCTCCAAAGCCCAGCAGAAGCAAGGAGAGTGTTGATGTGACTGTTTAGTCCAGCGTGGTCGTCCCCCCCCCCATCCCTCCCTTCCTCTCTCTGTCTCTTAGTTGTTCTTCTCAGTTGCTCTGTCAGTTTCTTCCACACTTCCTGTGGGGTTTCGCTTGCCGCTGCCATTTCTTCCTGTGCCATCTGAGCCGAGTCATCGCTGTACGTTTGCTCGCGTGGGCCTACTTTAACCCCTCACGTTCTCTTTTTTTTTTAGGTATTTATTTGCCTGGATCCTCTCAGAAGTGAAGGATCACATTTATTTAACAGTTAAAAGGGAGGTGCTAATAATCTGGTCTTCCTCCTTCTGTGGCGCCCACCAGGATAACCTTGTGCACTAAGAAGACATGAGAGAGCCAAGGAGCACCTGAAGATGTCCCAGACAGCAACTAAAAGTAAGCAGGCTTCGATGTTGTGAAGATGACGTGAGACCCTTTCTGTAATATCACTGGTATTTGCCAATTGGGCCACCTGTGCTCACGCTGACTGGTCGCTGCTTCTGCTCTGCCCACCGTCACATCTCAACAAGTTCGTCTGTCTCCAAAATGTAGAGCGAAGTCTCCCTGGACATCAAACTCAAAGCTGGATTGTTGTCTCTATCCAGTAGAGCAACACAGGGGGAACAAACACACACGAAGTTGCGTTGTCTTGAAATATGGTTTGAGTGTCAGCTACTGAACGTTTCACGGGGCCTGGGTCCGCTGTGTCGTCGCGCGGACACAAGACCACAGGGCAAGGCAAGGCAATTTTATTTGTAGAGCCCATTTTCACAAACAGTTTGTCTCAAAGGGCTTCACATGGCATCATAACAACATCCTCTGCCCTTAGACCCTCACATCGACTGAGGAAAAACTCCATAGAAAACCCTTTTAACAGGGAAAAATCTGAGAAACCTCAGGGTGAGGAGGGGAGGAGGGATCCCTCACCCAGGACGGACAGACGTGCAGTAGATGTTGTTACAGACAAGAAAACAGTTTACAATACAAACTGTGGGAAACATGGAAATGTTAATAACAGCTGAAGAAGGAAGCTTCTGGAAGGGGAGGCGGGGAGAGCAAGCCAGCTTGATGGGGGACTGGATGGTGGACTGGTTCATGGAAGGGGAGGCAGGGAGAGCAAGCCAGCTTGATGGGGGACTGGATGGTAGACTGGTTCATGGAAGGGGAGCGCAGGCCGGTGTAACAGTAGGGAATAGGGGGGGGGGGCGATGCAGGCGGCGGTTGGGGCTCTGGTGGATCTGTGGAAACACAGAGAGACTGCGAGACACCAAGGACAAACTACAAAGTGCAACAAGTAATGGTAATGACAGTTCCAAAAATGTGCAGGGAGGAGAGGAGGAGAGAGGGGGAGAGGAGAGGAGAGGAGAGGAGGGAAGGGCTCCATGTAACCTGATGTGTCCCCCAGCAGGCTCAGCCTGTAGCAGCATAGCTATCAATGGTTCAGAGCTACCTGAACCAGTCCTGACTGAAGGCTCTGTCATAGAGGAAGGTCTTAAGCCTGGACTTAAACGTAGTTAAAGTGTCTGCCTCTCTGACCCATGGAGAGATGCTGGTTCCACAGTAGAGGAACCGGTACCTGAAGGCTCTACCTCCCAGTCTGGTTTAGAGATACTGGGAGTCACTAACAGACCTGCATTCTGGGAGCGGAGTGCTCTGGTCGGACAGTAGAGACTAATGAGCTCTTTCAAATAGGATGGAGCTTCATCATTGAGAGTCTGATGAGTCAGCAGAAGGATTTTGAAGTCGATTCTAGATCCTACAGGAAGGAGAGAAGCTAAAGTGGAGAGATGTGTTCTCTCTTCTTAACTCCTGTCAAAACCCTCGCTGCAGCGTTCTGGACCAGCTGGAGACTCTTTAGAGAGTATTTAGGACATCCTGACAAGAGAGAGTTGCAGTAGTCCAGCCTAGAAGTGATGAATGCATGCACCAGTTTCTCAGCATCACTCTGGGAAATGATATTCCTAATCTTAGCGATACTTCGCAGATGGAAGAAGGCGGTCCTAGTCACATGCTTTATGTGGGAGCTGAAGGAAAGGTCCTGGTCAAAAATGACCCCAAGGTTCCTTGCAGTTGTACTCGAAGTTAGGGTGATGCCATCTAGAGTAGAGATCCGATTCAAGAGTGTGTCCCTGTGGTGTTTAGGTCCAAAAATGATGACCTCAGTTTGATCTGAATTGAGCATTAAGAAGTTAGAAGACATCCAGGATTTCATGTCTTTCAGGCAGTCTAGCAGATTAGTAAGCTGGCTTGTGTCGTCTGGCTCCATCGACAAGTAGAGTTGTGTGTCATCCTCATAACAGTGGAAGTTGATTGAGTGCTTCTGGATTATGTCACCTAATGGGAGCATGTAAAGAGTGAAGAGAATCGGTCCTAAAACTGAACCCTGTGGTCCACCATATGTAACTCTGCTATACTCCGAATGGTCATTATTAACATTAACAAACTGAAACCTGTCAGATAAGTAGGACTTAACCCATTTTAGGGCAGTTCCTTTAATCCCAATGTCATGGTCTAGTCTCTGTAGCAGGATGCTGTGGTCGATGGTGTCAAATGCAGCACTGAGGTCCAAAAGGACAAGCACAGAGACAAGACCTCTGTCTGAAGCTGTAAGAAGATCATTAGAGACTCTGACCAGTGCTGGTTCAGTGCTATGGTGTTCCCTGAATCCAGACTGGAAGGCTTCAAAGAGCTCGTTGCTGTGCAGATGTTCATGTAGCTGCTCCAGGACAACCTTCTCAAGGATCTTGGAGATGTAGGGAGGTTGGATATTGGCCTATAGTTGGCTAACACATCTGGGTCAAGAGAAGGTTTTTAAGTAAAGGGTTGATGACAGCCACCTTAAAGGCCTGTGGCTCATAACCTGTGACTAAGGAAAGATTAATTTGATTTAATACAGAAGTGTTGACTAGAGGGAAGGCATCCTTAAGGAGGCTTGTTGGGATGGGATCCAGCAGACAAGTGGCTGACTTGGAGGAACCGACTGCAGAAGTTAATTCTGACAGGTCGATGGGGGAGAAGCTGTCCAAGTATGCACCAAGTCTGGGAGGTGCTTCTATGGGGACTGTAGTCTGTCCTCCATTACTGGCAATCTTCGTTCTAATATTCACAATCTTTTCAGTAAAGAAAGAAAGGAAGTCGTTACTGCTGAGAGTTGGGGATGCATGGCTCAACAGCACTATGGTTCTTGGTGAGCCTGCCCACGGTGCTGAAGAGGAACCTGGGGTTGTTCTTATTCTTTTCTATCAGGGACGAGTAGTAAGCGCTTCTAGCATTATGGAGTTCTTTTTTATATATTAATAAACTCTCCTTCCAGGCTTGGTGGACTTCCTCGTGCTGGCTGGAATGTGTCTTCCTTTCCAGTTGTCTGGTCTTCTGTTTCAAGGCACGCAGCTCTGGGCTGTACCAGGGAACTATTCTTTTCTGGTTGATAACCTTCTTCTTCAGGGGAGCTACGGCATCAAGTGTCCCAAGGAGTGCTGCTGCAGTGCTGTCCACAAGATAGTCCACCTGGGTGGGGTGGAATCAGCATAACTGCCCATTATATCACTACAAGGTGTGGCAGCAAGCTCTGCTGGAATAAGCTCCTAAATCTAGAAACAGCAGTGTCAGATAGACATCTACTGAAGCGGGACTTTTTCCCAGGTAGGATATAATTTGTTAAAGTAAATTCAAATGTAATTAAGGAGTGATCAGACAAGACGGGGTTCTGAGGAAGAACTATGATGAGGTCAGCTTCTATTCCATAAGTGAGCACTAAATCAAGGATGTGATTAAAAGTGTGAGTGGGTTTGTTTACCCTCTGACAGAAGCCAACAGAATCAAGAAGCGACTTAAACGCAGTGGCCAGAGAATCATCATTGACGTCCACATGGATGTAAAGTCACCCACTAGAATGACTTTGTCTGAGTTCAATGCCAAGTTAGACAGAAAGTCAGGGAGTTCTTCTAAGAACTCAGAATAAGGTGCAGGAGGACGGTACACCCCAGCAAGTAAGAGTGGTTTCTCTGCTTTCCAGTCTGGGTGGGAGAAGCTGACAGTCAGGCTCTCAAATGAGTTAATGAACAATTAGGTGGAGGGTTAATGAGCAAATTTGGGTCTGGTCAGGGGTCTGATATGTAGACACACGGCAACATTTATTTGTTGTTTTCTACTCAGGAGGTCTCATTCATATGAAGGACAGGCAGTGAGCGTGCGTTCACCATGATACACTCCGCCACGTGTACACAGCGCGAGGGACACGTGACGGAGTGAGAAACCTGTGATGACATTGCAACGTTTTTATTTGAACTCAAGTGTGCTGAGTTTCCAGTGTGGATCCATCACACATACCAGGGATGTGATTGCGGATTGATGTGTGATCCAATAATAGTCGGCCTCAGTGGTATAAATAGTCGTGTGTAATATCTGGGCGTTACATGACAGCAGCGGACACTGAAGCCATGCGTTCAGCTGGGGTGCTCAATGTGGGGCTCTGGGGCCACAATTGGCCTGCGGCAATGTTTGCTTTGACCTCCTAAAAGAAAAAAAGACGTGTAACAGGTATCATGGGGAAAAATTTAAAAATGATTTCAAACAATTTAACTATTTTAAAAAATTCTTTATCATCACTCTTGAAGCTGTTCTTATGAGGTAAGATGTTCTGTAGATATGAAGCATCCCTCCTGAAAGATCGTGGTAGTGACACTTGACAGGATGTCAGTTTGACTCAAGGGAAGACAGACAGACAGACAGAAGCAGCGACGCAGCCACAAGCACTCAACAGATGGAGATTAGCACCCCAGTGGAGGCGTGTGCGTGCCCCTCCATAGGGGAGCTGGTCGGTTTCCTGACTGGTTCCTGTGAACCGTTGCACCACATTCGTGTGAGAGGAGGAACCTCCCTCAGCGTCTGCACCCGTCAGTGCTGTAAAGTGTCAAATTTGATTCAGCAGTTTTATTTTTTCAGTGAAAGTAACGTGAATGTTCATCCAAAGAGTTGATGTTGTTGGCGTGGTTCTATTATATTATTGTCATCAAAGTTGTTATTATTACTATTATATTAGATCTATTATCGTGTTGTACTTCATCAGTGCGTTCTAAGTTCAAAACTAATGCACTTTTTAAAAGGTTTTGTCCACCTGATGGTCTGCGAGACGTGAATTTAAAGGTTCTTTGCTTTACTGCCACTGAGAGCACCAGTGTGGGCCCCACCACCCGCGACCTCTTCACCACCCCAGTGAAGCAGCTTCGGACCTGAAGACCTTTAGCGTTGATTTTTTCGGACAAAACTCGACTCAGCTGCTTCAACAGCAGCCATGACATCTTGGGCTCTTGGATATGTTCAGTGGAAACCAGTTTTCTTGTTTGATTCCATTTGTCTTTATTTCCTTTGACTCCAGCATGGTGCCTTCGGCTTCTACCAGTCCTCCTCTTCTTCATCTCCTTCATCACATACTACTGCTCTTATGGAATACTTCAGAGGTAATGACACAACTCTTTCTTTCGTTCTTTCTTTCTTGCGCTGTCTTCCTCCCTTCGTTGCTGTGCTATTGAGGTCACTCAATTACAGAAATGCCCATTTCTGGTAAAGAAGTAAGCTCCTGAGGTCTCTGAAGTGCTGAGTCACTAAAAGCTGAAGCATCCAGCGGTCGAAGCTGCTGGTCAATTTAGGCCTTCACACACACCAGCTACTGCACTTCCTTGAGGCTTCTGGAGCCGGTTCCTGGCGCTCAGCTTTCTGATGGATTCAGCAGTATTTTCATGCCAGTTGTGGTGATTGTCTGTGCGTCTGTCTTTCAGCTATGGAGGCACCAGCAAGTCTCCGAACAGTAGCAAGCCGCTGTGTGGTGGCTGGCTAACTCAGAAGAAGTGGGAGAGCCTCAACTTTAAGTGCGTAATGGCATGTTTTTTTCTTCACAATGTGGAGGGCATGGACGACTTATTAAGGGAGGAGGGGCTGCCAAGATTTTGATTTGAACCAAAAGGTGCCAGGTTATTTGAAGCTGTGAGGGCTGCTCTTTAGCTGTCATGATGGAAAAGCACGTGTTCTTGAGAAGGAACAGGCTGTATTATTTAAAATATGTATTTTCCATCTAAATAATGATTTCAGTGAGTTTCTGTTTTGGAAGTGGAAGGTCTTCTTGAACTGGTGGAGAGAGGGAGTAAATATTGAGCCTTCTAAAAAAGGGGTTTCTTGATTAAGTTGCAGACAATAGCTGGCTTGTCCTCCTCAGGTCCGGTCCTGTGATGTAATCCCAGTCCTGCAGTCATGAACTCCCTCTCCTTTCTCTGAGACTATTATCAGTTTATTCAGCTGCATATTTACAGTTGGTCTTTTTGTGTGCTCCGCTAGCAGATAGCGATAGGGTTTCCATCTGTGGTCGCCCACTGTTTATTTCTTCAGCCCCGTCGAACCCTCCTCAGCCGCCCTTCGCCTTTCAAAACATCAGGAGTCACAATCCGGGTGTTTACCTCCGTGAAAAAGAACATGAAGTGCGTTGTGGTGCAGGCTGACTGGGGTTGTCACATCAGTCATCACAGTCACAGGGAGGGAGGCGGGCCTTCCGGGCAATCACAGTGACATTTCACTAATTAGTCCCCTCCTCAGAGATTTATCCTGATCTCCTGTGGAGAACTTGCTGCCACATGAGGGTAATAAATGTCTGTGAGACTCACTGTCAAAGACAGTAGGTCATAAACAGCTGGAGTGGAGAGCCAGTGAACACAGGACAGCAACTGTTACACTTATTGCAACCTGCCACATTTGTCTGAGTCCACAGGCTCTGAGAACGTTGCTGTTTTCTTTTCCCTCCCGTCTGCTCACGCATGCCAACACGAGCGCTTTAATGAGGGAAATTCTTATAGAATGACATCACATAAATGGCTGGTTGGCTTATAATGAATCTGGTTTACCTGCTTAATAGATACCAGAACATTTGGGCAAGTTAAGAGTCGTTCTATTACACAGAGAGGTTTTCCATATGCCAGCATGCACGCTGGCAGTAAAATTGGTATTGTCCATTGTGTGGTTTGAGAGTGGCCAACAGCCACAAAAATTAAAGCACTTTCCTTCAGGCTGGCTGTCTTACGCCTCATTCCTAACCTCCCTCTCAGCCGCAAACCCTCCTGCAGTAACTCATCCATGCACTGAAACTTGGTGCACCGTATTATTTTGTCATTTCTGCCCTGAAATGTCTCGTGCAGCATTAGCCGACAGACACAACTCTTCATGAGACTTGATGACTTCTTCTGGCGAGAGCATCTGTCAAAGTTGGCGTTACCTTACGGCATTAAGGGCAGCGGTATGTTGACGACCCGCCTCTCTTTCTCACTCACTGCACATGTTCTCTGCTTTGAATTACTCACTCATTCCTGGTGTCTTTTATTCACTGTAAGAGGAGCCACAACACCAACTCTAACAGGATTTCTTACTATAACTTCCTGCTCACTTCTACCAAACCCGTGTGGCGTCTCTGGCTGTGTTTGATCAGCGAGGTCAAGTGATGCTCTACTGTCCTGAAGGCTGAGATTAGATTAGTCCTTTGGTCCTGATCAGAGTCCGTCTCGTGTTTATTTAACCCTCGTTGCATCTGATATGTTTCCATCCTGTGGTTTTCAAACAAGCGTCTCTTTCTGTGCGGCCCCTGACAGAGCTGCAGCTACTGAAGGTTCTTGCTGTAACAGCAGATTATCAGCTTCCAGCCAACATCGAGAAGTGAGTGAGCACAAGAACCTGAGAACTGGCCTGCCCTGTTTTGTACTAGATTCCACAATGCAATACAAAGATGGACAGATATAACTAAACTCTGTGTGTGTGTGTGTTTTTCTGCAGCCTTGAATGCAGAACGTGTGTAGTCATTGGCAATGGCTTTGCCATTAAAAACAGCTCCTTGGGAAGCATCATTAACAAATACGATGTGGTCATTCGGTGAGTAGAAGAACTGCACATGAAATTCCTTTCGGAGCTTTACATTTTTGGTGCGGACTGTCGTGTAGCTGTGTGCACTGTGCTGCACGTGGCGACCAGTCGGAAAGCTCTGTAACCACCTCTGTTTGTCGAGCCTTGCGTGTTTGAGGACATAAGCAAGTGATGATGCTGATCTGAATGCACTTGGCTGTTGGACGGTACGGGGCTGACCCTGACGCAGGCTCGTCCTCCCCACGCTGAGCACACTTTTGGGTCAAGTGAAGTTATTTGAAAGGAGAAAAGAAAGCATTGAGTCAACTCAGGCACAAAGGCACTCTGCAAATCTGACTTTACAGCCTTGGAATGAACACATGCATTCTGCGTTTTTATAAGCCTCTTTCAAACAGCCAGAATTTGGCCTGGCCACAATGCATTTTTCTCCTCCATCAACCCCCCCCCACGGCTCCCCTCTCAGAAGCTAATCATTCCCTGGCCAAGTAGAGTAAGGTTATTGATGTTGTGGATTCAGAGCATGCCTGAGAGTTTGATGTCATCGCCCTGGTTCTGTCATAGAGTCTTCAGCTCAACAAAAGCACAACGGGCCAGCGAGGCCTTTACCAAACTATACCTTCAGCCACTGTGTTAAGGAATGCTAAATGGAGGAGTAGTGCGTTGGATTTTTGCTTCTTCTGTCTGGGATTTGTCAAACAATAGTGAAGGAAGAATAATGCGTCAACCCTGGCGTCGTGTTCTCTCTTAGTGAGGGTTGACAGACATGGTTTTTGTGAGTCTGTCAGCTCTAGAGAGTGAAGAGAGAAGGACCGATGCATCCTAGGGGGTACAAACCCAACAGCCTCGTCGCAGGGAACCATAATTCACCTGCAAATATTTGAACTTAAATCTTCAGGTTCCTGGATGTTCAGCAGAGCAGAGAAATAATAATAATAATTGAAGCAACAGCTTTGAACCAAACTCTGGAAAACAAACTGAAGGGAACCCGTGAATGAGCTTGCTGGAATTTCCCTTGAAAACTCAGAAAAGTTTGAAAAGCTCACGATGGGATTGTTTGAGTTAACGGGGAACTGCTCGGATGATCCCAGCTCTAAAGAACCCTCTTGAATGCTACGTCCCGTCTGTCACTCAGGTTAAATGACGCACCAGTGAGGGGCTATGAGGAAGATGTGGGGAACAAGACCACCATGAGGTTCTTCTACCCAGAGTCGGCCTCCTACAACCCGGGCCTGCACAACGAGCCCGGCACTCTTATGGTCCTGGTGCCGTTCAAACAGCAGGATCTGCGCTGGCTCAAAGAGATCCTCTATAATGAGAAGAGGGTACAGGATATGTGTGAGAAAGCACTCTCACACACCAACTCACACACTCTTGCGTGCCATCTCTCTCTCTTCCTCGTGTAAACACTCTCCCTTCTTGCTTCTTTCTCTCCTTGTCAGCCGTCCATATCAGGAACAAGTGCTTGAAAGGTTCCAGTTCACTGATGCCAGTTAAATGTAGTTTCCATCCCTCAGTCTGTTGCTGCCGGGACCCCCAGCTTCCTACTGCTAATAGTTGCAGGGTCATTACCCTCTAATTAGCACATTGCCTCCAGACATGAGCCAGGCACTGGTTGACTTGCAGCTCTGTTTGTGTGAATGGACTCTGTGTAGTAAGAAAATAGCAGTTTCTTCTTCCTGTGATTTACTCTATTCATGTGTTCACCTTAGGTCAGGAAGGGCTTTTGGAAGCCCCCTCCCCAAATCTGGCTGGGTGACATCAGTAAAATCAGAGTGCTGGACCCTCACTTCTTGCACCAGACAGCAGCGAGACTGCTCCGGATCCCTCTGAACCCTCGAAATAAACAGGTGAGAGAATGGGGAAGCTGCAGGTGAGGGGATCAGAGGAGCAGACGTTCAGTCTGACATCCACACCAGCACTTCAGTCTTAACAAAGCCACTTAAATATCTACTTTAATCATTCGGAATGATTGCTTCAGATAGTGGTTGTGACGCGTCTCCTCAGCTGCAGCTCAACTGCACTTTCTTTCCTGCTGGAACAGTTTCTTTCTCTCGTACCTCCCTTTGTCCCTCTTTGCCCTCGTCTGCCTCCCACATGAATGCTAACAAGGCTGGAAGGAGCATCCACCGACTAACCGCTGCTCCTTCACTCATTAGTCCTCAACGCTGTGATAAACAGTTTACTGGGGAAGCATTTCTCTGGGAAACTAACCGGGTCAATACTGAATATATGGATCCAATTACTGCCGAGCATAATGACGATTTGCTCCTATTTGGCATTCTGGCATCTCATCACAAGATAACCTCACGTCCTCAAGGCTCCGCAGTGACTCTGTGGGAAATAACTGACCGAAATATTGCAGACAATTATTGTTTAGAAGCAACGTGCAGTAATTCTTCTCTGCTTATCCTCATATCATTGTATTCAAAGTACTCAAGGCAGTACGGGGAACCTAGCCAGGGCGCATGAGGAACTCTGAAGAACTGTGATTGTGCAATAGGATAACGTGACCCAGGACTCATGCAGAATGCTATTGATCTGTTTTTGCTTCACAAGTTGGACTCTAACTCCCTCTTTGGCCAAAGCAGTTGGATTTTGAAACACCGCGATTGGCTCATGTTGAAGTTGTTCTTTTTTGAATGTGCAGTTGTGTGTTTGGAGGGGATCGTCCCCGATGTGGGCTGGAGCCGAGCTTTGTTTTGGTTCTGCTTGTTCCCCTCTCCTGAGCCCTTTTAGTCAGAGAGTGAGGGGGAGTTACCACTCTGGTCTGCAGTCCAAACACAACTGGCTAGTGCATGAGAAGCGTGAGCAGTGGGAGGGCTGTGGTCCTGCAGGCGAGCAGCGGGCTCGCCCGACAGGAGGTCTGCACCATCTGCACAGGCTGTATGGAAAGCTTCAGGAGGGAGAAAATGGAGGGCAGGAGGCGAGAGAGCGATGGAGGGATGAAGAGGGAACATGAGCCTGCAGGCACTAAATTCAGCAGGGTTGAACATGTTTTAAACTTTTCTAGGAACAGTGATGTAACTTCCTGCAAAAGTAAAGGAATCCTAAATTTCTCTTCTCCCCCGAGTCTGTCCTTGGGTATCCCTCATCCATCAAAGCTCAGCGTGAGGCTGGACTGTTGCCCTGACAAAGAGGCGCTGACCCCATCAACACACTCAAGCACAAGCAGAGTTCTCAAGCACAAGCAGAGTTTTCATACATGCAACCATTTTTTTTGCTTCCCTTCCTCTGCAGTGCAGAGCCACAAACTCCTCTCATGGCTGCACGTCTCTCCCAGCACCGAGGCCTGGCTGCAGTGCTGACAGCGTGCAGTCGTCCGTCCCTGACGCTCACCAAGGCTCCACGGGCCTGCGTCCAAACTATGCTGAACTCTTGTGTTGGCCCGTGTGCTGCTGACCACATGAGGCTAATACACACAGAATGTGAGCTGGAGGCAATTGGGGGGGGGGGGGGGCTCTGTAGTGTCTGAATTAAAGAAACAAAAATACAGTCATGCCTGGTAAAATAGCAAATTTAACTGTTGGAATGCTTACGAGAGCCCACCGCCTCCAGCAGGGCGGGAGAGGTAGAACACAGCTGTAGAACACACCTGAGTGGACGCGCTAGGTTTTGTCTGAAAACCCAAGCTGAACCTCTGCTGGCTCTAACATTCAGGCTTGAGAATGGCACAGGATTCCTGACAGACGAGTGCGGAAAACTGCTCCATGACTCATTTTCTGACTCCGATCCTGATTTCTCTCATGTAAGAAGATCGTGAGCTAGAGGCTCCAACGGACCTCACATGATGTCATCAGATTCAGACCAATTCCAAAATCAGATTTTTCTTCAACCTAAGTTTGATCAGTTTGCCAAATTTCATCAAAATACTTCCTAAATTTTTTGATGCCTCCAGCTAACAGATAAATGAATGGCAGGGATCACATGACCTCCTTGGCGAAGGTACAAAGGTCATACCAGGACACGTCTCTCCTTTTCATCTGTGCACCAGGCGGTCTTTTTGGTGTTGCCAGGATCATTTTTCTAAGTTTCTTTTTTCATCTGTGAAACAGGTGGGAAAATAGTTTGGCAGTGGATGAAAGTTTTTTTGTCAGGATGGTTTTTCAGTTGTGTAATACTTTTTGTAATGTTGTTGTAGTAATCATTTTGGCCACAAGAGGCTGAAGTGCACCACTAGTGTCAATCCCAAATGCGCCTGAAAGCTGTCATGTTTTCTTCAGGTACAACACACTGACTCCTTCAACTCTGAGCTTCAACAACAGCTGATGGAATTAGTTGCTTGTGCTCTGTTGTTTTGAGGTCCAGCATCAGTGGTGGGGCGCCGGTGCAGCCAGCCAATAATCCACAACTGTTCACGTGTGCTGTGACGGCAAGTTAGACCAGGATAAACCATCAGAGCTCCTTTGATTACGATGACCCATGCTTGTTAAACCTGCTTTCATTTTCACATTAATGGAATGTAATGACCCACTGGGAACAGGAGAGACTGTAATGCGTCTGCCCCTTGTGGCGGAAATCTGTATTAAAACAAGAGAAACTTAGAAAAATGAAATGAAAAGTCACCATTTTCACAGACAAAAAAGTGACTTTGGAAAATGATCCTGTGCTTCTCAGTCTTACATCTAGTAGACAGAAACATCCTAGACCCCACTCGTGTCTGGTAGCTCCTGCAGTGGGATATCAGTCCTACGGTCACGCGTAGCGATGTCATGTGACGATATTGCACACGCTTGTATCAGATGCACACGGACCGTATCAATAACCGCATTTTTGCAGCTTCATTTTTTTTTAAGAGCTGAAGTCCAAGAAAAATCATCAGCAAGATGATGTTGTTTTATCTGCGTCTAGAGTCAACGGAGAAAAGACCCTCAGTCCAGCTAAAAAGTCAATAGCTCCGACAGGCTGGAGGATGTGGAGGCTCGCCATCGTGAACGCTGGTGTGCACACTGGTATCCAACAATAGAAATTTCACTGCAGAATTACTCCAGCGGGGGAAACCTGACCACTGCAGAGATGTGAAAAGTCTGCTGTGGAAGTGTTCAACGTCAAGAACGAATCCAGCAAGAGGAAGTCTTTTCTGTCTCATGTGGAAGTGATTGAGCTGCTCGTCTCTGAGAACCTACATAATCATTGGCAGAGTCGGGGGGGGGGGAACGGCAAACGGCTCCAAGAGACTCAGCAAGCCAAGAGTCCAAAAGCCCACCAGGGACAACACAACAAACATGCCTCTGCTCATTCCAGATCCCTCTAGTTTCACATCTTGTTTTTCCTAAAATGGGCAAAAACAGGTCACCTGGCTGAGCTGCCGGCCCGTATTTGTCTTCTTTTAGCAAAGGGTTGGGGTTCGGCTGGGTAACGACTTTCTAGTGAGCAAGTGTTCCTGGACAATAATGTTCTATTTGACCGTCTCTCTGTCTCTGAATTTGCAGTTCCAGAATGTTCTGGGCAGGGACGGAATATCAGAGCAGAAATATGGGAATGACGCTATCTGATATAGGATATTGGCGTTAATGATCAGCGATCCATAGGAACAGTTCAAATCGCAGTAACACTCAATAGCCTTTGTACTTCCACCACAAGATACCGAAGAAAGGAACTGTAAGAAAACACAAGTCACTGATTCATTTAAGTCAAATATTATCGCCAATGTGCTGAAAGCAGTCTCCTCCAGCTCGGTCCTCTGTTCCAAGGGTAAACAGTGTGAGCACCGTGAGTCAGACTGAGTTTTCTATTCATAACCCAAACATGAGGCATTGGTACCTGTACAGGTTTATGGGTGAGGACCTCGTCTACGTTCATCATCTCATGTGCTCCTCTGTTACCATGCAATAGTCAATATTGGAGTTGCCTTATTTATTATATCTGCATTGAGCAGAGTTTGTTCAGGCTCTTTAGGATGATGGATATTAATCTTGGCGTGTTGTGTTCAGGGCTTATATGAGGTCTGTTGGTTCATGTCCTTCTTGGCTCTGTGTCTGTGTACAGAGGTGGGTCGCCACCTCATGTACCCATTGCATATGGCGTGAAGGCTGTACACCAGGAGAATGTTGGCTACTGT
This sequence comes from Aulostomus chinensis, assembly GCF_037954235.1. Classification (NCBI taxonomy): domain Eukaryota; kingdom Metazoa; phylum Chordata; class Actinopteri; order Syngnathiformes; family Aulostomidae; genus Aulostomus; species Aulostomus chinensis. Next base: position 1,206,703 of record NC_141329.1, read on the forward strand.
GAGCACGAGGCCTGGAGAGGCAGCGAGCCTGAGACTCATCTGAACCGCCGTATCTGGGCAGGTTGCAGAGAGAATGAGAAAAGCTTCATCCCGAGCCGCAGCAGGGATCGGCAGTCTCAGCGTACCCAGCTGGCTCGCCGCACTACGGCTCGCTCTCTTATTTCTTCTGGAGGGCCTCTCTGCTCACCGGCATACTGATGTTGGTAGCTCCTCCCTCTCCTTCCTCTCCTATTCAGGTTGTAACTGATACCTTTTCCTCTGTTTCAAGCCTGCCTGTCTGATCCCTGATCAGTTATCTGATCTAAGCTGAAGCAAAACTTTTCACATCCAAGTAAAACTGCAGTTTGTCTCTGCTGTCTCTCAGGAAGAGGTCTGAGCGAGAGAGAGGTCTGTTTTTGACAGGATGAATCCCTTTGTTCACTGGGATTAAACAACGAAATTTTCATAAAATTCTAAATCACTTAATTCAGATTATTGAGTTTTTCAGAAGTGGTTTAGGTTTTAGTTAGAAAGACAGAATGTGAGGATGATCTTTGTCAATGTGAAAGTTTGATCTCTTTGTTGAAGAGTTCACAAGATGGATTACTACTGCAGTTGTTACTACTACCACTACTACTACTACCACTACTACTACTACTACTACTACTACTACTACTACTTTACAAAACCTTTGAGCCAGACCCTCACCCAGCCTGTGCTGGGACCTGTAGGTGTGGATGTTTTGCTCCAGTGGAATTACATCACCATGAGTTTGGAGCGTCTGGTGATGTGTTGACCTCTGTCACCATCTGGTGGTGAAATCATTAGATTAATAATTTGATTTCTGCCTGCATCTGACTCTGTGTGTTGGCCTTGCCATGGACTGGTGACCCGTCCAGGATGAACCCCGCCTCTCACCTGATGGCTGCAGGGATAGGCTGCACCCCCACCTCCGTGAACAGGATAAGAGGGAGAAAATGGATGGATGGATGGATTCCTGCCTGCTGGATGAAGACACAATTCAGTCGTTTGTAGACTGGATTTGTGCTTCATGTCTAGCACGGGTTCATCTCAACATACTCAAGCACTGATTTAATCTTGAAATTATTACTCAAACAGGATTTTCAGCTCCTCTGGGGACAGTTCTCAAGTCTTCCTCAATACCTTCATGAATGTATTAATAGACTCTCCATATCTATAAAGTGTTTTGATGTTTGTTTGGGGGAAAACTAGAAGCCTGCTGCAGTTTTTCAGGGTCATCTTGGTCCGAGTGTCTGCTGGGTTTCTCCTGTTCCATGCCAGATCTTTCCAGACGTGTCGGAGTCGTTTCAGTGGGCTGTCACTCAGTTTGGTTTGTTCCAGATGCCGGTGCATCCCACCACGGGTATCCTCGCTGTCTTTGTTGCACTCAACTACTGTGACGTGGTCCACATAGCTGGTTTTGGATATCCAAACTCAAGGAACCAAAGGCACCCCATTCATTACTACGGTTACGACACTATGAAGTCTATGAAGGTAGGCGGCAGCCGATCAGCTGAAATACAGTCGGATTCACACTCGCTGGGCCATCCCATGAATACTGATGTGTCTTTGTCTCCCGGTTGCAGAACTCTTATCATGACCTTAATCATGAAGCTGAAGCCTTAAAACGTCTGGAGGACGCAGGAGCCATCTTGTACCTGCACCCGCATTTGTGATACTCTCTCCAGGTTGATCTTTGTCAGAAAGGATCCGTCAGCTCATCTCCTCAGAAGTGGGTTCAGGTCATGTGACCTGAAGTCACCTGCAGTGAGATACACTGCTGGTTTTTGAAGTCATCATCGGGCGATTTAACTGTCACCGACCGATCCGCTGTGAAGGGCGTTGGCGTCCTTGGCACCTTTTGTTCTGTGGAACTGAGATTGTAAAGAATTTTACCTGCTACTTTTACAGCATTTATGACGCAGTAGAATGTTTCTGTATTGGAATGTGTAGCTGTCGGTACCTCCAAACCTAGATCAAGGAGATGTGCAGCATTAAGGTACACGTGAGGATTGGAATTATAGCTGTCAGGTGTTTGCAGCTTGCAGATATCATGTTCTTATAACTGAGGGAGGTTTGTATCATTTGGGTTTCAACAATCACAACCAGCTAGTACTGGTTCCAGTCTGATCTCTAATCTCGGGTAATCAGATGCTCGGCTCTTGCTCTTAGAACCTCGTCATATTTCAGGCTGGTAGGAATCAAGCAGCTCCCGCCTGCTGCTCCACCGGCACGCGCGCTCATAAGTCAGATGAACGGTATTTCCCTCTGACTCTAATCTGTCTCAAACACTTGGGGGAAATCAAGGCTGAGAATCTGTTTTTCTTCTAATTGACATGAAGTTAGAATTAATTGATCAGCTGATTTATACATTTAGTGGGGCTTTTAAAGTTCTTATACTTGACACAGTCCTTGTGTTGTAGTTGTCTCTTTTTAATTTATTAATTTTTTCACAAACATTACTGGTGAATTCTGCCACTGGATATTTTTATTGTACAGAATGAAATAAATTTTTAATTAAAAGGAAATTGGAGTGAATTTGATTATTTTATACCAAAGTGACTCCTGCTCTCATGAATTATTGAACAGGCTCATGTATGGAAATCCCTCCCACAAGAGAGAACCTGCACTCAGCGGCTGCTGGTGAGGCATTCATGTAAAAATCAGGGTTAACCACTAGATGGCAGACATCTCCCTCAGCACACTGAGCTGCTCAGCTCCTGGTGCTGCCAGCCCATCCTGAGGTGCCTGGGGTAACGTCAGAACATCACCAGCACATGTGCTTCGGAACACGTGAACATCTGGAGGAACAGAACATTACACAATACTGATAACTGAGATGACTTGGGAGTTTTGCTCTTGGCGACATGCTAATGATGGTTTCTACTCCTCGTACACACGGACCTTTATTAATGTTGACGTTAAAGGCGGGTGGTGCCCACAGCATTTATGTTATGGACTCACGGTCCATCTCATTAGCTTCGACCTGAACGAGGCAGACGTGTACTGTGATATGAATTCTGGGGGATGTACTCAGGAATCATGGCAGCTTTTAATTGGAGCACAGTGTTTTTAGATCAAGCAGCAGTGACGGCGCGTGGACAGAGCTCACCACGAAGGGTCAGAAGTCTATAGAATAACTTACATTTGAGTGTTTCTGTGGGGACAGCGCGTCAACGTGCGTCCACGGGTGTCCACGCGTGTCAGCCTTCTATCCAGATGGATCCTCACAATGATGTTTGGCTCCCAGATGTAGTTTCCTTGCATGTTCCTGTTAAATGGTGGCGCTTGCTGTAATGCTACTGTGTGCTACTTGCAGGACTGTTTTCCCTCAGTGTCCGGGCCTGCCTATCTGTACGATCTATTTCTGGTGGCCCACCCAAAGAGTCCGTCCATCTTTTAGAGCACTGCTTCACCTGTGATGTGATTGTCTGTCAGCTGTTGAATATCTTGAAGTCACAAGGAAGTTAATTTCCCCCTGCATGTGTGTGTGTGTGTGTGTGTGTGTGTGTGTGTGTGTGAGTGAGAGAGAGAGAGAGAGAGAAGTGAGCCTGTGACTGGAGAGCAGGGACTGATTCTAATGGGCGACGTGTTTGAGAGTTTGTAAAATTGATGTTTTTTGGAATCGTCGGCCTCCAACACTCACGGGGCTTTCTGGATTCACCAAGACGTCATGATGGAGTGAAAAGTCTTCATGAATTCCAGGCATCTAACGGTGAGTCACTGATGAACAGATGATGGTTTTTGGGTGAAGTGTCACTCCCTGTGAGTCTGGGGTGACCAGCCATGCACAGGAACCTGGTCTGGGACTTGAAGCCTTTCCTGACTGACAGGCTTCTGATGGGTCCGACTGTAAGGAAGGTTTAGGTTATATCAGCTGAACTCCACGAGAGAATGGTGTCACTCTACGTAGACTGGTTCCACTTTTGTCCGTCAGCTCAATGTGAATTCTTTGGCTGTCCGTTGCTGATGGAGCTGGTTGTCTTGCAGCTGGGTAAAGACTACAACTCAACGCCTGCCCCATATTTAGTTCACTAGATGTGTCAATTGTCTGTGCAAAATGATTTCCTTGCTCCTGAAAGCCAATCTGATAACAACAAAACATCCTCTCCAGGCCATTCAGAGCTCGTCATCTCAGTGGTGAGAGCCAGCCTTCATGTGACGAGGAGCTATTGTCTCACTCTGTGAAACCGGCCTTTTTCATCGCCTCCCTCATGTATTCACACATGAAAGAACTGGTTTGGCGTCCACGATTACACACCTGCTGTGCTGCAGTGTCTGTGTGCACACCTTACCTGGGCTATCGCATGTTAGCAGCCACCACATGAAACTAGATGCAGCGTTGGATTGGACTTGTTTTCTGAACAACACAGGAAAGTGTCGGGTTGTGTTCACTTCCTTTACACAGAAGAGGAGTTACATAATTGCTTTGTGTGAACCTGCAGCTTGTTTGTTTGGCAACTGAAAACCAGGTCGGATATTTCAGGAGAAACTCTTTGACTGCAAGCGAACCTTCACTGTGCTACACAAACAGGAAAGTGAATGTGTTGGTTTGCATGGGCTTTTAAAGAATCAGATGATTTTCTCCTGCTGCCTTTGCTGCATTCATGCATCTACAGTTTAGTTCAATGAAGGTGTGCAGCTGTGGTTTCCCAATGTCGTCCTCTTTTCTTCATGAAACCTGATGTGTGATTGTGTGATAAAAAATGACCCAGAATTTGTGGTTAGTTGAAGAAACTCCACAGGTCGCAGTGCCACATTCCAGACAAAAGCACGTTTTCACTGCAGTCTCATATTTTTCTCAGTCTGCCTTTTGCTCCTCTGACTTGAATTGTGTAATTTTACTTTAATAGACCTGAAATATCAGTTGTGAGCTTTTACCAAGCGCAGTACTCGTGCTGTTGTGCAGCTGGAAGGGTAACGTCACTGTGCTGTTAGCAGCTGTTGTTGCTACACATGTTTGAGGCTCAGGCCTCGAGGTTTCAGCCCCAAACGTTTGGGCCTCTTCTGTGACCACTGCGTCTGTGGTATCGGTCCTGGTTGTGTGGTGTTGATCCAGGGTTTTTCAGTTCTGAGCATGTTGGTCCTCTCCCATGGCGCGGCTCTGGATGAGAGCTCTAACCGTGGCGCTGATCTCGCTGCGGTGTGTTTACGGAGCCCTGCGTGCTCACGTATTCATGTTCTCGTGGCCAAATGAGCCGATGGCTCCACTAAACAATAAGAGTCATTTCAAATGCATAGCTTTGAACTTTCAGGCAGACCTGTAGTGCTTGTGACCCCCCACCCCCCACTTCAGTACTTGTGATATTACAATGCATCAGTTTTATAGAAAAGTAGGGGGTTGGCGATGACTGGGCCCCTGTGGCGAGGTCTCATGCAGGTTATTGTTATTACAGGATAACACGCCAGCTGCTCCCAGCCTGACACGACTTGTTACTTTAGAGCTTTACTCTTCCACTCCGAGTCACGATCCCCTTTGGTGGACATTTATATTTCGTTTGATGCGATGAAAAATGTACATTACTACATTACTTTACCACCAAGAGGGTAGAGAGGCCGTTGTTGGTGATGATGTCAGGCGATCCGGTGAAGACACCTCAGGCCTCTTGTTTTCTCAACATAGTTAAAAAAGGAGCCAAACAGTAGTAATGTGTCATGTGTGAGCTGGTGTAGGCAGAAGAGGCAGAGTATGCAGCCGGCTACCCAGTGAGAGGGCATCTGGCTCGACTCGCTGATAACTCCCCCACAGACCGGCGTGAGTCAGGTGCTCGTGAAATCCCACTACCGCTGGAACAGGGACAATGAGTAGAAAATAAGAAGAGTGGGGAAGGAAAAAAAAAGATAATCCGCTTTTCTCCAGTGAGAGTTTTGCTAGTTCTGCTTTTGCTTCTCAAAGCTCTTTTCCTCGCTTTGGTGTGGCTCTGCCTCCGCGTGACGTCAGATTTTCAGTGTGATTTTCATCCATTCTACATTCCAGAGAGGCTTTGGCCTGGAAAAAAATCTAATTTAACACTCTGCAAGGGTAAAAAGCTGTCAAATATAGTCACAGGCTGTCTAAAAACAAAAGAACAAAAATAGAAACCCCAAAAAAAGAAAAACACTCTAATTTCCAACATTTTATGCTAAATGGTTCCAGGAAAGAGCCCAAAAGGTCAGCCAGCTCAGCTGATTTAAAGGCTAACACGCCGTCATTGTTTCCTCACGGGCAGCCAAAGGAACCTTTCATGTTACCTCGCTAGGCTATTTGTTTTTGCAGTGAACTCATTAATAATCACACAATGTTCTAATTCTGTGTTAATGGGGTTTGGAGGAGACTTACCCCCACAAACCTTTTGATGGGTTCGACTATGCAACAAAATGAACAGAATTAACAGGAGGACAAAGTGGAGTTCCACTGGCTTCATGTCAAAGTCCAGTCTGAGAGGGTCGAGGTTTCTGAGACGGCCAAGTCTCCGCTTGCTGAGCTGCTCTTTACCTGAAGGTAGGAGGAGGGAGTGACCAGAAATCGGCAGCTGAAGGAGGAAGATTTCACTCATTGTGCTACTTTGTGGCACCTCGGGCCTCCAAACCAGGACCAGACGTTAGCGGCAGACCAGAACAACTAAAACACGGCATCACCTCCGGGGCGGCGTTCACAGCACACACTCAGCGCTGCCTGGAATTCTGCAACTGTATGAAAGACAAACAATGCTGGTTAACAGTGGGTGGCATCAGCGTCCGGGGTATCACGGCTGATCTAGTAAACACCGCTAAAGGCTGCGTGCCGTGTCAGGGCGCCGTCAGCTGTGTGATCTGACGGGTCCTTGACTGTTTGCTGTGGCGTGGCTGTCCTCTGAAGTGAATTCTTGCTTGAGACTAATTGAGGCCCAAGAATTAAGTCAGCAGCTGGTTAAGAAACACGGGGTAAGTTATGACATCAATACAAATGTAATAAATGTGCAGTAGTCTGTCTGATGGCAGGGAGACGGCGTTCTTAACCTCAGCACAGAAACAGTGGGGTCAAAGGTCACAGACTACACTGGAGTAGCTCCTCTCTTGGAATTAGGAATACTAATTGTGCTGCTTGTGAGGTGTCTCACTCACTCTTATGTGACATGATACGGCTCAGCACGACGACGACAATGTTGTCTTCGTCCTCCTGCGATGTCAGCGAGGGCGGCGTCGGATCGCGGCACCAGTGTGTCTGTCGGTCTGTTGGTGCATGAGCCTGCTGGTCATCCGTGTCTGGAGACGGCGGTCTGTACAGTCCTCTAGGACACACGGCCAGTATGTTGTGCTATTTTGTGTCACTGCAGAAGCTGCAGAACCATAATGAGTGCTGGATGACCTGAGCGCTAAGTTGAACTGAGAAAGTCAGGAAACCTCGCCGGACCGAATGCTAACCCGGGTATAGCACCATCATGCTACACTGTAGGTACACTGAAGCCATATTGCGAGTTATTCTGTGTTACCTTTTATTGTCACAGTTACTGTTGCTGGTTATTTTGTCCCACTGACACTACAAGTTTTATGGTACAGCAGGTCAGCATCACGTGACGTGTGACTGAATGACGCTGCAGCAGGCTCATGATCTGACTGGGCTTCATAGTCAGTACGCCTCATCTCACCAGGACAGAATCCAGTCTTTACATGGAGTTGTTCAACAAAAATGAATTAAAAAACAGATGAATTAATGGCTGTGAACTTTAAAGCCTTGTCTCTAACGACAGTGTTCTGTGTCTCTCGTTGGTGCGTCCCTCAACTGGAACTGGGCAAAACCTTCATTGATTCCAGGTTCCTCTGCACACATTAACACCAGACTTAGAATCCAATCCTGGTTCAGATTTTAATTGTTAGTCATCTTCCACCTTGCAATCACCAATAAAATCTCATAATGAGAGCTGTGACGCCGCTTCATCCTCCTCCTCGTGTTGAAGATGAGGTTTATACGACACCACTAAGACACGAGAACCCACCTGACAGGACAGCAGGACCTCTGTCTAACTAACCTAAGAGAAAATGGAGCTGACTCACACTTCTGCTGTAGAAGAAACTGACAGCACATGAACACGTTACATGATGGTGACGATGATGGTGACGATGATGATGGTGGCACCAGCAGGACACAACAGAGACAGTCCCTTATGTTCTGTGCAGACGTGTACTTCAATAAAAGTGTTGTGTTGACACGCGGGAGCACTTCAGGCATCATGTTGACTGTAAACTCAGACCAATAGTTGTCTTTACTGTTATTATTAGAAACAAATAAATACAAGTCTGCACACGCAGCAACAGGCTGTCTGTCTGTCTTCACTCGGAAACAGACCTGACGCTGGGACCTGTAATTGTCTGGTGTATTCACTCTTATGGGAAAATGCTTTCTGGTTTGAAATGTGCACTTACATAACGGTGCGTTGTCGCCTTTTCAATATCCAATCGACGTTTGTGGAGTAAGCTGGGGCCTTTTGTACCTGTCAGCCACCTCTCAGAGTGGTAATGCCCGCCCACGTTCTCTCTTCTGCTGTCTGCCTGTAATACAGAGGCTGGAATAATGACCATACAAAACAATGTAAAATAGCAGCAGGAGTGGATGGTTTCATAATGCTTTAAATGATTTTTTTCCTGTCTAAATGATATTCATAAGTGATACTCTGAGTGAGGTAAAAGAGCCTGACTGCAGAACTCATTTGTCAGCACTGACACGGTGATGGGAGGCTCTGTTTTGTACACAGCGTTATCATGTTATGGTGATTGTTGATGGAAATGTCACTATAACCCTTTTCTGAACTTATGTTGGAGGAACTTCTGCTCGTCTGGATGAGTGCATGCATCAATAAAGTATGAGTAAGAAGTCACACCCCTGACACCAGAAAGGAGGTCTGTTCAACAAACTGCAGCTTGCAGTACCGACACTTTCTTATTTTCCATATCCTCCTCTCACTTCTGCTTCATATCATTTCCTATACACACAAAACAAGACACCCTCTGTGCCGCAAGCTGAGTTTCTGCCAGCTGAGAATGATAAACGCCGCCGTCTTCCTCAGCTCTGAGGTGACGCTGATCGATGCTGCTGTCATTAGAAGCACGGGAACTCATCCCCTGGCCCTACTTGACAATTCCTGTGAATTCAACCCCCCTTTCATCGTCTGCTTCAGAAATGACTCGGACCCATCCTCGTGGAGGCAGATCAGTCTGGTTTTGTACAAACGGGCTTTACCATCTGAGCTGGAGGAATTACCTGTAGGCGCTGCTCGGAGTCTGCTAATATCAGTATGCTCAGCAGGAAGGGGGTCAGACAGTCGCTGCTCGGGCCAGTAATCCATTTTCCTGATTGCCTTATTCTACCCCCACACTGGTAATTCAAAAGGAGACGCTATCTGACACACCTGAAGTTATTTCTTCCTGTTCAACAGAGAAAAAAGTGCTACAGGTGAGGGACAGGAGCTTGATTAGCTGGGCGCTATGCTAATACTGGCTTGTGATAATGGAAAAAGACCTTTCGAGGTTTTCTATTCTTTATTTGAGAGAATCCAGCTAAAAGAGAGAGCGAGGGGGGGGGGGTTCATATTCTATGCACCTTCTTATCTTAAGGCACCAAATTGAATAATACTGTCAGTAACAGCCGGCGTTGCTTTATGTATCGGTGCTTCAGATAGAAACCTTGCAGGCCTCACCTACGTACTCATCTGTAGCGCTGCAGTCGGCGTAACCATGACCTGCAGAGCAATCAATCATAAAACTGTTGTCAGGAAAATGTTTATTTATGGTGACACAGCGACTTCCTCGTGGCAGGCGCCTTTGGGAATAATCTTGTCCTTCATGGGAAAATCACGATATTCCAGGAGTTACTGAAATCCTGCAAACACAAAGGACAGGTATTTTCTTGTTTCACAGGGAAAGTTGAAATGATCATCAAGATGGATGGCGATGCAACATTGTTGTTGCGTGGCGAGCTGGAGCGCTTCCTGGATCGCCTCTAAACAAACAGATTTGAGTGTGTGTGTGTGTGTGTGTGTGTGTGTGTGGGGGGGGGGGCTAACAAGCTGCGTCACCTGACCTTCGTCTCCACGTCATCAGAGGTTCTGTCTCTAACTGCCGGTTCTCCTCGCTGCCTCAGCCACTGTGGGCAACACCTCAATTGTAAGTCATCTTCATGGGCGCTGCAGGTCAGCTCCTGTTGACGGGTCTCCATCAGGAGGGTTTATTTAGTTCTGTCAGGTTCATTCACATCAAGAAACAAGAGATGATAATGAGCTTGATTGTTTATTGTAGTACAAATTGGCGGTATGGCTCTGTTCAGAGGAGTCCCCAGATAATTTTTCATGAGCACCATGAAACAGGGGACCAGCAGCGTGAGGGAAGGTTCTCCCAGTTTAAGACTGGAAGAGCAAACATACCCCCGTGAACAGAGCAGCAACATGACATGGCGATCTATGCCATGTATACACGACAAGGTGGAGCTGCGGAGGTGGAGGGGAGCAAGTTGCGAGCAGGAGCAACTGTAGCAGCAGCAGCAGCAGATAGCAGCAGATAGCAACTGTAGCAGCAGATAGCAGATAGCAGCAGATAGCAACTGTAGCAGCAGATAGCAGCAGATAGCAACTGTAGCAGCAGATAGCAGCAGATAGCAACTGTAGCAGCAGATAGCAGCAGATAGCAACTGTAGCAGCAGATAGCAGCAGATAGCAACTGTAGCAGCAGATAGCAGCAGATAGTAGCAGATAGTAACTGTAGCAGCAGATAGCAGCAGATAGCAGCAGATAGCAGATAGGAGCAGATAGCTGCAGATAGCAGATAGCAGCAGATAGCAGATAGTAGCAGATAGCAGCAGATAGCAGCAGATAGTATCTGTAGCAGCAGATAGCAGATAGTAGCAGATAGCAGCAGATAGCAACTGTAGCAGCAGATAGCAGATAGCAGCAGATAGCAGCAGATAGCAACTGTAGCAGCAGATAGCAGATAGCAGCAGATAGCAGATAGTTGCAGATAGCAGCAGATAGTAACTGTAGCAGCAGATAGCAGCAGATAGCAGATAGTAGCAGCTAGCAGCAGATAGCAACTGTAGCAGCAGATAGCAGATAGCAGATAGTAGCAGATAGCAGATAGTAGCAGATAGCAACTGTAGCAGCAGATAGCAGATAGCAGCAGATAGCAGCGGGCAGAGCAGCATAGCCAGAAGCTAGCAGAGTGGTAGTTGAGGCCGGGTGACATTTAAGTTGAGAGGGGCCAATCAGAAGCAAAGGATTTGATCAGCTGATGTGGAGCAGCTGTAGATCACCTGATTGATCAATTTGCTTGATAGACGGGAAGCCAATAGCGCTGGACTACCATGGCCTGACAGAACTAACGCTAACGCTTGATTTTTGTGAACATTATTCTCAACAAATAAAAAGGATTTACTCTTACTTGATTATTTCTTCCCTTTTATTAATACATTTTCAATCAGTCAGGCGTCCAGTGCCAGTCCCAGTGTGTCTGGGATGTGAGTTGCAATAGCAGCTGGTTCCTCCTTCCACTTTCCTGGTTCTCCATCATAAATGTGTCCCCAGCCTCTGAGTCTGGGTCTCTTCTGACCTCTGAACCCTCGGTTGCTGGCTGTTATTAACAGTTTTTGACGTGATTCTTGCAAATATCATCAAAGCAAAGTTGCTTAGTTTTCTGATCTTCATTTCTGAGACCAAAGCACATCAGCGCCACAGGAGGACACCCTCTCCTGGAACCAGCTTGGCCTTTTTAGTTCAGAGCTTCAGAGAAGGAAGAACACCATCTAATGACATAAAATACTGTGAAGAGCAGAAAAGAAAACAAAGGTAGTTATACTGTTAAGAAGTAGATACTTCCATGACTTTGACCACTTACATGAGCTGAAACATCCCTCCCAAACCTCCCGTCTCGCCAAGTCTGAACGCAAGGCTACAGAGAGACACATCAAGGACTGTCTGAGCATCCATTTCAGAGGATTCAGTAAGAAAATGATGAAGTAATTTATTTTCAGGGATTCTCAGTGGATGCCTCATTGGGGCCAACATCCTTTGGCACGGTTGATAAGCTTCATCAGCCCATTGTGACCTCACTGGCCTCAGGGGAGCGGAAGAATCTAAGCTGCTCTTTCTGGTTTGGATGGAGCATGAAAAGTTGGGATACAACAAGACAGCCAATGTGCACTTGTCCAGCCAGGTGGGATCTTTTAGCCGCCTCACTCTGACCCACAGGCACGAGTCCAGAAATGCCGTGTCACGTGTGGATTGGCTAAACAGCGAGTCCGCCCCTCCTCCTGACTCATCCCTGCTACTTGTTTCGCTGTGACCAAGTTGAGACATGGAGAGGTGACGGCAGCACAGCAGACTCAGTTCCAGGTTAGTCAGGATGCTAGTTTGACATGTAGCCAAGTCCAACAAACCTGTCACCCTGTCATCCAGGCCCTACACTTTGTCTCTGCTTGCTCCGTTGGAGATAAGAACGAGACCTCCACTTAGCCTTGAATCTCAGATGAATCTGGACTTCAGCTTCAAGCTGGTGATTGACCGCTTGCTGGTTTAGGAAGTCTTCTGTGTTCATGACGTTCCTGTTGGGTTTTCTGGTCCACTTTACTGGTCTGGAGGACCTACTGACCCACAATAGGTGCCCCCATTGGCATTTCTGCAGGGTTTCATCCTCAAATGGTCGAGCAAAAACGCAAAACCAGGAACTAGGAGACCTCTCCTCTTCCATGGATGTTCTACAATATAATATAATTATAACAGGTAATTATTATTTAAAGTAACATTTTAATTGTAAAAAAAACACCTGTTCACACTTTTACCAGGGTGTATTTGGGCTCTTTGGGTTAGTAGTCCTATATCAGTCATGATGAGAGCTTCCCCTCCACTGTTCCAGCCTGAAATGTACCTTCGTAGTCATGTGACCTCTGACACCACAAATGCTGGGGATGGATCTTTAATGAATTTGCTGGAAAATATCAGAAAGTCGGATCTAAAATCATTCAGCATTCAGAATGGTGATGCTGTTATTATCAGGAAGTTTAAACTCACACTGCGATGGGTGAGATATCAAACTAATTGAAGCACTTTGACATTGGTTCATTTTAATAAAGTTCTGTCTTCATCCTCAGTGACAACGTACTTGATTAGATTTCAGGATCGTTCCAAGTATCAGTGTTACTGTCTGATTCAAAAGCGCAGAATTGTGCGGTGACATTTGGATAAAACATGAGAGACAAAAATATGACTGCATAAAAAATATTTTTTAAATATAAATTTAACATCTTGTACAAAACGGATACAACTGTTTGTTCATCGACGGCGTTCCAGTCTTCAGTGCTGGAGCACCAAGGACCAGCACTCAGGCCCAATCCGGCATGATGAAGACCTGGACGGATGACCAGGGAGAACACACACACACACACACACACACACACACACACACACACACACACACACACACACACACACACACACACACACACACACTCAGGTATCTATGAATGCTACAGGACGTTCACTTCCTGCCAAATTACCCCTCTACACTCTTTAATTTTATTCAGATTCAAAACAACAAAGCACAGTTAAGCAAATCTGGGTTGTTTCTGCTTGGTTATCTTGGGCTGTGCCGGGTCACAAAGGCAGTATAGTGATTTCTGTATATCTAATGGATGCAGTTACAGTCGCACACATTTAGTATTCGCTTCACGCGGCTGCAGTTGTAACCTGGGGGGTTGTTTCCTCAATAAGATTGTGACAGCACATTGAGGGGTCTATGAGGAGCTGCAAATGTCACTTTAGGCTTCCATTTAGCCTCATCTATTCAGCCTTAACCTCTCACTCTTCCCTTTGACACCCTCTGTGTATGTGTGTGTGTGTGTGTGTGTGTGCGCACGCGCGCGCTGGTCTCAGAGGAGCAAGTTAACCCAGGGGTAGAGAGGCAGGGAGGAGCAGCTGGAGATCCTCTCTCCCTTGGTTCCTGTCCCAATTAATTAGCATGGACATAGACACATGTGCATGCACACGCCTACATATTTATAAGTATACATGGACATGTACCGCTACATATAAATAAGCACACATATGCATTTACATGCATGACTGGAGAACATGCAGATGGCTATTTTAGACTTTCACCTGAGTGAGACAAGTGTCAGCTGTTCTGAGACCTTCCTGTTACTGCACAAGTGTAATGCAGTAATACTCTCTTCAGGTCTAAAGTACTTCAACCTGATTTATGTCCACCTCAGTCAGAGTTATTATCAGCTGTTATTGTGTAGTCATTACCATTGCAATAATTCCAGGTAATCATAATTATGTGCTCCAATGGCCTCGCCCTTGAATTAATTACATTTCAGGCTTGCCAGGAGGACACAAGAGCAGATTCCTGCCGCAGAGACAGAGGAGTGGGTCTCCAGCGTGTATCAGAAAATGAGTAGTCAGAGAGAGGCGTGTCTCTACAATATCTCCACCGTATGCTGTGTGTCAGTCCTAAAATAGCAACGTGGATATAAACTGTCACTGTTGTCTCTGTGCGTCTGACGTTGGGGTGTGTGTGCACGTGTCTCTCAGAATGTTCCCCTGTCACATTCATCTTCACATGCATCTGCAACAAATGCCTCGACAAACTGTCAGAACTGTCTCCCCCAGAACAACAGCAGCGATGGGCTGCACGAGCGAACCTGCTCACTCCTCGCCACAGTCTTCCATCATGCATCACGGCCGGTGGTTAGAGGGAGGAACCCAGTCCTGGTTCTAGATCTTGGCTTACTGAGGGAGCATCTCCTGCAGTAAGGACCATGCTGGCGTACGCCAGACTCCTCCCTACTAGCAGCAGGTGTCACAGCTCCTTAGCATTTACCTGCAGCGCCTACCTCAGGAGAAGAAATGCAGTGAGAGGAGGGACGGAAAAGTGATACTCCCATACTACTTGGAAGAAGGGTTTATTTCTTGATCTTAAAAATATATCCCCAAAAAGTAGAACTGAAACCAATGACTATTTGAATCTGTTTTGAAATCTAATCAATCAATCATGAGCTCAACAAAGAATCCAACCATGTCATGAGTTCCTCCTGGATAGCAAACAAATCCAGCAGGTCGATTTCCTGATCAATTCCAGAATCCAATCGATTCTTCCTCAATCTAAATCCAATCGTGCTGCCAAACTTCATCAATTCCATCTGCAACTGGTTTATCTGGAGGCAGGGGACCGTAATCTCCTGGGTGAGAGTAAGAATCCTCACACACTCTCTGGTGTGTGTGTGTGTGTGTGTGTGTGGACTACAAATGTAATGTGGTTACAGTGACTTGTGACATAACTCACGACAGGCAACATGACATAAAGAATCATGTTTTCTACTCTGGTGTTTCTCTGTTTCTTGCCTGATGTGCACCACTGACCTCAGCTAAACTATTTTCCTCTTCTGGATAATAAAGACCACAAATAAAAATACCTGAAGGATGATTGAAATGCACTTTTACAGATGGATACAAACAAATATTGCAGATGAGGAATCAAACAAGGTCATTTCAAGTTTTCAAATGAATAACTTGTTTTTTTTTTAATAAGTTGCTGGGGAGGGAAATTGCCAATATTCTGTCAACGTTTAGTAAAACTATTAACAATAACAACATGAAAAGAAAGCAAATTAGATGTTGTTCTTTCTGAAACACTGGCCTGCAACACGCCAGACTTCCATAACGCAGGTGCAGATCCCTTGGCGAGCCGATCCAGCTTTGGAAGGTCCAGCAGTGATATTCAGAAGTTCCATATTTCCGTTCAGCCTCAGTTTAAGCCTCCATCTGCATGTGATTAACAGCTGTCGGAGGGAGGACGAACTCGAGAGGAGCCGCCTATGGATGCTGCTGGAATGATGAAAGGACCAGATGAAAATAGAGAAACTACGTGATGACCAACAACGACGCGGTGAAGGGTCATGGTCATTAGAGCGGCTCCCTGCAGAGACTAAAGGAGCTGCTTTACCTCCACTCGCCCGCCTGAATCCAAATATTGGCTGATAAAAGGCTCATAACTGTGGGACGGGCCTGCATCAAATCACTGCTGTCAGCCTGAGCTGGTTAATCCATAATTACAGCAGGAATGCGAGCAGCACTATTAGAATAACGGCGATATGCTGCCATTTTCTCTGGCCAGTTGAACTTGTGAGAGAGATGCTGCTGTCAAAAGAATCACTGAGTCTGAAATGTGAATGAGCCGGAGCGCTTGCACTCCAGTCCAGCTAATGATATTGTCATGGTGGATTAACTTTCCTGTCCCACTGTTCAGCTCAGCAACAGTGTCAGGCTGGAGGGGAACCCAGCAATTAGCATTCTCACCAGAGGCTTATTAGGGCTATTATTCTAGTATTATATCTGTTTGGTACCTTCAGAACAGGTTCCTTATTAGCACAGCTCCTGCTGTGAACGTCGCCTCCAGATTATTGACTGTGACTGTCATTTTTTACTCCACGTTTTTCTGGGATTTCCCAGAAAAACGAACCGTGTACAATTCTGTCTGGGAATTATGTTCCGCCTGCAGGGAAACTGCTTCTAACGGGGTGACGTGATGATGCAGCGGCAGCATCCCCACATTAGCATGTTAGAATAGCACTGACTGCACTGGTGGTCCCTGCAGTGAATCGCTTCTCTTCTCTTCTCTTCTCTTCTCTTCTCTTCTCTTCTTCCCATTTGTATGAGTTACAGGGAAGGAACACGTCTTCAACCGCACCACAAATTACAGCTTCAGAAATGCACATTCGAATAAATAAAGGCGTCTCTCAAACAGATTAAGTCAAAACTGAACGTCCTCATGAAGAAAGATGCCTTGCAAAGCTGCTTTTGATGGTTTTGCTCATCGGAGTTCGTTTCTAGTTTACTGGTTATTTCAAGTCCGATTTTGGAATGAAAATAAACTTTAAAAATGCTGCAGCCAAACAAATACAGTGCACTTTTTGAACTGAATAAAGTAATTTGTTCATTTAACTTACAGGAGTACACAACTGGTTTACGTTTAAGTTTTAAGTTTTCCACCGACCTGTGGATTTGTAGCTTTACTGCTTACTAGCTATGACTTCTACAGCCACTTACAGCATCTGCTCTGTCTTGATTCGAGTACTCACTGCACCGCGTCCAGGCTTTGAGAACAAAACAATGCAGCTTTAATGATTTCTGCAGCCAGTTGTCATAATGACCATGAAGCTATTTTTAGAAAACTTGAAAAATGCTTTTATCAATGTAAAAGTGGCTTTAGTGAATCAAGTGGCTGAGTGATTCTGTTTCTTGAGACATGAAGCTTTTGAAACATCCCTGCAATAAGAGGATATGAAATTAAACCATTCAGAGCCGCACGCTGAGCCCAGCAGACGGCTGGAATGGAGAACATTACCTTTTCAGCAGGACGGAGCCGGGACACTGACAGAACGTGATGATTCCGTCTTTCGCAGGGAAAAGTCTGGTCTGCTCCGATCGTCTCAGATCTGTTTGCTAACTCACAGCATGGAACAGCTGACCCCCCAACAAGCTGGACCTCAAAATATCATGTTTAGAAGTAGTTTATGAATGGACGAAGTATTGGATGCAGCCAGATGTGTACTTTCAGCAGTCGTCTGGCTTTTGTCGAGTAATCTTCTGAGAAGCGGTTCTGTTGTTGTGTGGTTTGCGTGTTGGATTCCGCTGTCACACAACCACAGTGTCACAGACGTCATGTATCACCAGCGTGTCACTGGGATCTCTCAAGAGCTCATCAAGTCACATGACATTTTCCTCATGTTTCTGTCATGCTGCCGTTCTGGTGGCTGACAGCCCCCTGACCTGCACTATCTACCCGCCGGGGAAATGTGTGGATGACATAAAGAGTGACATTAACAAGAGCCATCAAGAGGCGTCGACAGGCCCAGTGTGAGCATTTGGCAAATTGCAGAGTCATGCAATGCCGTTGTTGCTGCGTCATCGTTCTGAACGTCACCTTAAACCACCTCAGGCTGAAGCAAGCAACAGTAAAACACCGAGCCCAGCTGATCATCGGCAGATTTATGTAGTTATGGGGGAATGTTGGCAGATTTGTGCAGATGCAGAAACTTTGTAGAACAAAACGCTGGAAAAATATGCTTAGAAATGGTGTCATCAGTTTTTGAAGCACAGCACATTCAGTCTCCATTGTTTGGAGTTTCATCCAGCACTGCATAGTTTGGCAGAGCGATGCAAAGTTTATATACATGAACTTCTAAAGCCCAACGCAATAAGGCCTTCAAGATACTGTGTAGTCTTGCAGTGGGTCAGACAGGGGCTGGTCGCAGCCGCATGGCCTTCACCGCAGACCGTACGTGTAAAAAAAGAGTTGTGTGGTGGATGAGTTTGTTGGTTGCTGACTCTAGCAACATTCTAACCTTCATGGTGTAGCCCTGTACGAAAATCATATAAATGACAAAAAAATAAGATAAACCGTTAAATAACATGATGTGTTAAAAAGTTCATAAATAAATACTGTTCATAATAGTTAAAAATGGTTAAAATGTGAGCAGTTAAAAGCATAAATATAATATGTAATGTTTAACAAATACGACATTTACAGTTAAAAGATAAATTCATACAAAGGTCTTTAAGCTCATTGAGTCTGTAAGGCGCGAGGAAGAAGCCGCGTTCTTGTGAAACATAACCTGCTACCTGTCAATCATTTTACTCGCTTTCTACCTTCAGACCTCACAGGCCAATCAGAGGAAAGTCACCGTGTAAGGGGTGGGACTAGTGACGCAGGTTAGTGTGGGGAGGAGTGAGCGCCTTGAGGAGAGAAACAGACGCCATCCACCGGGCGGCGAAGAGAGGGGGCGTCGCTGGTGTGGGGAGCGTCTAAGTTCATCGTGGAGGTCGACAACTCCTCGTCCTGACGTGAGCCTCTGTGTGACCTGCAGGAGGCGAACATGTATGTGTGTTTGTGCACATCTAACTGCTACAGTGGAAAGAGACTGGATGGTGCACGGTTAGCGACGTGCTAGCTCGCGGTAGCATTCGGTGCTAATGGCCTGCACATCTTAGCTTTAGCAGTGTGATATTTCTGGAGCTAAAGTAAAGCTAATGCTAATTCGACATATTGTGGCTCAGTTAAGATCCTATGCTTAAAGGACGCGGACACTGGAGGGAGAGAGACGGGTTTCCGACCCGTGGCCCTGCTGTTCCGCCGCCCTGTCCTGCTGCGTTTTCTTCTTTGTGACTTCCACCGCCACCGCCATTGCCATTACCACCGTCAGACCCTCACCCCATTCCCCTTCTGCCCCTACTAATAAAACCCTGGATTCGTGAGTACTAACACACACATGGACGTGCTTTTATTTTGTGCTCAGCCACTGCAATTTTTAGGTCCCACCGCACACAAGCTTCAGTAAACAGGCCTGCGACGGTAAAAGTCTCATTGAAGGTGTGTTTCAAAGGAGTGTGTGTGGGCCCACAGGTGAACTATGGAGTTTTGAGTTGTTGTAAATTAAAGAAGACTGTGTTGACAGTAACTTAAAGATTCTGAAAGGGATTAAATATTTGTTGTCAAGTACAAAAGCAAAAGGTTTTGTTTGGAGTGTGAAGTGTTTGTGCTCATAATTGAGGTGTTGTGAAGGTACTCTATTTGAAAGTAACTAAAGTAGGGGTTTCTTTTTAGTAAAAGGAAAGGTGTGAAACAAAGAAGAAAAAAGTTTATTTTGAAAATCTTTTTGTTCATACTGTGAATAACTGCATTTTATTTTTAGTTTGTGCTAAAATAATTGAAATTTCATTTCATCTTTCTGTCAGTAAATATCTGTGAGGGATCATTTTGCATTTAAAGTGCAGTGGTGGTGGTCATTATTCTGAAAAGTTGTATTCAGCTACAAGCAGCCCAGGCTCAGTGTGTTACCCACTCTCTCCAGCACTGAACTACTGGTCCTGGGTCCCAACAGGAAATAAACGACATCCCCATATTCTGGTCTCCTGCCACAACCATCGTGCCACCGCTGCATGTGGCGCTAATAAAACCTGCTGTTTGAATGTGAGCTCATGTGTTAGCCACTCCTCAGGAGGGCAGTGGTGACGTCAGTATACGGTTCCAGCGTTGGCGCCAAACTGCATCAGTACACCGTCCATCGAACGCCAAAGGTTTTAATCACAACAACCATAGAAGGGTTTCTCCGGCAGAAAGTCTGAACACTGACACGTTTCTGATGAACAGGGAAGAGTGTTTTTATGTCTGATTTCAAACCCCTGAAACAAAGTATCTGACCAGTTACAGATATTATTTTGTTAAAACTTTTTTAAATATCTGCTGATGCGTCAACAGAATATTTTGTTTATCGTTATCCTCAAAATCCAACATCAAACTCTGGTGTCAGTTTTTGATTAATCTAAAAAACTTTACTTGAATGGCCAAGTGAAGGTCCCAGATGTCTGACACATAAAATTAAAGAAAATGCGAGACGTTTGCGCTATGATGAATAAACTAAACGGCTGAATGAATCTTAGTCCAAAGCAGTTCTCCATTTCTAATTTAAGAGCCCGCGTCCCACAGGACGTCTGTCTGTGTAACAGCCGAGAATACCCAGAACACAAGGAGCCATCCAGTCCTAATTAAAGACATTTTACAGCTGAGTCCTCACACACACACACACACACACACACACACACACAGCCCATGGCTGGCATGCTCTGTTTCATATTGTAGGTTTAATGATTATTTGCAACAGAAAAATAAGTCTGATTCTGGATGAACTTTGTTTCTTTAAGGATGATGTGACAAACACACACACACAAACAACAGAAAACTGTTCGTCTGCATGTCTGCTCCTACTTTTATTCCTGTTGTGTGTTTTCAGTGTGAACTTGGAGGAAGCGACTGAAAAGTGCCATTGTTGCAAGACAGAGTTGTGATTTTGCTGCCTTCAGCACCTGATCAGCAGGTGGAGGAGATGCAGGTCTGACTCCAACCACCAAATTCTTCTTGCGCAAACTTTGAGCTGGAGATGTGTGTGCGAGGCGTCAGAGCAAACCTGCTGCATGGCGCTTCATCGGTGGCCCCGTGTGGTCAGGGTGAGAACCCGGGTCTGAGCCGTGGTACGTTATCGGGCTCTGGAGTGTGTCGTTGCTTCTACTCCAGCAGCGTGGTTGAAGGCTCTCAGGGGTGTGTTCACGAGTGAAGGTAAGACGGAGCAGGCGGTTGACAGGTGTGACAACAATCCTGCAGCAGTGTGGGGAATGATTTCAACCTTAGCGGTTGGGAGTTTTGTGTCGTGATTCTGAGAACGAGATTGTGGCGACACTCCGTCAAAGTTATTGTCTTTAGGGCTCAGAGAGGACAGGGAGCTCAGAGCAGACCGCCAGTCCTCACCATGAAAGAGCCAGGTGACGGTGGAAGAATTATAGAACGCATCTGCCTGAGGAACGCCTCAGGACCCCCGGAGGAGCTGGAGTGTTGATGGGGAACAGCAGTAATGAAGGTGGTCGTGGGTCCTTGGGCTGGCCTTCGTGGCCCCCAGCCCCTCACTCACTGTGCTTTACTGGAGAAACTGCAATTTTTTCAGGTGTGTAAGCCTGCTAGGAATATTACATGGCCCCCCCCACACTATGCAACCGGGACGCAGCGGCACACAGCGGCACACAGCAGACGTTGGCCTCGCCATGAAACAGCCTAGCTAGACTCTTTTAGACGCTTTTTCTAGTCAGAAAAAAAGGTTTCACCTTTTTGAGATCAAATGTTGAACTTCAGGCGACATCTCGCCGTCGTCAGAGACACCAATCAGTTCCCCAGGGGAGGTAAAAAATATTCAACTTTGATTGACGCTACTTGCATTTTCTATTTTCTTATTTATTTAAGGGTGTAAACGTTTCCTGAGTCCTTTCTTTGGGAGGAAGGAGGTGCAGCTGAACCAGGGAGACTCAAAAGGTCACTGATGAAAAGTTAAACTGAGCTTGTCTCTGCAGTGACGGCACGCAGGAACCTGCTGCCCATGAAAAAGAGGGAGCCAGGCTTGCGGGTGGAGTGGTAGTGGGGGGGGGGGGGGGGGGGCACATGGTGGGGGAATCAGGTGGTCAAAAAAAATTCCATATTTTTGATGTGTTTGGACTCATGAGGGCAGAAGTCAGCAGAAGGTGAGGTGTCCCTCATACAGAGCCCACCGTGGGGCAGACTAGGACGGACGCGCGTCTCCAGCACCAGACGAGCAGATCACTTTCATGCTCTGAACACAGAAATGGAGTCGAGGATTTCGCCCCCACCAAACCACACCTCGTCATTTCAGACCTCTGAATGATGATTTAAAGCCTTTTTTTCCATCCAGTTCCATTTTGTTGAAGGCTTTCATTGTTTGGCTTTGGGTGTGTTGGGGAAAACAGGCTTCTTGTGCAATGCTGACACAACTTGAAGGCCGTTTCTTTCATTTCTACGAGATCAACAACGAAAGGTGTTGTGATCAACATATTGCGTCTTGGAAGACGTGATGATGGAGAATTCAAAGGATTGCAGGGTGGAAGTGAACAGACGCGCGGGTTTAGTTTTACTTTGACGAGCTACACAAACTGACAAACTGATTTGGATTATTTGGAGAGTAACACTCGTGTGGCAGGATGAGAATTATGAGTTTTAATCACGGTAAAACTTGAAAACAATACTTCAAAAATACCTCTTAATATCGTGGAATTACTATCAAACTGACAAGCAGGGGTGATTCATGAAGTTCATATATGTAGATATGTATTTTCTAAATGAACCAAGTCTTGTCCACTTGCTTATAAACAAACACCATTTTTATGGTTTGTGGAGTTAAATCTGAGCCTTTAATATTTTTTTCCTTCCCAAGTTTCTTCCCTCTGATTGGCTCAGACATATAAAGAGAATCAATGTTCAAGGTTTAACCGCTTACAGCTGAAAATAACTTCCATTGATTTCAGGAACACCGCCGGCTCCTCTTAATTAGAAACAGTGAGCAGCTCCTCTCTTCCCTGAGCCAACACCTCTTCATTTTTAAGGGTTGATCGTCTCTTAGCCTTGACAACAAATATCAACTCTCATGGTGGAAAACCTTGGAATAAAGTTTAGAGAAAACACTTGAACTGGAGCAGTGGGACGACAGGACATGGAGGAGGCGTGATGGGGACCATGGAGGTCACATCAAGAGTGATCAGTGGCGATAGTCAGCTCTACCCTGGCAGGGGCCAAATTCTTATCTCATCACGGAACGTTGGTTATGTAAGAGTCTTCACTCTGCAAGTGGCAAATCAAGACACACTTCAGCTCCTAATAATCGTGAGATCTCCTCACCCTTTGCTCTCATATCTATGCCAACAAACATCTTATGCAGTGCCATAAGCATTTTCACAATTAGATCGGGTGAGTAAAGAATAGGAGACGAGAGAGAAAGGATTTGTGGTAAAGATTATGGGCTTGGCAGAGCGTGTGGTGGAGGCTGTCAGATATGCCTTCCAGAAGCTAGGTGCTCATTAGCATAATTCATTCGTCTAAATATAGTCCTAATCCACAGATGAAGGGCAAACAAACTAATCACAGCATTTTCCACTCATTCTGATTCCTGACCCTTGAAATATTCTATTATGACGACAACATTCACAGTCTGCCGATGCGCCTGCCATGCAGCTTATGACCCTTCCAGAAGCGTTTGCTATGCTGCTTGTGACGAAGCACACAGCAAATGACTGCAGGCTGCAGTGATGCCAGGGGAATCTGTTAAAAGGTCACAGGCAAAACAAGCTTGGCTGGAGGGAGGACATGCAGTGACAAGGAAGCACGTGTTGAAGATGCATAAAGCTTCTGGGACTTCAAGAGTCTTTGACACTTTAGTCTATAGTTTGCATAAAGGAAGTAGGATTTAGGGAGCGTTTTAAGCGGCGCTGGGCCAACTGCGAACGCGTGTGACACAGAACACTGCATGTGACGTGCTGTACATGTTTGATGTGATTATGGTGTGAATCAGAAAGGGTGACGCCTTAATCTCCAAGAGTTGTAACACAAAGCAGGTCACAGATAAATGGCAGGACCCGAAGGAGACAATAGCCTCAAGAGGAAAACTCAGTTTATCAGTCGAACTGAATACGATTTCATTCACCACATCATTACTGTCACATTTGCAGATCCTTTACATTCCTCCCCAGCAGCCCACAGCAGCGTTTGTACTGTACTGTGCTGTGATTTGGCTGCATGAGTAATAACCGAGCGTGTCGTCTGAGGATTTGCGTGGTGCTGCTCTCACTGTCAGCTGTTCCGGGGCAACGACTTGAAGCAGAGGCATTAACTGGGTGATGACTGGGAGCTTGTGGACAGGAATGGAGATTTCCAGGTGAAAGTGATGCAATAACGCATGTGCTTGTGTCTGTGCTGCGGCGAGTACTTGGTCTTGTAACCAGTTAGTCATCCACAGGTAGGTGAGAAGCCGACAGGACTCTTTCCTATTCTAGTATTGTTTTGGTGTGTGGGAGGAGAGAAGTCACAAGGGTTAGCTACTCAATGAGCAACAGAGATGGATAGAATGAGAGAGGAAGAGAGAAATAAAAAGGTACATATAGAGAGTACTAACTTCCCCTGCTGAGGTCATTTGGTTTAGCCCAGACAAACTGATAAGGTGAACAATATTCAATGCTGGTTTACTTTACGTCTCTGTTTAGCACGTAAGCTTTTACACTGTAACTGACGGGGCCGAAGTCAAACATCTCTTGTGCAATTACAACCACACTCATCCCACTTCACCCCAGAACAAGTGAGGTGGACAGAAAAGGAGATGAGCTGACGTGATTGGCTTGGCCAGGGGGGGAAGTATTGATCCTGACTCTTTATTTCTGCGTGGTGCTATTTAATCAATAGTCTCTTTAACGGTGGGCTCACACCAATAGCTGGTTTACTCAGTTCCACATCAGCTGATGAGTTTGGAACTTGGCCGTATTTTCCATTTGCCTCAATTTGTTTTCACTCACACTGAAAAATTCCAGGGGGCGGCATGGCTCAGAGGTGGAGCGGCCGTCTAGCAACTGAAAGTTCGCTGGTTCGATCCCCACTTCCCCCGGTGACCATGTCCAAGTGTCCTTGAGCAAGATACTGAATCCCTAACTGCTCCTGACGGACCTGTGATGGACTGGTGACCCGTCCAGGGTGAACCCCGCCTCTCACCCAATGTCAGCTGGGATAGGCTCCACCCCCCCAGCAACCCTGAGCAGGATAGATGATGGATGGAAACATTCCATTTACAATCCACATGGGTCGACTCACTCTGTGCAGTGGTAAAAAGTGTTGCTTTAGCATTCATGGTCTTTGTTTTTTCCCTCCACAAAGTTCTGCTGCATCCAAAAATGCAGATCACACCTGTGTACAGGAGTGGTGTAGCTCACACTTGCTCACCTGGTGGCTGCTTCGCTGGAGTTCACGTCATTCAGCTTAGCGAGCTGAACTCAGGGGAACCTTCTAGGCTGGAATCTCATGCATCCTGCTACATTTCCTCACGGCAGCTGGATGGGACACAACATCCACTCTGCCAGGCTCTGTTCAACACTTCAGCACTCTAAAGTAACAGGTCACGAGTTTGCACGTCAGACCTGTACGCTACTCGCATGCAGTGACTGTCCACAAAGGGCTCGGAATGTGGTTTGTGTAATATTGTCATGCTCTCACCTCGCTGCAACGTCGCTCATTATTTATCCGGACATTTCCTCTCTCTCTCTAGTTTGCTTGCTTGCTGTTTGAGCAGCTGCTGTCCCTGGTCTTGCAGCAGCACCATGCCAAAGCCC
Organism: Aulostomus chinensis; assembly: GCF_037954235.1. Taxonomy (NCBI): domain Eukaryota; kingdom Metazoa; phylum Chordata; class Actinopteri; order Syngnathiformes; family Aulostomidae; genus Aulostomus; species Aulostomus chinensis. The sequence goes on from NC_141329.1 coordinate 1,232,403, forward strand.
CCCCAGACTTCAGGGAGCAAATGTGCTCTGGCATGGTACAGATCACCTAGTGCGAGGAGGCTCTGTGACTCATACTCAGGATGCAGTAAGTGGCGAGTTAGATATTGCTGTAAAAGTTACTACCAGCAGGAGAGAATGTCTGCTGGAGGCTTGAAATCCTGTTAGAACAAAATCCTTGTTGGTAACTGAGCTGCCAGACAAGTAAGCCCTGCCTTTATCTGGAGCGTTTGTGTGGGACTATTGATTTCTCTTAATCATTGATGTGGGATCTCTTGCATCTCACAGACTTATCTGGCTCTCTCCTACACATCCAAAGGATCTCAAGAGGGCTTAAAACCGCCATGATTTCAAAAGCACACATCAGTTCCAGCCAATTATTCTCATACAGTTACCAGAGCAATAGTTAGAGAAGAGATGAAGAAAAGTGTCAGCCATGACCAAAGGGAAAACATTCAGAAAGTCAGTATAAAAACAAGGGGTCGAAAAATGGCGGTGTGGAAACAACAGGGTCACTTGTTTCAGTCCAAACTGGTAGGAAGGAGAGTTAATATATACAGTATAGAAATATATATATATATATATATATATATATATATATATATATATATACACACACACACATATATACATATATATACATACATATATATGTATATATATATACATATATACACACACACACACACACACACACACATATATATATATATATATACACATATATACATATATATACATACATATATATGTATATATATATATACATATATATACACACACACACACACACACACACACACACACATATATATATATATATATACACACATATATACATATATATACATACATATATATGTATATATATATATATATATACATATATACACACACACACACACACACACACACACACACATATATATATATATATATAAAACCCTAAAATAGAAATAAGCCTCAACTGATTCACTCCTCATTCTCCAAACCAGCATTTGTCAAACTACATTAAAAGTTCTCCTCAAACCTGCTGTACGCACTCACACACGACTACACACAACCTCCAGATTTCCATCAACAAAAGCAAACATAACAAGTTCCCAAACCTCCACATGAGCTTTAATCTCCTGAACCCAAGTATCACAACATCCAGTGTTTGCTGCATCACTCTGATGATGAGTCAGTAAGCTTTTAAAGTGGCGGATTACAAACTCTTCTCCACACCTCATCCACTGGCTCAACATTCCCTTCATGTTTTGCTGCAGTAGAACTGTAGGAGTGGTGAAGCTGAAAGGCTCGCATTAATTAATCCAACGCCCTCCTCGAAGTCCTGAGTTGACATAATTAGCTCATGTAGCATTGAGAGAATCTGCTGCTCCACAATTTTCTGAGGTGAAGCGAAGCTCAAAAAATCATCATTGCGGTGTTGCTGTGTGCAACAGTCACAAAATATCGTCTATTAATTTGCCTACATGCACAAAAATCATCAAAAAACATTTTCTGTGACACTAAACTCAGCCAGTCTAAAATGTCACGGTGGACACACAAAACCCCTGACTCAGCGATATTGCAATATTCACATAATATGATGTTTGATGTTGGTTACCTTGGTGTAGAATGAGGGATATCAATGGTAGATGGCATTTCTTTTCAGCCAGAAATTCAATAGAACTACAATGGAAAGAAGTCTTGTGACTTGATTCAATATCCTGATGATTTTCTAGTATTTTGTAAACATTTGTTAATTTTACTTTTCAGAATAACATCAATCAACAAGCGATGCTGGTGGTGAGGAGCAGTATGCAGTGGTTCCAGTGGCTCACTGAACCCTCTAGTGGCTGTAGCCAAAAATACACCCTGTTATTGTCTTGTACGTGAACACAGGGCTGGTGGTATATAGACGTACTGACCCGAGCCCTCTGGCGCTCACGTTAATACTCGAGACAGACAAAGGAAGAGAGGTAATGCTCCTCGTGGTGGCGCTAGCGCAGCTTTCAGCAACAGTTCCTGATTTTCTATCAAAGAGCCTCTTGAGGAATGCAAATGGCTGAAATATGGCAGCACAGGTGAAGCCTGACACAGCCACCCTCGCAGAGACCAACGTTCTAACAACTGAGCTGCTCCGACGACTTCAGGAACCGAGCTGCAGAACCTTTCCCTGCCTGGATTTGGTATCGTCCAACAGGCCAACCCTCGGTGGACCAGTTCCAGGCTCATAAATGTTCTTTCTCCAAAGATGAGTTCTGTCACTGACTTCAGTTCCTATCACGCTGACGTACGTTCAAGTGTGGGATCGGTTTGGTTGTAATTGCTTCTTTGATGCTAATGAGAGCACATGTGATGTGACTGGCAGTGAAACGCCACTTTAACTACTGAGGCCAGTGAAGAGGGGACGTGATTGTCCCTGTCAGTGAATTGAAGCTCCGCTCCGCCATCGCTACGCTGTGGAATCTGCCTCCAGACACTGTCGTCCAATGTGGACGTTAAAGAGAAGCCAACTGAGAAATGCAGGAAGCTGTCCGTAGATATCGTGGTCACCTGGGCTTTGTGCTGACAACAATCCTCGTCAGAGACGACTGAGTCCTGCCACCGGCCACTCCCTCACGCTGCTTCTGTCTGAACGCACCTCAGCTGACGTATCATCAAGCTCCTCGGGCTCAGCGGTGGTGCTCACTCCTGTCTCTCCAAGAACAAAACGAGAGACACTGAACCAGCACTCACTTGATCAGGCTCATTGTCCCCAATCATTCCTTTCACCTTTAGCACTGACTAGACCTTTGAAAATGATGGTGTTTCAGTGGTGCCTGCCTGTGCTTCTCAGCAGGTGGAGCTCAGCCTGTTCAGTTTTGAGCCAGAGCCACGCTGAGGCCACCGAAATTTTCATCAAAGACTCTCAACGCCCAATCACATCAAAGAGCTGCAGACCTGTTTACCGGCTGTGTCTGTCTGCCTGTTTCCCTCAAACTCCGAGAGGAGAAGCAGCTTTTCCTCAGAACCCGTCTCTCCTCACCTCTTTTGCAATGTTACTGCAATCCTGACTATGCTGCATTCTGGTAACGTGTGGATGGTTGCATAGCTCCTGGATACGGTTTCCTCTATTTTCTTGTCTCACTCTGATTCAGATACATTTTTACCATGAACAGCAGACCCAGATGCGTCATCTCAGAGCTTCTCGTGATAGGTTCTCTCGCTCAGTGTGAAGCTGCATTACATAAGGTTTTATAACATGTGGGATTCTCAAGGCTTTCAGATTTTGTTCAGCTGCAGTCGTTGCACAGTAAGATTCCCAAGAAACCCATCAGGTTTTGTGGGTTATGCATGAAGATCCATGTGCAAAGAAAAAAAAGAGAGGCCTCTGCTTTTGCACCAGTGTATTTCAATGAAGATGATTTAGAGGAAAGAAACAACACATGTGGAGGCATGTTGAAGCCAGGGGGACCAGTGAGGGCACGAAGACAGAGGAACAATCACAGATGCATCGGAGAGGAGATTTGAATGCTTAATAACAAAACAATGCAGCGGGGAGCCGTAGCAGAGGAGGAGAGGTAGATTTTTAATTTGGATCTTGTTCTGGATGGTGTTAATATTACCAGGCGAGGAAAACCTTAGCATGCTGGAGACACGTGCACGCATTCACTGTAGGAGAACCTGCGCTCCGCTTCAACTGTGCCTCTCGCTGTGGTGTTTTCCCTCTGAGTGGGTGGGCTTGAAGGGGCTCGCTCCTTCGCAAAATAAAGGGAGTCTGAGACCGAATATGAGCTCACACTAGTGATCTGTCCTACAACAAATTCCTCCCATTGTCTTTCCTGATGCTTGATGTTCTAATGGCCCCCACCTTTGTCACACGCGTGCAAGATTGCAAGGAGAAACGCATTCACTCGCAGCAACAATAGCAGGTCATCAGCTTTAGCCTTTCTCTTTTCTTTGTTGTTTTGCTTTGTAACATGAAAAAAGCTTACATTGATAATTGTGTGTGTGTGCGTGCGTGCGTGCGTGCGTGGGTGGGTGGGTGCGTGGCGGGGATTCATTGTGTGTACATCTGCACAGTTCCCTTGAGGGTAGGATGATTGATTATGTCTCTCTCTCTCCTTCACACACACACACACACACACACACACACACACACACACACACACACACACACACACACACACGCACAGTCATGCTCCCCCACATGCACCTGCCTTGGGTCGCGATTTCAATGCACCATTCAATGGATGCATTCTATTCATCATCGTACATTATTCAGTTTTGAATCAGCGACTGTCATCTTGCTGACGATCGAGCTTCCAAATTTAATAGCTCAGACCAGAATAGTCGTGACAGCACATTGCTGTGATTCAGTGAATTTCTGACATGCTGGCCACCAAATGTTACATCATGATCCATTTTTCTGACTGCTGGACTCTGCAGGCACTGGATAAATCTGTGACTTCAGCTGTGTTTTCTCTGTCGCTAGTTAATAGCGGCCATCTTCATTAGTCTGCCAGCTGTTTTCTGGGATTGTGTCCTCCCATGTGTTCGCATGTCTCCGTGTAAATGTAACTGCAGTGTCATATTACACAAAGCTGATGCAGCCATGACATTTAGGACCTGAAGACTCCTGCAGCCACAATCATAAGAAACCGTGGTCTCGTTGCCTTAGCGGCTCGGAGCGCGCCGGTGTCGCCCAGTTTCTCCCTTTATGCAGCAACCCTTGTGTGGACGTGATCATGCCTGACATGCTGAACATGCACTGGCGCACAGTGGAGATGATCTCAAACCTCACAGGAGGTTCCACGTTAGGTGTTTTCTTTTCACGCTACGACAAAAGAACCGTCTCCATCTTCAACTCTACACCTGGATGACATTGACAACAGGTATCGTCAACATAATGCGGTCTTTATTTCTATGCTGACTCCAATGCCAAGAGGTCAACCACCTCGCCTCCACACAGCTGAGAGAAAGGCTTGTGCAGTGAAAGGCTTTCATACAAAATACACTTTCTTGTGGAACCGCTTGAAAATAAGTTGATTACTTTTGTAACTTCATAACTGCATTACTTTCACTCATAAAGCACTCTATTTCATGAGCTCCTATTAAGTCTCTTTGTAAGTATGAGGTAGATATAACCAGTGTTTTTGGGGTATTTCTACTGCGTAGACCTGTGTACTCTGTTCTTGGGTTTCTGCTGACATGTATTCACTTCGCCGCTGTGCACGTGAACTTAATTCAATCACAGACACGGAGAGGAAGTTCTTGATATTGTACTTGTTCTTCATACTTGCCTCCCCACCATGCGTGATCAGTGAGTGCCTGGAGCTTCAGTGTGAGACAAGATTGCGCTGCACTGATAAATAAAGGTTGTTCAAGTCGCCTTTTCATGATCTGATGCACAGCTAATCCAGTGTTCAGGTAGTGTGTTTGTAAGACACAGTTGTTTTACCCAGAGCCATGTGTTAAATCTGTATTTGTCACACTCCGGCTGATGGAGTGCTGTGTCACACTTGGCTAAATTAAGGTAATTTCCACTCCTCGCTTGCAAATTTATGTGCAACATAACTACACACCTGCACACTGATCCGGTCGCTCATGCATACACACATTAACGGGAACATGCTGTTCTTTCGGCCATATTATGTTTATTCCCATGAGAACACACAGAAAACAGATGACATTCCAGCAATGAAAGATGAACTCTGCCTAATGACAAACGTTCAGCAAATGGAATACAGAGTAAGATGCCATATTGTCACAGTGAAAAGAAAAACACTGAATAGACGTAGCATCTGTGAAAGGATTCAACAATAAATTGGGACGTGTGTGTGTGTGTGTGCGTGCGTGCGTGTGTGTGTATGTGTTGGGGGTTAAACTATCAGGGATCTAATTTTTTCTGTCAATGAATGATAGCTGGATATTAATACATTATCTGATAACATATTGTAGAAATCTCATAATTTGCATGCCTAGAAAATACCCTGTATATTTTTTTAATGTATTAAACTTACTCAGCAATGGGCGACATAAGGGCTGATTCATGCATGCAAGCTCTGACGTGTCGTTTCAAAGAAAAGTCCAAAAAATACTGTAGGCTGTGGCCCTCATGGGACAAGTGTCAGCTTCCAGACCTGCGGCCTCAAGGGGCCCTGAGAACTCAATTTGTGAAACAGGGACAAAGTGGCGATTGAAGAGAATGTGTAAGAACACTTCAAGTCATAAGGAGAACATTAAAGGAGAAATTCACAATAAAGAGAGCAAATATTCCAGGTTTGTCCAGACTCACGAGATTAGACAGAAAACCTGCTCCATTCAACTGAGAAATACCAAGGTGAAATCTCCTCTTAATATTTAAAACAAAACAAACATAAAACCATGTTTCATCTTCCTGGTGTATCATTTGAAATATTCATGTGCGCTGTGTATAAAAATCAAGAACATTTCATACAGCAGTTGAGAATAAATATTTCATATAGATATTTAACTCCACATGTGAATGTAGGACTGGCATGCATCAGCCAGTGGCGGTGGGGTGGCGAGGTGGGCGGTGGAATCAACTCCTGGGAAATTGTGCTTTATGTACCAAGAAAATGGCACACAGTTAATGTTTTAGTAGTGGGACGAGGGTGTTTTCAAGATGGTCTCACAGCTTTATTGTTAATTTATCGTAAATTTCAAACCCTGAAAAGTATAAAATGAGGTACTAGCTGATTTGTTGTGGATCGAGGCTCCCGGTGGGCGGGGCGGGGGGGGGGGGGGGGGCACAGAGAGAGTATTTACGACAGAACATACATGAGAAAAGGTTTCAACAAAGAACTGAAAACTGGATGGTGGTCACCACTGCAGGTTGCATCAGGTCCTACGTCTTGTCTAGGCTAACTAGAAGCCTTACATAGTTGCTCCAGGTGACCGGGACACGGAACAACAACACCCACAGTATCATTATCTCCCCCGCTTGTAGAAATCATCAGTCACAAGGTGCCATCGACATCCTGAAGCTGCTGTCAGACACTTCAGCTGAGGCAGGAGACTTACTGAGCTGAAATGACGCTGAATCAACACGCTCTAAATGGGAATCCTGGAGTACCCATGAGGTACTCGTCATGGCTACCAGTTCCAGCTCAAGTTTACATTATACAACTTGAGCTAGTTTAGCAGTAAGTGGACATTATGATTATAAAAAGACAATCTGTACCACCAACTTTAAGTGTAGATATAGATACTGTATGTGTGTGTGTTGTGTTGCAAGTGTACTTACGTGGCTAAAAACCTAGACTATAGATCGACACTCTAGTATTGCATGAGTTGAACCTGGAGAAAAATGTGTTGTATCTCCAAACATTGCAATGCAACAAGCTGGCCATTGACTAAATGAAGTATTATACTGTCCAGGCCTCATGTCCTTCAGTCTCTGCCAGGTTTTTATCTGATGGCGAGTCAATCAGGCAGTGCATCAGTTAGGGGCGCCAGCTCCTCCAAAGCAGCAGCTGAGCCATTGGTCTCTCCTCCTTCACCCCCTGATTCTCGCTCCTCCCTGTCCTCCTCCTGGGTTAGGGGGTCCTGTTCTGACAGCTGGTTTAGAGGGTCAAAAGTATGCGTTTTGGGTTCTGGGCTGAGAAGTGAAAGTTGAGGCAACAATGGCTCTTCCCGAAGCTTAGCAGCTAGCTCCTTGGCGCTGCAGGTGGGTGTGTTGGTCTCATAGACCTCGTGGAAGTTGTTGTAGTCTACCTCGTAGAAGCCCTTCTCCAGGGACAGAACCGGGGTGAAGCGGTAGCCCCACAGTACCTCCGTGTCCAGGTAGGAACTTCTTGCTTGACAGGTCATCCCTGTTACAGGTAAGGATAGGTGTCCACATGTAGCACACACACACACACACACACACACACACACACACACACACACACACACACACACACACACAGAATGTGAGGCAAGCACACATCCAATCAGAGCGAACATGTACAGGTTGAGGGGGAGAGAGAAATAATGGATCAGTTATTCGTGTTGGTCGAGGAGCTGATCACTGGGAGCACTGGGAGCCTGTGACACTGTTTCTCTCATCTCCCAGTGCGCCGCACTACCAGTAAAGGTTTCGCTGAGGAATGGAAGAAGTCACTATTAGAGTGTGAAACCAACATTCCACTCAGACAAATCATTGTTAAAAAAAAGAATCAATAATTATTTTCTGTTGCGTGATTTGGTGACTAAACGAGACAGAAATCCCTCTGGACAATGGCCGGACTTGGATTTGTGCTCTGGAGAAGCTGGGATGACCTTTGACAGCAGAATTCCCTGTTCTTGTGTGATAATGGGACTCTGGGCTGCAGTGTTGATGGCTGCACCGACGATACCACCTTAAATGAAGCAACATGTCGTGTTGGACTATTGGCTGAAATATGAAGTAAATCCATCAAAGCCTGTGAGAGATTTATAAGCTAGTGTTCGAATCAATAATCCGATACACGATACAATAAATAAATATTGATAAATATTAATAACTGAATTTGCCCTTTAGGTCAAAACAAGTTGGCTGTGTTCTTGGAACAGACGAGCAAATTTACTCCACGCAGGTGGCAGACAAATGTATTCTGCTCTCGTTCTACCAAAATCACGCTGGTTTGACTGAAGTGCTCTCATGCACTCAGGCTTTCGTCTCTTTTCTTCTCGTTCTTCTCGCTCCTCTTCTCTCTGGTACTTCTAACAACAACCTTTCCATCCTCAGAAGGCGATAGATTCGGGGTGGAGTATCACTTGGCTGATTGACGCTCACACAAGAGTTACATAACATCTTGTTTCCCTGCGAATTCAAAACACGGCTGGTGATCTCGAGTATGAGCTCTAAAATAGATTTTAACGCCAAGTTGATATGGTGTCTGATGTCACAGCAAGGGGGAGGGGCTTTTGTTCAGTTTTCCTTCTGGAAATGAGCGGCCTAGTTTCTACTTTTAACTTAGGGGGGAAAAAAACTGTTGCTATTTCTGGATCATCAAAGACAATGTAGCATCTTTGGTTTTCTAATAAGCCGTGATTCCATCAGGAATATTGTTCAATGCGGTGTTTGGATTCAGAGTCGGCCCGTCAAACAACGCTGTGTTTGTGAGCCTTGCCTTATTTGCGGTTATGATCTACAGTCTTGTGCGTCACTGGCGTTTTCACCTGAATGTGCTGGTTTGTCTGTTACAGCATGAAGCGATGGCAGAGGGACAGGAACATTTTGAGGAATATTAGGAAGGAACTACAACGCTGGGGCGTTCGCTCAGCGTGGCACCAAAGTGGAAGCGTGAAATGTAGTTTGTGCAGACATCTGGACGAAGAAGACATGGATTCGACGTTGACCTGGAGGGTTTGTGGTCTGACATCTCTGGACAGCTTTGCTGTTGTTAGCCGTCAGGCTCCTTTAGCTCCTAGCTACATACACATGGCTGGCTCTTCCTGCCATGGATGAACAGGATGAACAACCAGCTCCCCTGAGAGCGTCAGTCACACCCCTGACCTGTCGAGGACTTCAGAGACGTGTACGTGCCATCTCTGAAGACACTTCCCACCTCTCGGCGTCAGCCTGGTAAATCCTGTAAGGTTTCTGTTTCCTCTCCTGCCGCTGATGTGGAATCAATACAACATTAATGAAGGCTGTGTTCCATTTAGCTGAGCCATTTCCAGAACTCTGCCATTGTTGCTGTGATGGGAGTCCATCATTAGTGTAATTTTCTGCTTCCACAATCAAGACGTCTGCCTTGAAAAGCGTCTATTGATTCTTTTGTCCTCTTTAAAATGAACGGTGATTTATTTTGTGGACAAAGTCTCCTGCTGGCTGGGAGGGGGTTCGTGCCACACCAGGCTGGTGTATTGTGTTGCCAAGCGAAGGGGAGCCTCAGTCACAAGACTGTCTCCCTTACTTGTGACATTCAGCACAACCTGTTCAGGACTACAGATGGAAACCATTAAACCATGAATGGACTTCAGACTCTCCTTGTATAAACTAAACAACATCACAAATTTCCAAGTTATTCATTACAGTAGGTCATATATATTTTGTGTTGCAGCAGGTGACGGGGCGTTCAGGTACCGTTAAAGTCACGATTGTGGCCACATTTCACAACGTGAACTCAAAGCATCACATCTTTTTTGTTCTCAAACTAACTTTGATGTGGGAGAGATTTTACAACTTTATCCCAATCTAGTTTTTCCTAAAGAGAATGTGCTTCTGTACGGGAATAACTACCAATAAAATCAACTCTAAACAATGAAACCCTTTGTACTGTAGTATCGTTCAACCTCAGATTTAGTGAGTTGATCCCATTCTGGTAATGGAGCAGCTGATAGAGCAGGAAAAGGAACAGCAATAGTTTGAAAGTTGTGCTGAGTGTTACAAAAAGTCGAAAATGCCTGTGCATGTACAGGAATAAATGGGTTGAACCCTAATGACTGTTAGACTGCAGTGAGTCTTTCTTTTTCTGTTCCGTGCCGCACCTTCAGAACAGTTGCATCATCGCTGCTGTCAGTTCTTATATGATTTTGTGTGACAGCAGTTGACCGACATTCACCCACAGTGAAGCAAGCAGATGTGGAAAGAGACAGAGACATGAAATCAACACTCGGCAGACTTGTGCAGCACACACTGTCACACACAGGTGTCATCTGATTAAATAATCCCTGTTCCCAATCGGTGTAATGTATCGTGCCTCCGTGAAGCGAGGGACCCGGAACAGAGATGGTTATTACATGCAACAGCCTTTAGCAGAACCACACCGTAGTGAGAAACAGCGTCCAAGATACGAGCAGGAGCCCTGTGACATGAAGACATAGCAAAGGTGTTCTTTGACCTCTCCGCCTTCACAAAGGTGAGTCCAGTAAATCAGTCTCACACACACACACACACACACACACACACACACACACACACACACACACACACACATCACAAAAACAATACATATCCTGTCAGTGGTGAGGTTTCTGAGTGAGAGCCATGTTAAAGCCAATCACGTCCCTTTGTCCTACTTTTGTTTAGTTGGAATGAAACTAAAGGTCTCAAATAATCAGGAGGGAATTTAATGCGTGCATAAGTGAGGTGAGAAGAAGTTGCAACAATTAAACTGTAGACCTCCAGTTTTATTGCTGTGGACATGAAAGAGCAATTAATGGCTTCATTAAGGCCAGTGAACACTGACTGAGCTCAGTTTACTGAGGGCTGCTGCCTCCTCTCATGCCGGTGAGAGAAGTGAGTAGTGTCCAGTTCAGCTTCCGCCAAACTCTCAGCTGGAGCCCCGAAGTATCTGATGTTTGAAACTATCACACACACACGCACGCACACACACACACACACGCACGCACACACACACGCACACACACACACACACACACACACACACTAACTGTAATATGAACTTAAGTCATTCTCACCTGTAAGAATATCCCACCAATCACGACTGACCCGTTTCAGAGGGTGTTTGTGTTTCTTTTATTGACTCTAATATTCTGCCTCTAAACTTGACCTGACTGCAGGAACACACACTAACAACGCCGAGTTCAAATTTTATTTTTTTTTACGCCAGGAAAACTTGTCACACGCCCTGAGGACCTCCGATTCTGGAGTGAGTCACATTTGATTTGCTCTTTCACACGTCACAGGTCTGAACTGAGCTTCGTCAGCACGACGTGTGTACGTGAGGCCTTGAGGGCAAAATCAAGACTCAACGAAACACAAGAGAAAACCACCAATGCTGCGCTTCGTCTGCACAAGACGCGAGTAAGTCGAGGAGCCTTGAGGGTCCAATCAAAGTCAACAAGAAGGACGAGCTGATGATGAATAAAGAACACATGACGGCAAGGACGTGACTTCACAATGGGGTTGGACTTATTCTGTTTTATCAAACGTGTCTCAACTCCAGCATGTGAAAATAAAGTACAGCGTAAGTGTGCTTGTGTAGAGACAAATCAATCAACAACAGTTTTTGTTGTTTTCACAAGATCATGGAGCACCAAATGTACTGTTGATATCCAAGGGTTCAGTGGGAACCGCTAAAGTAGCCTCAGTGCTAACAGGTGCGTGCTGTGGCAGAGGCGGGGCCAGCCAGCGGTGACTAAACAGCAGCAGTCAAATCAAAAGTGGCCGGGCGGTCAGCGACACTGGTCTTGGTCATGGAACAGGTTCATGTGTTCATGTGTTCATGTGTTCATCATCGGCTCATCCTTCACGCTGACTGGGCTTCGGCCCTCAAGGCTCCCGTGCGTTCTCAGGTCTTGTGCAGACTTAAAATTATCGCCTGTCTTTTTTTTTTTCAAGTGTTTTTAGAAAACACAAAAAACTGGAGGTAAAACACCATGAGACGTTGTTGTAGGCAAAACATTTTTTTAAAAAGTCAAGAAAGTGCCTTAGGTATCATTTGAAGAAGGTGACGATTTGTAGTTTACTCAGCGTGAGTCTGGATTTCCCCTCCAGGTCTCCTCTGCACGCGTGCTGACGGCGCTCACTATTGATGAGGAGGCCCTGGTTAAGCCGTCTGAGGCACCGGCGGATGGCGGATGGTGCTGTGTGCTACTGCTGCTACCACGTCAAGCAAAGGAGGGTTTGGACCTGTAGGTACATGGACAACGACTGTCAGTCAGCTGCTGACCAGCTATGAATGTGAGGCCTTTTCAAGTTCTCATTCTCACAAGCTGCCTGTTTCTCTTCTGTCTGGGAAGCCAACACAAGAACATCTGTTGCCTGCAGTAGGAACATAGTGAACGTGTCACACGACCCTGCAGTGACTCAGACGGCGTAGAACTCCTTGCCTCACGTAGGCCGAGCGCTCCAAGCTGCAGTGCCAACACCAAACACCACGGAGGCGAGGGGAGCTTGTTGCCTTCGCCAGGAACTTTAGTGTCACTTTGTATGATTTTTGAAGTAAAGTAAAAACTTTCTATCATCTTGGTCAAGTCAGCACTGAGTTCGAGAAACAGACCGGAGTACAGATCTTTCTACTGAGACACCGCCACCCACCATGAGGCTAAGATGCTGATTATTTGATGTGTGTGTGTGTGTGTGTGTGTGTGTGTGTGTGTGTGTGTGTGTGTGTGTGTGTGATATTGACTGAGATGAACCAGAGCAAAAGAAAACATATAAAACCAAAGCGGGCCAGTCAGGTTTTGTTGCAGGTGTAAAGCTGTTATGTCAGATGACTGCGCCCCCCCCAGCTGACCTGGCAGCAGGAATGTTTAGGACAAAGCACTACCAGGAACGTTTGGGCCTTGTTTCAATCTCTGGATTGAGCTGCAAAATAAATGCAAATACATTCTTTCTCCAATATTGATGGAAGATGCGATCTGAATTCTGAGATTCGGCATCAAACGGCCTCACTGTGTCCACAGATGCTCTGGTGTGAAGGAAATCAAACCCAAAGCAGTCAAACTGTGTCGTCACAGACTTTCGACGATGGAAACACGGTTCGCTGTCGGCAACATGAACACACCTGACTGGACGACATTTTAATAAACTGCAGAAGAGTCACGTTCTGTTAGCATCAGCTAATTCAACTTACACACTCGCTCGTTCTGTTTCATAAATGTCAGAACACGTTTTAAACGACAAGGTTTTTGCTAAGAATTTTTGTGCAATTCTGGACTCCATTGCACTTGCACCTCTCATACTACTGGACGATCCCTCCGTTATTTTAACAAATGCTTGAACAAGGATGTGGAAGTGGGTCACTGTGCATGGTGTCCTGTAAACACGCACAGAAAACGAAACGTGAGGGGAAAAAAGTCAACTTCTTTACTGTTGTCCATAAAAGCAGAATCTTGCAGCTGTGCTCTGTTGACCTTCGCGGCCGCTGGAGTTCTCATTCCTGGTCGTCAAAGAGTGACACTTCCATCATCAGGGTCCCGTGAGTGACACGGATGTGCGGAGCAACAGCTCGTCTCTTCACTCCAGAGTAAAACCTTCTTCGTCACTCTGCTGTGGTCACAGTGGGAGTGGCACATTGACATAAATGTGTTGAACCCTCATCAGTTGTTTTTATCTTCCTATCAGATCTAAACCAGAGCCTTCATGAACAAGTGAGAATGAAATATGTTTGTTAAAAGCGTTGTGTAAGCTGAAAGTTCTCAGACGCTCTCATCGTTCTACGACGAGTAGAAAGTGAGACAAGACAGGACATGAACTTTGACATCATGCTGCAGCTGGCGACCCTTCTGATGTTTGCTCAGTTTTAGTTTCATGCTAGCATGTAATACTGAGTCAGCGGGGGGGGGGGGGGGGGCAGAGATTTTAACGCATCACATTGTTTGTGAATCCAGCGAGTGTCTCCTCACAGTCTGCTCGCTGCACGTTAGCACTGCTGCTGGTGTTTAAACTTGTTGTCACCTGACTTCTAAGTGGTCAACCTGCCCATCACCATCGGATGTGGAACTTTTACTTGTGGTTCCTCTGGATGTCGGTTTACTGGCAGAGGTGCAGTGAAACCAGTGCTGATAGAGACGGTTGCTGAGGCAGAGACAAGTCTTGAGGTTAATTCCCTCTTGATATGTAAGTCAAGCAGGGCGTTTACTCCACTGCCACAGAGCATCAAGGGCGTCCCATGATTTAATTACCCATTCACACCCCCTCCATTACCCTCCACAGCTCTGAGTGTAACTTGATTTGCTGTGACCCTTGACAGTGAAGGGGCAGAGGGAAGGTTTGGAATGGCAACAGAGCCGAATTTCTTTGCATGAATCAAAAGTGTGACACAAATCGCTTCACCACCTCTTTTTCCCAAATGAACACACCCATGGGTGCACGTGCATTTGCTTGTTAAATGATGTTGGTGGGGGGGGGGCAACGGCATCAGTAAGAAACTAGGAAGAGTCCTGCACTGCTGCGTGGGCTGTGCTGCATCAAGGCCCAAGAAAAAAAACCCTGTGACAAGAAATACAGCTACAGGTTCACACAGTTTCACCACTAGGGGGTGCTAGACTAAAGACTTTTTAGTACACATTGCTCCTCCCAGATAGCCAGACATGCTGGACATGATTGTATGTTTAAAATGTCAGGCATGAATATGACCTATTAACTTGTACAACGCTTGTTGATAAAACCTAATCAACCCTGATATTTTTTGAGCTAAATCAAAAACTGCAGTCTTCTAGAGATTGAGATCCTAGCACAGGACTCTGCTAGCACAGGACTCTCTTAGCACAGGACTCTCTTAGCACAGGACTCTCCTAGCACACGATTCTCTTAGCACACGACTCTCTTAGCACAGGACTCTCTTAGCACACGATTCTCTTAGCACAGGACTCTCTTAGCACACGACTCTCCTAGCACACGACTCTCCTAGCACAGGACTCTCTTAGCACAGGACTCTCTTAGCACAGGACTCTCCTAGCACAGGACTCTCTTAGCACAGGACTCTCTTAGCACAGGACTCTCCTAGCACAGGACTCTCTTAGCACAGGACTCTCCTAGCACAGGACTCTCTTAGCACAGGACTCTCTTAGCACAGGACTCTCCTAGCACAGGACTCTCTTAGCACAGGACTCTCTTAGCACAGGACTCTCCTAGCACAGGACTCTCTTAGCACACGACTCTCTTAGCACAGGACTCTCTTAGCACAGGACTCTCTTAGCACACGACTCTCTTAGCACACGACTCTCTTAGCACAGGACTCTCTTAGCACAGGACTCTCCTAGCTCACGACTCTCCTAGCACACGAC
This sequence comes from Aulostomus chinensis, assembly GCF_037954235.1. Taxonomy (NCBI): domain Eukaryota; kingdom Metazoa; phylum Chordata; class Actinopteri; order Syngnathiformes; family Aulostomidae; genus Aulostomus; species Aulostomus chinensis. Next base: position 1,248,057 of record NC_141329.1, read on the forward strand.
TCTCTTAGCACACGACTGTCCTAGCACACGACTCTCCTAGCTCACGACTCTCTTAGCACACGACTCTCCTAGCACAGGACTCTCCTAGCACACGACTGTCCTAGCACAGGACTCTCTTAGCACACGACTGTCCTAGCACAGGACTCTCTTAGTACAGGACTCTCCTAGCACAGGACTCTCCTAGCACACGACTCTCTTAGCACAGGACTCTCTTAGCACAGGACTCTCTTAGCACACGACTCTCTTAGCACAGGACTCTCCTAGCACAGGACTCTCTTAGCACAGGACTCTCTTAGCACACGACTGTCCTAGCACACGACTCTCCTAGCACACGACTCTCCTAGCACACGACTCTCTTAGCACACGACTCTCCTAGCACACGACTGTCCTCGCACACAACTCTCCTAGCTCACAACTCTCCTAGCACACGACTCTCCTAGCTCACGACTCTCTTAGCACACGACTCTCCTAGCACAGGACTCTCCTAGCACAGGACTCTCCTAGCACAGGACTCTCTTAGCACAGGACTCTCTTAGCACAGGACTCTCTTAGCACACGACTCTCCTAGCACAGGACTCTCCTAGCACACGACTGTCCTAGCACAGGACTCTCTTAGCACAGGACTCTCTTAGCACACGACTGTCCTAGCACAGGACTCTCTTAGCACAGGACTCTCTTAGCACAGGACTCTCTTAGCACAGGACTCTCTTAGCACACGACTCTCCTAGCACAGGACTCTCCTAGCACACGACTGTCCTAGCACAGGACTCTCTTAGCACAGGACTCTCCTAGCTCACGACTCTCCTAGCACAGGACTCTCTTAGCACACGACTGTCCTAGCACAGGACTCTCTTAGCACACGACTGTCCTAGCACAGGACTCTCTTAGCACAGGACTCTCTTAGCACAGGACTCTCTTAGCACAGGACTCTCTTAGCACACGACTCTCCTAGCACAGGACTCTCCTAGCACACGACTGTCCTAGCACAGGACTCTCTTAGCACAGGACTCTCCTAGCTCACGACTCTCCTAGCACACGACTCTCTTAGCACACGACTGTCCTAGCACACGACTCTCCTAGCTCACGACTCTCTTAGCACACGACTCTCTTAGCACAGGACTCTCCTAGCACAGGACTGTCCTAGCACACGACTCTCCTAGCTCACGACTCTCTTAGCACACGACTCTCCTAGCACACGACTGTCCTAGCACACGACTCTCCTAGCTCACGACTCTCTTAGCACACGACTCTCCTAGCACAGGACTCTCCTAGCACAGGACTCTCCTAGCTCACGACTCTCTTAGCACACGACTCTCCTAGCACAGGACTCTCCTAGCACACGACTGTCCTAGCACACGACTCTCTTAGCACACGACTGTCCTAGCACAGGACTCTCCTAGCACAGGACTCTCCTAGCACAGGACTCTCTTAGCACAGGACTCTCTTAGCACAGGACTCTCCTAGCAGACAACTCTCCTAGCACAGGACTCTCCTAGCACACGACTCTCTTAGCACAGGACTCTCTTAGCACAGGACTCTCTTAGCACACGACTCTCCTAGCAGACAACTCTCCTAGCACACGACTCTCCTAGCACACGACTCTCCTAGCACACGACTCTCCTAGCACACGATCTCCAGATAGGTCGAAATACTGCAGTCAGCAGCAATGAATGAATGAATGAATCTATGAGGTGAATGAGGGAGGTTCTTTGTGACACCTCTACGTTTTTGTCCTCGGGGTCATTCGAGAGGCTTGGCGGCTGCACTCACTAATTGGAGTGGGAACCAGTATAGAGCTGGTCGTCGCTGGTAAGCGCTGGTGTTTAGTCTCGCTAGCTGATTCACTGAGGGGTGACTTGAGCTGATGAACACAAGAGGCTGATGAAAAGTAAAAGGATGGAGACATCGAGGCACAGTGGAGGCCTGAGGAGGTGAAGAATTACCTCCAACACCATCAGGATGACGTCTGCTAGCAGAACCGTCTCCAACCATTTCACACGGACTTGATGGCAAATTCCTGCTAAGAGCCTGGAACAGGTTTCCAGATCCATCTGGGATCCATCAGCACTTCCAAAAGTTGATCATGTCCTGGAATGTTTTCCTCCAACCTCATTCAAATGTGTTCATTATTTTTGGAGATATCCTGCTAATAAACACAGTCTGTCTTTGGCTCAGGATGGAACAGTGCATGATTCGCTTTTGTTTAGTCTGATACTGGTTGGTGAGTTCAACCTCGTGATGTATGAAAGAAATACAATAAAACAGTCTGAGATTTTGGTTTTTGCCGATGTAATTGCATCCTTTTTGTAACCAGGAGACGAAGGAGGACAAAAGTAGAGGAGGAGAGAGCAGAGGCGACCAGGAGTTTCAAATGGAAGAGACAAAGAGCTTCTGGAGAGGTGAAGAAGAAAAGAGCTCAGATAGACTGATATGACACTGAGTTAACGCCGTTTGTCACAATTCAGATTTGTCTCCGATCAAAGGGAGGCCTTATCACACAACAGAAGCTACAAGACACCAGCCGGTATATTTTCTAAATGGATCAAAGCTTTGGGGATTGGCGATAATCACGTTTGACTGCTTCAGCATTTTCAAGGCTCTTATTTATCTTATGGTTTTAAGATCCTGTATAAGGACACACGCTGGTGTGACCCTCCCTAGAGACAGAGCCATGCACGGGTGAGCTGACCTGACCGGTTCAGCTCGTAACATCCCATTCCTGCAAAGCAGTTTCACACTTTCTTTTCCTTTGCTATTGTAGTTATTTCAGTACATGTATGTGCACAGAAGCCCCCAGCCGGTGCAACTGCATGGTGTCTCAGACGAAATGTTAATGCTGTTAAATTGTGAGTATTTCTTGATTTTTTTTCACGCAATTAAAACTTTTGTTAGAGTATTTCACAATATCTTTCATGAAGATTACAATATTTTTTAAGTATATAAGCATAAATTGACTATGAGGAAAAAAGTGCATGTTGATTCATATCGTTTTTCATGTGTCTTTTTCAAGGCTTCTTGTCAAATGAACTTTTCAAACTCGGTTTTTATGAAGGGACTTTGAGAACGATACAGTTTCTTACTCGTTGTTTAGACATCGAAGAAGAGTCAGGAAACAAATGCTTTTAGCAAATTAAAAGTTTGCGTAACTTAAAATTTATTGTCATTTGCATGCAAATATTAAAAAATCAAATAGAAAGGACTATTGAATCGTATTCGTAGGAATTTATGCTTCAGAGGGTTAAACTGAACATTTGTTCAATGATTTTGAGTTGACTTCAAAATAATTATTGGTCATGTAAAGGCCATATCGCCCAGCCGCCACCAGCAGCCCGACATCAGGCTGTGAGGGAGTTCTTCTGTCCTGTTTTGTTTGGTTCAGCTACTTTTACACGTATGAACTCTTTGATATTCACAGTTGTGGGATTTACTGACGTAACAGCGCTGAGCAAGTGGGAACTGCTGACCTTATCTCAGACATTCAACCAAAAAAATCAACTGACTTTGATAACTTAATCATTCAACACCTCTTCACTTAATGGTTCCTTCGATGAATATATTTCAAATCCATTTACGCAAAAGGGCCTTTAATTGGCTAATTCTTTTGTGATTCCTGTGGACAATAAACAGAGCAGTTCTGCAGCATCATCAAGCAGGAAGAGAGCAATTCTCCAGTAAGTCATCATCCTGTTCTGCTTTTCTTCCCAAATGTAGAGTGAGTCAGCGATATGATATTTCTTAATTCCCAGGCTTCAGCTGTCGACCTGTTTAATAAGTCTCATAAGCGGGGAAGGATGCGGGGGAGGGAGCGAGAACCGTCAGGCTACTCTGTTGACCAGTGGTCAAGGACGGTGACCACATAACCTCTGCATGATGCCATAGTCTCTGCTGGTGAAGCGAGAGGTGATTTAATGCGTGAGTCAAGTATCCAGCAGCGTGATCAGGGAGCATGATGACTACTGGTGCTTTGGATATAAAATCAAACGTGAAATAGAGCAGAAATGTTCGGATGCATGCAAAGCCATGCCTGATCGCATCAGGGAGCTCTGTCTGGGCTTTGTACGTGTTTGCAAAAGAAAAAAACAGCGTCCGCGAGACTGAAAGCTCCTCGTCAGTCAGCGAGTCTCGTTATCTGATGTGAGCTATATCCAATAAAGTAAATTACTAACATGTATGTATAATGCATTGTATTTAAAATGAGTGAATTATAATTAGTCCTAGGGCAAGGCCAATAAACAACACCTGCCTCAGACAATCCCCTACTGCACACACATTAGCACAGCAAATTAACAGCTAGCTGTGGGACAGTAAGGTTTCTGCATTCATCACATTAGTATGGTGAATAATAAGCAGACTGATGTTTCATTAAAAGTTTCTCAAAGATGAAAAAAACCTTCGCTTTAAATATCATTAATGGACTGTTTTTATAATCCCTTGAATGCAACTTGGACCTCTTATTCCGCTACTATTATTGCTGAGTCTGACATTCTTCCAGCTTTGGCAGTTTCATGTTGAAACCAGTCGGTTTTTTTCCTTCTTTCGGGGGGGAAATTTACAGGAGAGAGCTGGTTCTGTCTGGCTTTTCAGATCTAACCAGCCTGGAGCCTTTTCAGGACTGCTTGGCTTTTACCCAAAGCACAGACCAGCAGTGTGGGTAGCTACACTCACTTTGAGCTAAACAATATCAAAGACATAACCTTGACGTAGCAACAGAGGAAATGTGGGTAGCTGTGAGTTCAGAGAAACACTTGCAAGACAGATTTAGCGGGCAGCTCGGCCAGCCTCCAGTTGTCTGCCTTCGTTGAGGTCACGAATGTGAAATCATGAAAGAAAGGAAATGTCATATTATCATTTCTGTCCAACTGTAAGTGTCAGCTGTTGGTTTCTGTCTCTCTCTCTGTCTTTCCATTGCAATATCATCTTTTTCCATTTGCTGCACTCACTCCCGCACTTCCTCTCTTCTACATAATGCCTTTCCATCCATTTATCTTTCCTGCCACCCTGCAACTCACCTCCTGCATTCATCAATTCATCATTCTCCCTCCCTCCATTTATTCATCCCCCATATGTCCTCCCATCCCACCCCACCCTTCCGTGAATCATCAACGTACCTGTGGCCTCCACCATGCCCTCGAGGATAACCACGATCTCAAACTCCTCCTTCTCCATTTGCGCCAGTGACATCTCCCAGAAGGGGCTCTTCTCATTGATCTCATGAGAGATGATGAGTGGTGAGACCAGGAAGAGGCGGTCGTCACCGGTGTCAAAGCCGATGTTTATGTCAGTCTGGTTGAGTGGGATGAACTCCCCCTCCTTGGTTTGCTGCGAGCGGATCAACTTTGCTCGGATCGACGCCTCCACGATGTGAGAATTCCTCAGGTCCCCCACCCGAAACATCAGGCACATCTTGTTGTCTCGCACCGATATGACAGCTTTGTGTGAGAACATGAGGGTTTCGGCTCGGTTCTTTGGCTGTGAAATCTTGACAAACATGCAGCCCACCATCATGGCGTTAACAATGGAACCCAAGATGGCCTGCACCAAAAGCAGTATGATACCTTCGGGGCATTTTTCTGTGATTACACGATAACCATAACCAATGGTTGTCTCTGTTTCAATGGAGAAGAGGAAGGCTGAGACAAAACTGTTGAGGTTCTCCACACAAGGGGTCCAGTCCTCCTCGTCACCGTGCACAAGATCCCCACGGATGAGCGCGATCAGCCACCAGAGAAAGCCAAAGAAAAGCCAGTTGACTACATAGACCAAGGTGAAAATAAAGAGACTAAGACGCCAGCGTAGGTCCACCAGGGTTGTGAACAAGTCACTGAGGTAACGGTAGGTCTCTTGCACGTTTCCGTGATGAACGTTGCACTTCCCATCCTTCTGCACGTATCGCTGACGTGGCTTCTTCGCAGGGTCACATATCAAGTGGGTTCGCTCTGTCGAGATCTGAGCCTCCCGTAAGTGTTTGGGAAGCTTCTTCACCTGTGGCGAAGATAGAGAGGCAACGTAAGAACGACAGAGTGAAAGAAAACAATCTTGAAATGACAGAAAGAAAGAAAGAAGGGAGAATGAGAACAGTGGCAATGATTGTACTTCTCCACACAGGTGTATTGTATATCACTGGTGATGATTTATTTCCATAACCCTTTTCTCTAAAGCCATATTGACATCGCACCAGAGGACGTAGGTTTAACCTCTTTTATATGATATTTTTGCAACCTTAGCAAAACCACACAGCTCTGTGGTGCTGGAAGGGAGGAAGATAAAATTAAGAGGTGTTATACAGTTACTGGTCTGTGCCGCTGCACAATGACATTGCAGGTATCGGTGTGTGTAGCAGGAGATGAGAGTTAGGACAGAGCAAGAACACAAGGACGCCTGGGTCTTTGTTGGCCTGGCTCCAGTGTGGCGATCTGGCTCCGTCGCTGTGCCTGGCCTCCATCCCCTCCCCCTGTCTTCCCTCCCCTCACACCCTATGGGACATTGGCAAGCCTGGATATGAACAGCAGAGTAAGCTGCATCCTGCTCCTAAGGATGCTTACGGCATCCTAAAAAGGAGAGAAATGTACCTCACATGTTCTGTTCTTTCACATATACACAGATTTAAATATTATCTATTCTGTCTGATTTGAATATGCGTTCCTGGATACAGTTTTACAGTTTCTTGACCCTTCTCGACCTAATCTGGACTCACACTGAGGAGGACAGAGGGCAGCAGTTACTGGTCCGGAGCTGCACAGTGAGTCAAGCTGATGGTCACCGATGCCAACAGCAGTGGCTTTGACTCCTGCGCTAGAGGACTGAAGAATTGGTGCAGGACCACTCAACCCTGGATCCTGATCCAGGAGTGACCGGCAGAACTGGTCCCCTCAAACAAAACACCAAATGGCCCCCGCACCTGTTTAAATATGTGTGTGTGTGTGTGTGTGTGTGTGTGTGTGTGTGTGTGTGGATACTGTGGTTGAAAAATCAATATTAGAAAACAGAAATTAGCTAACAACAACTCTAACAGTAGAATACAACATCACCCAGGCAGACAACACAGGCTTCTAAATGTTAGAATCTCATTACACAACAGCTGCCACAGAGAGAAAAAAGCACTGGGAGCCAATAATGAGCCACACAAACACAAAGCTGCGATGCTACACACAAGAATGTGTGTCTACCAGGTCAGGACTTAGATGGCAAACAAAGGAAGTGATGTACACAAGAATATTTGTAATCTCAAAAGTTAGTAGTATGATCCCTTTTATATCGCAAAAGCTTGATCGTGGAAGGGGAACCAAGTGCAAACATGCCATTATTGTGGCCTTTGACATGGCTGGCCTGTGTACTTGAACACGTTTTGGTTGGGGCATCGTGTCACATGGCTGACACATGAATGAGGAGAATATACGGTTCTGTGTTTGTGGTCGTGTGAGCTGAATGTGTGCACAGTCATTTGTTCCAATTCTCCCTCCAGAAAATACTCTTGAAAAGGTGTGACATTCGTGGTCAGCGCTCTCTGTCAGACTGAGGCTGATATTACACGTTGGCGCCTACATTCACGTGTAAGACTGCTGGTGGTCAGCAGGGTGCCCACTGGGACGCTGGCCAGCTGGTACAGCACTGCATAATGAGTAGACCTCATTCGCTGACACCTCAAGACCCATGCTGGTGACAGATGCCTGCACCTATGGGTGGCAGCCTCCACCAGGGACGTAGTAATTATGTCAGGAACAAATATATGAATGACCAACCGGGAAAACTGAAGAACACAATCAGAAAGTAAGGCGAAGCAGGAGTTTACACGTCTGCTTTCGAGGAAATACTAGCTTGGCTTACTGTAACTCACAGATGCTGCACATGTATGTGAGATTGACCCTTTATTTGTCAAAGCCACCAAGGGCATGTTGGCACTTTCCTATCTGAGCTGATAATGGAAATGTATTGAGTCAAGAAAACAGCCGCGTGCCCCCTGAATCTCTCCCTGCTAATTGGACGCCCGTGATCCATCTCTCTCCAGAGACACGCTCACCTCGCCGGGAAAGTTCCATCCCGCTGCTCTCCTGACCCCCACAGCTCAGCCGGGAAAGACGCAATGTGAAAGGCTGCTATGTCAGTGCAGTTTGATTGTAGAGGCTGAATAATGAAATATGTCAGAGGGTTAAATCTGGATGAGCTAGTTTCCTCCAGGTGTCTTTCGCTGCTCGGAACACATGCACATTCAGGGAGACCTCCTGAGTTTTCACATATCGATTTGAAGTGATCCCTGTTTAAGGAACGTTTTGACAAAGAAGAAGTGAAAGACAATGCTCATTGACCTGCGTTGCAATTAGTGGGTTGATGACAATGCATTCACCAAATGTCAATCGGCTCCCTCATGGCTGCCTGTGCTGAGAGATACAGGATCAAATGTAGACTGGGAACACAGTCAGTCCACCATTTTTCAGATTTAAACTTTGCCCTGACAACCCACCCAGCTGCACTGTCATTTGTTGTTAGACGCTGTTAATCACTACTGCACTGCTGTCAAATGAAAGACAAAATTCATTTCCACGCGTTGTTCTCCAGCTAATTGAGTGATGGATGAAGCTGTCTCATGCAGTGTCACCCAATCTTTGGCCTTTGTAGTCAATACAGCCCCTCAGGGTGACGGTCCAACAACAAATCCATTCGTTCCCTTCACGTGGTGGTAGTAAGTGGTGGATGTCTTGTCTCGTTGAGTTTTAGCTGGCTGTGCTTTGGAGTTTAGGTTCCAGTCAGCTGGAGGATCGGTGCAGTGAAGCCAAGTTCACACACTCCACCAGTCACTGTCTTCAGATGGGAATCTTTGTAGATTACACATGAAAACTTGCAGGAGAAGAGACATGGAATGACAAAAACAATGAGTGAGACATGGTCTTTAGTTCCTGAAATAGATGTCCCCAAAACACAAGTGATCAGAGCTGTTTGAGCACTGATCTGCAGCGAGCTCCAAAAAAAGAAGCAAAGGAAAAGCAGATCTGTGAAAGAACGGATGGCGGAGTTGTTTCTCAGAGTGTTCACGGAGGAAACGGCAACGACTTTGGTCCAAAGTGCAAATGAAGAAGGAGACAACTGCAGGTTGCCCCTCCCACGGCGTCTGACACGCTCACAGACCACCGACAGGGAACCGTACCGTTCACAAACCTTATTGTGAATCCTTCTGAGGATCCTCACCAAAAAAGGATTCGCTGAGGCCCAAAGAATAAACCCCCAAACCAGGTTTGCAGAGGGAGGTGGTGCACGTGCACAGTAGCGATGCAGCGCCTGCATGTGAGCCAGTGAAATGAATGAACCTCGTCTTGGATCCAGTGTCACTGGTTCTCATCTATAGAGTGAATAAATGGGAGACGGGATTTTTGCATTTACCCAGTTTTTAATGGACCACGAGAGCTGCTGAAGCACGATGTCATGGATGTGTGTCCTGTATTGAAGCCAGCTCACGCGTAGCACTCCACTGATCTGTGAGCACCGATCCGTCTCTGATCTGGGGTTTTTGTTGGTGAGCTCAAACACTCAACAATGAGCAGAAAATCACAGCTGAAATCCTGGAATGTGAACTGGGCATAACCAGTGCAACTGCACCATCTGCTCCTCTGAGCGAGCGGTGCGTGCCTCCCTTGTCTCTCCATCCCAGTGCCAAGTAAACTGAATCTGAACAAGAGAAACTGTCTTGGTTCCGCGTCTGCACTGCTTAGTTGATCTGTCGAGTCCTTATCTATCAGCTGTTTATCTTCATTCCTCCTCATCTGGCTCTCTTTCTCCATCATTCCCATCTCACTTTGTCTTCCTCTGCTCTCTCAACACCACACCAGCTTCCTCTCACGTTGAACGTCTCACACCCTTCGTCCCACAGCTGTGAGGACAATCAGTTGTGTGTTCGGCCAGTAGTGACTGAGCAGTTTACCTGCGCAGGTGTGACTCCAATCTCCATGTTGTGATCCATGAGGATTCGAGAATCTCCTGCCATCCTCAGCTGAATCTCAACACCTACAGGACAAAAGAACATCATGGCTGAGTGAATGAAACCAAGCCTAAACATGGGAATCATCTTGCTCGTGTTTGCAGCAGCAAAGTGTTGCTGCATTGATCACAAACATTAAAATGAATCAGTACAACAAGAACAAGCTCCAGCTTCCTCAGAGAATGTGTTCAATCGTTATCCCTGCAACCTTTCAACCCTCAGCAGTCTGTTTTACACAGCTTCTTTAAGAGGAACATACATCACATCTACGCAAACAATGTTGTGCTGATCCAGAGTGCAAACCCTCAGACGTATTATTTTCTATCTGTCACTGAAACCGTTTCAATTTGTCATTTCATCAATATTTGTAAGCTGGTGTGATTAGTGTGCACAGAAACTCGCGACGGTGGATTGAACCATTGGGTCTGAAAAGGTCAACTTGATATTTGCATTCTTATTGATTGTAATACTGTTTGGATGTGGCTTTCTTTACAGGAAATCCTTCAAACAGAAGTAAAGAAGCTGCTGTTAGCGTTCTCATTTGTAAAGTATGTAAAGGATTACTCCGTTTGTATCACCTTTTGTGTTCCTTTCTGACTGTTTTTATTCCGGGCACTGACTGAGTGGTTCATCAAAAATGCATCTCTTCAAAACAAGACAATGGACGCTTTCTACACTTCGTGACAGCAGAGCAGTTTAAAATACTGCAGCGAGTAATGGAACTCAACGCTGCAGCCACAGTGAGATGAAGCGATGGAGGTGAAAAGGCTGCACACCTCGACACTCAGTGAGGAAACAAATTCCTTTCACTGCTCCTCACAGCAGCAAACAAACCCCACATGATTGCTCACAGAACGGCAGACACACACAACTGGACTCTTTTGTGAAGAAAACCATCAGATTCAGTTGACCAGAGACTGTTACTTCTATGCCCCTTGCCCTCAAAGACTACTGTGGGACAACGACTTCAGAAATATACCCTGTCAGTAACGGGAGAGGTCAAGAGCTCCATCAGTTGTCTTGTGTATCCCAAAGGACACAAGTTCAAGATACAGATTTTAGGTTAGACTAAACAGAAGTATTCAGGACCAAGAACGGTCCTACTGGGTTGAGCCGGTTCCATCTTTTCATTTTCATCCAAGACACTTTCTGATACCTGATGCTCTGCATGTTTGGCAGCGTGCAGCCTTCTGGCGTGTAGCTTTACCGTTGTTGGAAAGAAAAATTCACCTACTGACACCTTGAAGTCTCAGCCGACCAGTCTGATCCCACAAACACACACACACACACACACACACACACACACACACACACACACACACACACACACACACACACACTATTTAATGTTACACAAGTGTGGACGCTGCCAAACCGTCAACCGTTGCGACCTGCAGCGCCTCATTTGCAGGGTGAAGGCCAACCCAGCCAACTGAAACTACTGTAGAAGATGTCATGCAGGCAGGTAATTCAGGATGCCAGAGCCATGCTGCTGCGTCGGTGGGCTGGAGGCTGAGCTAACGTGTTCATGTGAGCAGAGCAGCGCTTTACAAAACAAGCAGCCATTAAGTATTTCTTTTGTATGTGTCTATTTGGGAGAAGGAGCATAAAATGCTGTATTTTTCAAGCAAAACAATATTTATGATGTATGATAAGATTCTATCCAGATGACATCATATGGACGTCATCAGTGGGTCTCAGTGCTTTTTTATTAATATCCCCTGATTGTGTTTGCATTCCAAAAGTTTCCATGAATTCAAAATTTTGAAGGAAAAAGCATCCACTTGGAAATGAAGATAGGAGATTTTCCGCGCTACTGCAGCATCGTATTTGATCAGTTTGTTCTATGAACATTGGAGACTTATGTGGTGAGAATTTGCAATTGCAGCACAGCTTGAAGAGAACAAGGCTAATATCCCCCCACCACCAAGCAGCCTCAGCTGCAGCGCTTGGAACAGCGATGGCAGGCTTGTCTTCACCTGCACTGGCCGTTGTTCGGGGCCCCAGTAGCCACAACTCCACCTCCTCGCTGCTCCTCGCCATCATTCGCCAGATCAGAGAGGAGAGAGAGAAATAAACTCTGTCACAAAATAGTCAGCTGCTTCTTCCTCTTTACATTTAATCTAATGTCACTGAGAGTCACGTGCATATCTTCAAGTCTTTTTTTGTCTCCAGTGGAGCAACAAGGTGATGTGCTGACAGTCTACAATACTGTATGTGTGATGTGATCTTAAAAAGTATTTCTCTGCTGAAGTAAGTATTTTTAAACATCTGATATGAGAGGTCCAAAGAGGAGGAGGAGGAGTTGAAAAGGAACACTTTCCCATTCTACTGAATGATGTGGGATGTAATAACAGCCACTGCTCCAGCTCTAGAGATGAGTGGGGTGAGTGTGTTGGGGGGAACCTCTGATAAAGCCCTAATTTTAGCAGCAATCTTACAACACCTTTGCAGCTCCACGAGAGGCAATTAATTATAGAACCCCTGGGTGTTATTAGAAATTCAACTATGTTCAATTCACAGAGCTCAGTAACCAACCAAGTGGATCAAGAATGAACTTTAGTAAAGAATGTTAGCCGCTGTTTCTTGACCTTAACAACATCTGACATTTCTTTGTCATCTGTTTTTGATGTTAATCTATTTTATCGCTGGGAATGCAGAGGCGAGAGTGGGGAAGTGAGAGGACCGCGTCACAAATCAGATCCACACAGGGATGCAGTGTTGACATTGATGGTCCAAAGCAAAGGGCAGAGTGACGTGACAGGCATCTGAGCAGGGAGAAGACAGACACATAGCAGAGGTGTGCGGGACACACAAAGCTTCTGAAAAACCTCCACGAATATATTAAAAGGGTTGCAAGGTCTCTCTTTGTGACTCACTTTAGGTTCTCTCATGAATTAAACATGACTCCCTGGAGATTTCTGAACTCCAGACCTGTGCGTATTTTCAGCGAGGCTGTGATTGCAGTGTCGTTTCACTGTGGTGGACTCAACAAGCCCAAATGAGAGGTGTTTGAACATGGATACCAGCTGCGGTTGTTATCTTGGTGGTTTAAGAGGGTAACAAGCATTTATCTTGTTACCAGGAGAGTGACAGGACACTTTGGCTGAATAGCGTTTGCATCCTGATAACAGGAATATTCATCCATTGTGCATGAAGACCTAGAGTGCTATTAAACCAGGGACACCTGAGGGAAACCGACAGAACATACATTTTCCCTATTTACTCATGCTGCAGAGTGAACAATGCATTACAATGCGCAGCAAAAAAACATTTTCATACAGACATATGAGCTGTGTAACTTTCCCTTTATTATACTCAGGAGCAAAGGGATATAAGCAAAATCAAAGACACCTCAAAAGCCAGAAGGTAGAGCTTCAAATGCAAAATACTAAACCGATGTTTGAGAGGGAGACGTTCCAGCTGGAAGGCCGGGTGCGAGTTAGCTACCCAGTTAGCAAGCTAACTGTTTCACAAAATTGTTTTGAGATTAATTTACAGTTTTGTTTCTCTGGTTCCATAAAAATTCCAACATCAACACTGCACCGGCTAAAAATACTGGGTTTACACTGCTTTACACGAAATGCACCTCTCCAGATGTCATTCCATTTTCTGCCGATGGAGTCATGGAGTTGCGGTAACTCAGTTCCACTGGGGGGGAGACAAAAGCTGAGCAACTGCGAGCAGCTGAATGCAGCCTGAACTAACATTACTCCTGACTTCTATCAGGTAAACAGTTGGTTCCTATTTTACAGAAGCATCCCATGTTAGTCGCAGGTTGGTAACCAAGGTGTCCTCCTCTCCAGATTTTTTCTAAATCTAACAGATATGGCCAATAGTCTAGAATTTTCACGCTTCCTGTTCTGGGTCGTAACCCCTGAGCACGTCACAGCCACAAATGTCAGTAAGACATGCAAACTCAGCAGTAATTCTTCGTTTGCTATACAAATCTGACTATTAGTGGGCGCTCATCCGTAGATTTTAAGGTCGTGGCTTGCAGTTTTCTGTCGGTCCATCAAATACAAGGAACACTGCTGACACAGTGGTGATATAGAAAAAAAATAATGGAAAAAGGGGAGAGTAAGAAACAGCTTCTATATTTACTAAATCACTGCATCAGATTGATATCTACAGCAGCGGAAATGTCCCAGCGTATCGTACGTCTCTGTTTCTCGGCTGTGGAGACGCCCCCCTTCTCTCCACTGAGGGGCCGGGTCATGGTTACTGGACCTGTCATGATTATGTCCCAGGCTGAGATTAGCCCATAAAATAACATCCCTATCTTTGCTCACTTATGACACTTTGAGGTCAAGCGGGTCATATGACTAAAAATGTCCTCAGCTAGTTTGGCTCCAGGCCTTGCAAATACAGACAGACAGGCAGACACACACACGGACACACACACACACACAGACACACACATGGACACACACACACGATACAAGAAGCTCATAGTGACCCTCCCATCCATTTCCCCATTATGTCCGATAGAGAGCTGAGAGTGTATCAAGTTGCGTCCTTCTCATGGATGACCTTCTCTGGACTGACACTGCCACACCAAGACGTCCTCTGACTCACACTGGCAAACAATTTCCCTAATGATATGTCCAACTCTCTCTCTCTCTCTCTCTCTCTCTAGCTCACACACACACGTATTTCTATGTGAGGGCCTACATTGGCATCAGCCGTTCTCTCTGAACCCTCACAACTACATGCCTGACCCCGACCCCAACCTTGACCTTACTCCAACAGTTTGAAAGACATTTGTAATTGCAGTGGACAGATACTGTGATTGGAGTGATTTCTGATATTAGAGAGAATGTTAATTTTCCTCAATTATCAACAATGGCATGATGTTTGTGGGTCTGTACAAAGATGTGTTCTTAGTGGAATGGGACCTGCAGCTCCACACGTGTGTTTTGACACACGGTTCGCCTTTTACAAACCTTCCTGCAGGTTTGAAACTGCGGAAGGACATATTGTGATCAATTTTGATGAATTTTGCAGCCCTAATTCTAATATCAAGCCTAAAACCAAGTCTTGACATTCAAACCACCCCTCATGAGGACCGACCAAAATGTCCTGACAAGTCAAAATGTTCACACAACATTGATGTTCTGTCAAGGGTTGGTTGACACAAGAGTAGAAAGACACACACACACACACACACACTCTCTCTGTCTGTCTCTCTCTCTCTCTCACACACACACACACACACACACACACTCTCTGTCTCTCTCTCTCTCTCTCTCACACACACACACACACTCTCTGTCTCTCTCTCTCTCACACACACACACACTCTCTGTCTCTCTCTCTCTCTCTCACACACACACTCTCTCTGTCTCTGTCTCTCTCTCTCACACACACACACTCTCTGTCTCTCTCTCTCTCTCTCACACACACACACTCTCTCTCTCTCTCTCTCTCACACACACACTCTCTGTCTCTCTCTCTCTCTCTCTCTCACACACACACACACACACTCTCTCTGTCTCTCTCTCTCTCTCTCTCACACACACACACACACACACACACACACACACACACACTCTCTGTCTCTCTCTCTCTCATTCTGTCTCAGTACATTCCGCTCACTACCAACCAGGAACAGAGACAGCCAGATTACCCTGCTACGTGTTTCAGACCTGCTTCCACTGAGACGTTTTCACGTTAAAGAAGCAACTAGTCAAGATTTCACCATGCAGCTGCTGAGTGCAGCTTGAATGGGATTAAAACTCAACACCTCCTGGAGCCAAATAGCACCCTCTTCACCCGTGCTGGCCTCAAGTGTGAGAGATGGCCAGTGACAGAGGGAGATGTAAGCTGTGTGATGTTGGTTGGGCATGTCCCCCAACACCATGCTTCTTCTTATCAGGCGCTCATGTCGGGCTCTGCTTGATTCAGGGCTCAGATCGCGGCTCCTCCACGCCACGGCTCTGTCTCAGCACAAGAAAATGATTGGCCAAGCAAAATATCAAACTGGAAGGAGAGGGATCTATAAGTGGAGATGAGCAGTAATCTTTGTCTAGCATTATATATCCACAGTATGACTCACAGTGCTATTATAGCAATAGAAATCTGGAGCGTCTTAATTCATCAGACTAATACAAATCCTCTGAATCAAACGTTACCAGCCATGCGGATCATCTGCTTCTCCTCACTGGTCTTGTTTCCTTTTCATTGTCAAGTGGATTCTAAGCAAACTTGTCACAAATTTCTGAAGAGAATAAGCTAATCTACATATACAATGCATATTCGTCAGAAGATGGCAGTAGAAGATGCGTCTCACAGCCTTCTGCCAGTGAAAATAGAGACAAATCATCAGGGACTCCTTCATTTGAGCGTCCTTCAAGTTTTAGTTCTTCTCCCATGCCAGCGAGCGCTGACGGTGCTGCGTGTTGACTGGAGACAAAGTTTCAGATATTCAGGAAGAAGGAACGTGGTAGGGCACGTTTGCGGCGTCAGAGATTATTCAAGTTTATTATTTCCACCTCCCATCGTGTACATTTGCGGTTGTACCGAAAAGGGTTTTTAAACTGAGCTGTTTCCATCAACCCTTTCTAATGTGATACTTCAAAACGCACATCAAAGTAGGATGATGGGAACTTTTGTGGAGGAGGGA
Source organism: Aulostomus chinensis (assembly GCF_037954235.1). Lineage (NCBI taxonomy): Eukaryota > Metazoa > Chordata > Actinopteri > Syngnathiformes > Aulostomidae > Aulostomus > Aulostomus chinensis. The sequence continues at coordinate 1,264,649 of NC_141329.1, forward strand.
ATATCAGTGATAAAGGGAAGAGAGTAAATGAGCGGATGCGAACGCTCTGAAGATGATGTAGCAGTGCTGGCATCTTGCATCTTTGTCGGGTTGAAAAGATCCCTGCCACCTCTAAATGTCGTCTAATAATCGTGCGTTGCTCAGATGAACTACGCTGGCTTTTTACTGTCCAGTGATTCCTTTTTCAGCCCTGCACCTGAACGTGATGTGTGCACATCCACTCCCCTGCAGGAGAGCAAGGCCATGATCAGGGCGGGGCAGAGCTGCAGAGCCAGGCAGGGCATGACGAAAGCAGGAGGAGCCAAAGGTCAAATGATATTGATTGGAATTCCTGACATGCTTCAGTGTGTCCCGGGCTTGACCCTTGGAGGAGCCTCCTCCCCTGTCATCAGCAAAAACCGAATCAGAATAAAATGGGATTAATTCCCACAATTGCATGTTAAAACAGCCAAGACCAGTTTGTTGGCAAAGCAACATTTTCTGACGAGGCGTCTCTTTAGCTCCAGTGGATGACAAGCAATTGATGTATGAGTGAGCTTCATCAGTGTGGAGCGAGTGAGTGCAATCACATAATCACAAAGAAAATCAGTCTTAAAAAGAAGAAACATGTCAGATCCCCCAAAATCCATGCTGTCACTCTATAAGCCTTATTAACCAAACACTATTTCTCTCCTCCATCTGTGTTAATGAGCTGAAAATCTACTGGAATGTTCTTCCCTGGGGGAGCCAGAAGCTCACGGTACATAGAACCTGTGAAAAAAGAGAAAAACCTCTCCAGATGTGGAGAGCACCTGGTTGTGTTTCATTCCGATATCTGAAACGTACTCAGCGATGAGCAGCATCAGCTCATTTGTTCAAAAAGTGTGTTTTGTATGGAATGTCTTCCCTCCGGTAGGTGATGCTCATTTGCCTTTGCTCTACTGGAAACAGTGAGCGAGTGGGCACTGTTACGTGTCCAATGTGTCTGTGCACCAGAGTGAGCAAATAGTTTTCATGGCAATTTGTTGTACTGTCCAATTAAAGGAACTATGGTTGAAGTGTTTTGTTGCTCAATCATCTCAGGGTTGATGGCTGCAAGCGTGTGAACCACACACAGTAAACACACACACTCACGGATCAGGTGAAGGGATCTGACTTGAATGCTTATCAGAGACGTCAGAGTGTCGCCCCGTCGTCAGAGCGCCGCCCCGTCGTCTGCCACTCAAACAAGTCCTCATGAATAATGCCAGGGCTCCACCTTTTCTAAAGGAACTCCAGACAGCAGCTGGTGTGGCCCTGCTAGTGAAACCACCACCAAACATTGGAGAGAGATTTCACCAAACCTGCTGCTGCCAGATAGGAACGTCATGATGAAGATTCCCCTCCGGTGTCACCGGCAGTTCAACTCTGATATGAGGTTAGCACAGCTGTCAAAGTGGAACCTGTGATGGAGAATAGTTGGGAGACTTTTCTGGTAACAAGCTTTGCCATTTGAATACTTCTTGATCACATGGAGATTAAAAAAAAAAAATAGCGTCGCGAATGAGTACACTGAGAAATGCTGAGGGGAAGGTGACCCGAAAGCAGCAGCCATCTTTTACTTGTTTGATCATTTTGCAAATACACAAGACAGCCAAGAGTCTGTGGGGACTGTTTGCATTTTAGTGTTGGTGTATGAATGCATCCCTCAAACCGTCCGCGCTCTGCATCGAACAGAAGGGGGAGGTTGGCTCTTGTTGCATGTGTGTGTGACAGCACCACAGCAGGGACACACACAACACCAGGTCATTGAGAGTCAGCTGGGTTGGACTACTATCATCACCCCAGGATACAAGAAGCAGGGAAGAATCGATTCACTGGCACCAGAATGTCCACCCCTGGAACACGGACGGTCGCAATCAGGCTTTCTGGTTGATGTTTGCCTTCACAAACCAAACGCATTGAATAAAATTCCAAGATTATCAAAGACAAATGGAGAACTCCTCAACTCTCCTCTTCTGAGAGGTTTTCCTCTTAGAGCCTCCATGATGATGCCCTCATGACTGAAGTGCGTAAATGTACTGCATTTAATTTTATTTTAAAAAGTCCAGTTCGAGTCGGACCAGCACACCACATTGACTTTTTCACACATCATGTAAACAGACTGATTAGATTTCACTGCGATGACACTTTAATCTGCAGTAGAATCTTGAATTTGTGTTGCAACCACATTGATGAGTAAATTTCTTTGGGGGTTGACAAGATTGGGTGAGAAATGTTCTGCTGCTTATTTCTTCGGTGCAAATACCAAAAGATTAGGCTGGATTCCTGTCGCTCATCAAGCTAAAGCAGAGACAGTGTTTTCTATCAATGAGTGTAGCCTACAAACTAGGAGTGGAATCAAACGTATGGAGCACACAATCACTCCACGATGCTGTAGAATGAATAAAACATCTGCATGTAGCTGCGTCCATCACCAGCATTGCAAACAAACATTCTCTCTCTCTGCTCTACATGCACACATTATTTTTCATGCCACTAAATACAAAAATACCATCATGCTTGGCTAAGCTGCTGACACCAACGCGCCGGCGTGGAATTAGAGAATATGGATCAGCTTGAAGAATGGAGCGCTTCCTTCAGCCCCAAGAGACACACAGACTTGACAAAATAAACAGAACTAATCAATTATTTACTCGGTCTTCTCTTTTGAACGTCTCTTTAGCATTACAGCTAACCTTTGACCCATTTTGCTCATTTGTTAGGGAGGACGTGGATGATAAGTGAGCAGGAGAGTAGTGAGGTACGCAGCGCTAAAATGCACCTGCAATGATGGCGCTGATAATAAGGTCAGAAGCCATCCATCAAAAACCATTACATCAGAGCAGTTCACACTTCCCCCAACACTCTTTAAATAGCTGATAACAGTTCATCCAGCTGTGAGGAGGGCCATGGGAGATTACAGCGATAGAAGAAGCTAGAAGTGTAGGCAGCAGGCGAATGGGCAGGTTTTACTGCTAATCCTGAATTAAGAAATCCGACCAGCACTGCTTCTCTTCTCCTCTCACACCAAACAGTTGAGAATGTGCAGTAAAATGGGATGACATGATGAGGGCAGAAATAGCTTGAACTTTGATGTTTTCCATGTGAGGAGATATTAAAAAATGATTCCAGCCGCTGCCTGTACGTTCCCTGAGGAAACAGCACCACGAAGGACAAGAGCTTTGGGAAAACTATACTGATTAATGTGGCTGCGAAGCCCACTGCATTGTCATAAAAGTTTCACAACTCTCAAGATGAGTGTCCTGCAGAGTACAGTGTGCTGGAGCTTGAGGAGGTAATAGTGATGCACAGACATGAAAGCAAGCAGTCCTCATCCTCTCCTCTGAGGGTGAGTTTCCAGGGAATCAATAAAAATGATTGTAACTCGTTGCTTTTGGTGTTGTCTACAATATTCATGAAAGCAGACGCTATCACTCGCCTGCGTCAGTCGCTTGCTCTCCTGCTACCAATGAATGTATAAAAATGCATAAGAGCAGAAACATGCTGCGCTGTGTGCCTATGGAACAAGACCCCCCCCCCACACACACACACACAGGCGAATGCACTTGGTAGCACGTCGATGCACATGCACTCATGTTTGCTGCTGCACTTGGAAAAGTCCTGCATTGCACGAGCAGAACTACTGGAGTAGGCAAACAGTAGGAGTGTTTACAGGATTTCTCTCCTTGTGTTGGTCCTTTCATTACCCCCCCCCCCCCCCCACGAGGGCAAGGGGATGCATGGTGATTATCTATGTATCTCTGCAGTGACATCAGAGGTGAGGGATGAGGCGATCAGGTGGTGAATGCAGGAAGGTGATCCATACTCTCTCCCTTTCAACACTTTCCTTTTCTCGCTTGCTTGCGCTTCAAGTGTCACATCATATCTTGCTATCTGTCTTGTATTCATTCTGTCTTGTCACTCCCTCATCCTGGTACTGCCTGATCATTTCTCAAGTAACGCACACTTTTTATTTGGCATGCGACTCCGGATGAGATTTGTGGCTGTGGTAGTGAAATGGAATGATAATACAATCGCAGCATGCGATGCCATCCACTGACAAATTGAGAGGAAGCAGCTCGGAAGAAGCCATGGTTGTACACAATGCACCAGCAGCTTTAAAAATCTCCTGTCTTCCTTGCCTTCATCAGTGGTGTTCGAGGCTTACCTTCAGGTCCGTGCAGGAGAAGCTGACAGGCTCCCTTCCAGGCATCTCACAGCTGCTCTTCTTTCCTGGACTGCGCACTCCTTTCCTGGCTTTGTTCAATCAACAACAGCCCTCCTGCCTCTCTCCTGCCACCCTGTTCCTTCTGCTCTTCACCGCTCTCTATCTCTGTGTGAGAGAGGGTCTGTCTCTGCATGTGTGTGTGTTAGAGGAAAGAGGGGGAGCGCAGAGAGAGAGAGAGAGAGAGAGAGAGAGGGAGCATCAGCGAGAAGAGATGGCAGGGATGTAAATATGTGAGTGCTTGATCCCTACTCTCTCCCACTTCCTCTGTCCCTCGGGATTTGTCCTTCATAAAAGTGTGTGTGCGTTCACACCTATTTGCACAGAGCATCTGTGTGTGTGAGTGTATGCATCTACCACATGGCTGCCTTCCCTCTAATGCAAATACGCATCCTCCAAAAAGTCAAGTACAGTTGTGCAGTGAGAGATGGAGGATGGGGGCCCTACCAATGAGACCAAAATGTGTGTGCATGTGTTGGATGTGCAGAAGGAGAGAGAGTGAAGAAGAGTGTGGTATAATCAATTGCTCTAAAACTGCCAGAAAATGCCCTAAGGGTTTGAGAGAGATATAAAGTGGAAGCAGAGAAGAGAGTCTTGGGAGGAAAAACACACAGAGGAAGACAAAGAAATGGTATAGAAGAGGAAGAAAAAAACATTCAAAAAATGTGTGAAAGGAGTGAAAAAGATGAAGTGGACTGAAGCGAGTGCAAAGGAAAGGGAGTGAAAGTCGAGATAAAAGGGTCTGAGGGCATTTTGACCCAGAATTCTGGTCAAGAACTGGAGAAATAATAAGCTGTCATACCAAATTCACTAAACCATCCACAAAAAATTGCTGCTGCTCTTAACATAAGGCTCTCATTTATTTCACATATTCTACATTCTGTGAGTCACTGTGTGTGTGTGTGTGTGTGTGTGTGTGTGTGTGTGTGTGTGTGTGTGTGTGTGTGTGTGTGTGTGTGTCGGGGTGGGGGGTGGAGGAGAATATGTAATGGAGTTTTGCAAAAATACACCTGACTCTGAGAAAGGTGGGTGCAGTGGTTGGGTTTCCGTTCCAATTTGAAGTGAACTTTGGAAATGTGCAACTCGGTTCTCTCGGTCATCAGAATCTCGGCTATGAAATATATCTTTTTGTCAGAAAGTGTCTGTCCAGGGAAATAAAGTCTCACATGGTTGTAACAAACAAGCAATTCTGAGGTTCTTTTTTGCCATCTGCATTGGCGGTGTTGCGTGTGAGGTATGACGGGAGCGTGACTGTTCAGAGCAGTGAAGAGGTCAGCACAGGTGCTGCGGCAGCATCAGTTAGCAGACCCGGAGAGTCCTGGACTTTTCTCAGTGGTTTCCACTCTTTGACCAACTGGCATCAGTGAGTTCATTGATCTGATTGGCTGAAGTTAGCCTGGGATAGACAGATGGTTCATCCAATCAGGTGCCACATGCCTGCGCTTTTCTTAACAAGCATCCGTGGAGGACTTCTGAGAGGTTCTGCCCAACAAGCTATTTGGGGTGTCGGGGAGATGCTGGTTAGTCATGAGAGTTAAAGATTCACTCGAGCAGCTCAGTAGACCGCAGCACTACCAGGGCGGCCCTCCATCAAGGTAATGTGATACTTTATAATGTGCATCAAAGAATGTGAGCAAAAACTTGATTAATGAGAGAGAGAGAGAGAGAGAGAGAGAGAGAGAGAGAGAGATGGTGATGTGCTAGGGGCAGCAGCTACGATGCTGCTATCATCTGAGTACTTCCTGCATTGAGTTTAGAAGATTTATGACTCTGCCTCCCCCTTTTGTTCCTGTAAGGCCCCCCCCCACTCACACCAACACCACCAAAGCTGAGTTGCAGCGGCACAGCAAGACTACAAGATGGCTGTCAGATACTTCCTCTGTTCGGAACTGTAACCAGCCAGGGAACCAATTACAGTGGATTATGGAACATCAAGGAGTGAGGCGGCAGTAACGAGGAGCTTGGGATTTGGCTGAGGGATACAAGTCCTGGGCCACGCTCACATTCACTCCTGAGGTGTTAAACTCAGCAGCCATCGTGTTGGTGATCTTAATTGTGAGAATTCTGCTCCGTCTGCAGCAGCGCTACATTGATCCTGCATGTGGATCAGGCTCCGGTGGCTCCCGGGCCTCAGATCCAGGACGTGTGTAATTATTTCCCCTCCTGAGGTTCAGTCCTTCCTCTCACTGCCTCCACTGCTCATCCTGTGGAGAAATTCCTTCAGCTGACTGTGTACCAGCTCACATTAATCACACATCACATATTGATAAAGCTGCTTGTCGGCGTGTTCATTACAACAAGTGCTGAGAGGAGGCTTATTTATGGTGCATTTGAAAAGTGTTAAGGAGTGTGGGCATCGCATTACAACAGAGTCTTCATTGATCATCTAATAGATGAGCCATTAGAATGATCAAATGTTTAATTTCCCAGCTATGCTACAGAATGGAGATGTTAATAGTATGATTTAATATTCATCCACTGTCTCCATCTCCTCTGTTGCCACGTCCCTGGTCTTCTGGCTGCTAACAGGGAAAACAGACCAACAGAACTATTTTGAAATGTAGAATTGCCGTATCAGCACATTCAAAAAGAGCGGCGCCAGTGTTTACCTGAAAGAGCTCAAGCGCTCGCCGCATGTGTGTCGCTGATAAGACAATCGCCTTCGCTTCAGGTCACTTTGGCTTCTTCCTGTCACTCTGGTAGACCACAGAAGCACCAGCCAGCCATGTGCTCAGTTCCAGTCTGACTCCAGTTAGCCAGTACCGATACTGGTTCTGATATCAATGTTTCTCATTGTTTTTGTGCGTTGTCTTCAAGGTTAGGAGGCAGAAGCAAAGCACACAGCACTTTTTATTACTTAAGAACAAGAATAAAATACACACATGCATGAAATAAAAAAATTAAAAGTTCAGGGCAACTTCATTGAAGTTTATGTGGGATCAGTAATGTGTCTCGTGTTACATGGTCCACCTCAAGCTATCTTTATGGAATCTGGATCAGAATGTGGTTCAGCAGATATCTGAGAGACGTCGCAGCGTTCCTGATGCCTCATCTCTGGCTCCATCAGCCACTGACTCCATCTCGGCCCACGTTATCTCACCTCCTCCCAGGCTTCATTCGCTCTGATTGATCCTCCTGCCAGTGCTCCCAGCACCGCGATGAGCTGCATTGTCACTGAACATTGTTCACCAAACAACCGCGACAAATACATCACAGCAAGAGCATAATGGAGGAAGATGAGAGTCGGAATGTGTGTGTGTGTGTTGAGATATTCCATCAAAGCTTGTACAGACATACCTGGCCATCTAACATATTAAACAGTTCAACCAGATATTATTTTGCATTTGTGTTTCATGCCAAGAGCAGAAGTGGGAGGCAGCAAGGAACAGCAACAAAAGGTGTGTTTGCAATGAAAGATGTGTTCAGCTTACCTGAGGAAGCTGGTACACTTGTAACACTTTTAATTTGGGAAGAATATTGGTTTTTTAAAGTAATGTTTGTCCCAATTCAGACATACATACGCCATATATATGTGTATGTGTATATATATATATATATATATATAATTTATAGCACATGTACAGGAAACGATGATACAGGGTTGAGAATATATGATAGAAATTCTTGTGATCAGCGTGCTTTTTCAGGTTTCCATGATCATTTAACAGCGTCTGCTATGAGGCAAGGCAAGGCAACTTTATTTGTAGAGCCCATTTTCACAAACAGTTTGTCTCCAGGCTTCATGGCATCATAACAACATCCTCTGCCCTTAGACCCTCACATCGACTGAGGAAAAACTCCATAGAAAACCTTTAACAGGGAAAAATCTGAGAAACCTCAGGGTGAGCAACAGAGGAGGGATCCCTCACCAGGAGGGACAGACGTGCAGTAGATGTTGTTACGGACAAGAAAACAGTTTACAATACAAACTGTGGGAAACACGGAAATGTTAATAACAGCTGAAGAAGGAAGCTTCTGGTAGGGGAGGCAGGGAGAGCAAGCCAGCTTGATGGGGGACTGGATGGTAGACTGGTTCATGGAAGGGGAGGCAGGGAGAGCAAGCCAGCTTGATGGGGGACTGGATGGTAGACTGGTTCATGGAAGGGGAGGCAGGGAGAGCAAGCCAGCTTGATGGGGGACTGGATGGTGGACTGGTTCATGGGAGGGGAGGCAGGGAGAGCAAGCCAGCTTGATGGGGGACTGGATGGTGGACTGGTTCATGGGAGGGGAGCGCAGGCCGGTGTAACAGTAGGGAATAAGAGGGGGGGGGCAATGCAGGCGGCGGTTGGGGCTCTGGTGGATCTGTGGAAACACAGAGAGACTGTGAGTCACCAAGGACAAACTACAAAGTGCAACAAGTAGTGGTAGTGACAGTTCCAAAAATGTGCAGGGAGGAGAGGAGGAGAGAGGGGGAGAGGAGAGGAGAGGAGGGAAGGGCTCCATGTAACCTGATGTGTCCCCCAGCAGTCTAAGCCTGTAGCAGCATAGCTATCAATGGTTCAGAGCTACCTGAACCAGTCCTAACTGAAGGCTCTGTCATAGAGGAAGGTCTTAAGCCTGGACTTAAACGTAGTTAAAGTGTCTGCCTCTCTGACCCATGGAGAGATGCTGGTTCCACAGTAGAGGAACCGGTACCTGAAGGCTCTACCTCCCAGTCTGGTTTAGAGATACTGGGAGTCACTAACAGACCTGCATTCTGGGAGCGGAGTGCTCTGGTGGGACAGGAGGGACTAATGAGTTCTTTCAAATAGGATGGAGCTTCATCATTGAGAGTCTGATGAGTCAGCAGAAGGATTTTGAAGTGGATTCTAGATCCTACAGGAAGGAGAGAAGCTAAAGTGGAGAGATGTGTTCTCTCTTCTTAACTCCCGTCAAAACCCTCGCTGCAGCGTTCTGGACCAGCTGGAGACTCTTTAGAGAGTATTTAGGACATCCTGACAAGAGAGAGTTGCAGTAGTCCAGCCTAGAAGTGATGAATGCATGCACCAGTTTCTCAGCATCACTCAGGGAAAGGATATTCCTAATCTTAGCGATACTTCGCAGATGGAAGAAGGCGGTCCTGGTCACATGCTTTATGTGGGAGCTGAAGGAAAGGTCCTGGTCAAAAATGACCCCAAGGTTCCTTGCAGTTGTCCTCAGGGTCAAGGTGATGCCATCTAGAGTAGTGATCTGGTTAGAGAGGTGTCCATGAGGGGTTTAGGTCCTAACATGATGACCTCAGTTTAATCTGAATTGAGCAGTAAGAAGTTAGAGGACATCCAGGATTTCATGTCTTTCAGGCAGTCTAGCAGATTAGTAAGCTGGCTTGTGTCGTCTGGCTCCATCGACCAGTAGAGTTGTGTGTCGTCTGCATAACAGTGGAAGTTGATTGAGTGCTTCTGGATTATGTCACCTAATGGGAGCATGTAAAGAGTGAAGAGAATCGGTCCTAAAACTGAACCCTGTGGTCCACCATATGTAACTCTGCTGTACTCTGAATGGTCATTATTAACATGAACAAATGAAACCTGTCTGATAAGTAGGACTTAACCCATTTTAGGGCAGTTCCTTTAATCCCAATGTCATGGTCTAGTCTCTGTAGCAGGATGCTGTGGTCGATGGTGTCAAATGCAGCACTGAGGTGCAAAAGGACAAGCACAGAGACAAGACCTCTGTCTGAAGCTGTAAGAAGATCATTAGCGACTCTGACCAGTGCTTGTTCAGTGCTATGGTGTTCCCTGAATCCAGACTGGAAGGCTTCAAAGAGCTCGTTGCTGTGCAGATGTTCATGTAGCTGCTCCAGGACAACCTTCTCAAGGATCTTGGAGATGTAGGGGAGGTTGGATATTGGCCTATAGTTGGCTAACACATCTGGGTCAAGAGAAGGTTTTTAAGTAAAGGGTTGATGACAGCCACCTTAAAGGCCTGTGGCTCATAACCTGTGACTAAGGAAAGATTAATTTGATTTAATATAGAAGTGTTGACTAGAAGCTGTCCAAGTATTCACCAAGTCTGGGAGGTGCTTCTATGGGGACTGTAGTCTGTCCTTCATTACTGGCAATCTTTGTTCTGATGTTCACAATCTTTTCAGTACAGAAAGAAAGGAAGTCGTTACTGCTGAGAGTTGGGGGGATGCATGGCTCAACAGCACTATGGTTCTTGGTGAGCCTGCCCACGGTGCTGAAGAGGAACCTGGGGTTGTTCTTATTCTTGTCTATCAGGGACGAGTAGTAAGCACTTCTAGCATTAAGGACTTCTTTTTTATATATTAATAAACTCTCCTTCCAGGCTTGGTGGACTTCCTCGTGCTGGCTGGAATGTGTCTTCCTTCCCAGTTGTCTGGTCTTCTGTTTTAAGGCACGCAGCTCTGGGCTGTACCAGGGAACTATTCTTTTCTGGTTGATAACCTTCTTCTTCAGGGGAGCTACGGCATCAAGTGTCCCAAGGAGTGCTGCTGCAGGGCTGTCCACAAGATAGTCCACCTGGGTGGGGGTGGAATCAGCATAACTGCCCATTATATCACTCCAAGGTGTGGCAGCAAGCTCTGCTGGAATAAGCTCCTAAATCTAGAAACAGCAGTGTCAGATAGACATCTACTGAAGCGGGACTTTTTCCCAGGTAGAATATAATTTGTTAAAGTAAATTCAAATGTAATTAAGGAGTGATCAGACAAGACGGGGTTCTGAGGAAGAACTATGATGAGGTCAGCTTCTATTCCATAAGTGAGTACTAAATCAAGGATGTGATTAAAAGTGTGAGTGGGTTTGTTTACCCTCTGACAGAAGCCAACAGAATCAAGAAGCGACTTAAACGCAGTGGCCAGAGAATCATCATTGACGTCCACATGGATGTAAAGTCACCCACTAGAATGACTTTGTCTGAGTTCAATGCCAAGTTAGACAGAAAGTGAGCTTCCATAGTGCATCTATTAGTGTTTAAATTATGAATTGTGCAGATCTACAGTGCTGTGCTTGTTTTATGTGAATAATTTAGAAATATCGTACTTTGTTTCTCTCCTATGCACAGACGGATGAAGCACTCCACAGACTGGACTGTCTCTGGACTGTGGACATCCAAAATTAAAGCCATGGCCGCAAAACACTTTCTTGACCAATTCAAAGAATAATTAGAAAAAGAAAAACATTGCTGAAAACAACCTCTACTGTATGTTTAGCACAGCACCATCTCATGTCGCCGTGTTGGTTGAGGAACGTGTTTAACCCCTGACCCTGAAGACGTTCCAGGAAAAACATCACATCAGGTTCTGTGTTGCAGCTTTGACAAGAATCGCCAGCGAAGCCATTTCTCATTTCTCGTTTCTCATTGGCTCATCGGACGAGGATCACAACCTATTAGGGGGACATGTCTGAATTATGTTTCACCAGAAGAGCGATTGTCCGCCACCCTAACAGATGTTGACATCATCACATATGAAAACAGCCAGCAGCAAGATGTGTATTTCATTAATATCTTTACATTAGATTTTCTTCTTTCATCTTTGAGGTAATTATGTTTATTTTTAAGCTTAAAGAGTTAATTGGATGTACAGAAAGTGACAGGTCCTGCTACCCTGAGCACCAGCACACAGCTCAGACACAGTGCCACCATGTGGTGGAGGGAGGTATAGCAGAGGCTCTGTGCCTGGAGGTGCAGTGGCAGGATACTCTTATATCTCTGTCACCGTGGAATTAGCAATGAGTCTTTACCATGAGTCAGCACCATAAACCAAACTCGATGTATTTCTGAAATATTTGTAACTGCCATCTGTCTGGCAGCCCAAAAGCTGACGATGTAATTAGGTGTTCGTATTAATTATAAATAGAGTAAAAAAGAGGGACTATCCTGGACTTTGGGGCCTGACATGGCTCAGATAAATGTTGAGACTGGCGTGCAGTGGAGCTGTGGGTCTGGTTTGGCAGCACAGGGAGCAAAGCCACAACAGTAAATCCAAGTTTTTTCCTCATCTACAAACATTGACTTGTTTTGTGTATCCCAGGCTTGTATTGTTTCTCTCTAAAATAATCTATGGCATTATATAAAAATCTCTGTGTCTTTGGCACAATATAACCAAATAAACTACAATTTGTCATCAATATATCCAGTTTTGTCATTTTGTCTTTTCGATCCCCAGTAAATGTGATGAAAAGGACACATTCCACAGACTCTTTTAAATGTTTTTTATTTCATTAAGTCAGCCGTCGATGTCAGCAGAGCAAAGATCCAGCAGCAACCAAAATCTGTTGTGTTGAAAACATCCGATCTTCAGAATGCCTGCGCCGGATCCGCCTGGCCAGCTGCGTGTCTTTGGCATTATTGTGATCTGCTTAGCATGACAGGCGCAGAGGTTGGCGTCATCAAACAGTCCGATCAAGCAGGCCTCGCTGGCTTCCTGCAACGGTCCAAAGATACCCGTAGCAAGTCAAAAGGTCAGCTAACCTGAAGAGCTCCAACTGCAGCCCCCTGGAACTGCAGGTCAAGTTTGAAGTCGTGAGTGATTCCCTTGACGAGGCGCTGGGAGGGCAGCTGTGGATGAGCAGCGGATCTTCTCAAGTGCAGCAGTGCAGGCCTGGAACAGAGCACTGACACTGACCCACACGTGCAGGAGGAAAGGAACCAACGGACGCCAACACTCTGGTGGTTGGACCTGTACTGGTGAGGCTTCCGACCCCCCGACCCCCCGGCCTCGCTTGTGCTTGTGACACTCCCACTGACTACAAGCTGTACTTGACTTTGGGTCTCAAGAACTTTGAAGGAAAAAAGGCTTTATAAGAGATGTCTTTCTTGTTGTCTTCCTAACGTGGCCTGGCTCTGAGCTGTTATCATGATTATAAGTCTTCTTGGTAGTCCGCCACATAAGACACGTGTTCAATAATTAAGATGAGTACACACACACACACACACACACACACACACACACACACACACACACACACACACACACACACACACACACACACAGGTATGTTGTGTCTGATCTGGCAGTACTCAGTAATCATGTAAATCCAGTGCAGTCATGGCTACTCAGTACTCAGGTCTGAACGGCAACACGCTGATGTAATCCCCTGGCAAGATCTTCTCTAGTTTACATCGTCATAGTTACTGCAGCTCTTGTGGGACGTCTGTAACTTTCTGGCTTGGCGTGTCCTGTGTCCTGCCCAGAACACGTGTGATGTAACAGAGCTGCACCTCCACTTAGACTCTAATACTGCGACATGCTTATTCTGTTAAAAGATATCTTAGCAAGAAGCAGGACCAGCGGCTGCTCTGCTAGTTTAGAGATGCAGACATTCTTTGTACTTCTCTTTGAAGTGAAGCTGCATCGTCTAACTCCTTTTAGTTAAATACTCACCTTTTTTTGGCCATTAGTTCATGAAAAAAAGTAGTCGTCAACACAAGATCTTCTCCTGATTTATGCCATGAAAAGGTTTTTTGAGGTGGTTTTGCTGAGGTCAGTTCATCAACTAATTGCAGAAAATGAGAATAACTATAAAAACTTATGTCACACAGCTTCACTTCGGTATTTTGAATGACTTATTTGGAGAAACGTCACAGTGTTGAGGTGAAATCAGGCCTGGAAAATGAAAACCCATGTCTAACAAGAAAGAGTCTTTCTCTGCCCACTGAAACCACGATGCCTTTACTGAAGTCCAGCCCCTCCACACGAGTCAGACACCATCAGCATCAAAAGAGTTGGGCATCCTGGCTTTAAAGCAACCACCTCTTCTAATGGCCATGTGTTAAAGAAATACGGCCTGCTGAGAGCTGCTGTCAGGTTGAGTTTTCACTGAGAGACAAAATCATGTAACACTGGATCATAACCCTCCAGGCACAAAGGCTTCCTCGCTCTCTGGTGCCTTGTAGCTCCAGATCATGTGCAGGCCTTAATATGCAAGCGTAGCGGTGCTGCACTCCACTGCAGTCCGTAGGGAGGCCCGTCAGAACGTCATTAGAAGCACTGCAAAGAAGAGATTAGTCTTCATAACAACACGTCCCATTTTTTTTCATTAGCAGAAAATGACTTTTGGACACCCAAAATGATGAACATAATGAAGTAGCCATAAAAGAAGAACAACAAGCCGTTGAACCGCGTGAAAGGAGATATAACGGCGGTGTGGCTGTATCCACAACAGAGGAACGGTATAATCAATCCCTCAAGTGGAACAATAGTGCAGCGTTCTCTGGTGGATTTTGTCACCAGGTGTCACTTTTCATCTTACAAAATTGAACTTGCGCTCATTCCACACATGCCACAGAGGGATGGGCCGAGAAAAACAAGCCAGCAATCGAAGGTCTGTGTGTTTCTTTCCCCTTCATTCACCTCCTCATTCAGGCTTGGTGGCGATGCAATCAGGCTGAAGTCCTCTGAGTGGTGGATGAGCCACAGGAAGCAGCGCTACACCGTGACCTGGTATGATGAAAGGATAACACGAGGACACGCGTGATCTCCATGTGACCCTCTGGAACCTCCAAAGTGATTGAGCTTGAGGAAATTCCCCAACGATCCTTCACATGTCAACGCACCCTCCTAGTAATGACACTGGATATGTTTGTGCCAAATCCTAGTCAACAATACAGAACCTCCAATCAAACAGGTCTGAGTGCCCAGCTTGATTCTTTTAAGGTTCCGCAATTGTGCTGGAACTACGGAGAACTGATTCCTGATAAATCAAGTGCTGGTACCTGAGAACACATCAAGGCAATGGGGAACTTTTTAAAAGTCTTCCTAGACAATTAAGTTGCTTGTAATCTGAGATGCAAAGTGGGCCAAGATAACGCATCTCACCTGAGGAAACACCTGGTCAAATGCGAACTACACCTTAAAGCGATATCTGACAACCAGTCCCCGGTAGCTGCTGCACGCCTGGAAATGCTCCGCCTTAAATTTTACAACTGGAATTTGTTTGTAGGGAAATGAAAAAGTATGGTTGCACGCTAGTAACAGATTCTAGGTACTAGTACCACTAACGACATTCACAGATGTGAACTTGTAGGAATGTGACAGCATCCAGCCCTGCGTGATAAACGTTATTGCACCAGTAATTTCATCTAAAGACAGTAACTTTACCTTTGCCCTATCTTTGAGCTTTCATTTCACAGTCGCACCTGATCACTGATTTAGTTCATCTTGAGACAAACTGTGGGTAAATAACAACACAGGAGAAGCAGGAGTGACTCTGTGGCTTCGACGAAGCCCAGCAGTCGGTGGACAAGCAGGTGCAGTATTAAGTCCTCTGCTGGAAAATCCCCACCGGCCCTGTCGGCCTGGCCACTCGTTGTTATGCTCACAGACGTCAGCCAAAGGCTCCTATTGATATGCACATTGCAGCCAAAGGCATCAATACTGGATTCACAGATGCTGCATATCTGTCGGGGCAAAAATGCTCCCAGCTCAGAAGCATGCTGGTAACAAAGCAGTGACATGGTCAGAGAGGCTTGCTGCTCATGTGAGTGTCATCACGACAGGGGAATGCTTCACCAGCACATTTCATTTGCACAGCTTGAGGTTGCAACACTTGGCATTTAGCACTTTGCCATTTTTAGTCTGAGAATGATGGATATGGAATATAAATGCTCAGTGACATGATGACCTAGCAAAATGGTTACAATTAGTGTACACACACACACACATGCGCGTGCGCACACATACACAGATGCGCACACACACACACACACACACACACACACACACACACACACACACACACACACGCACATGCATAATGTACAAGATGTACAAGCAGCCACTGTCCCTAAGGTCTACAGAAGCATTCGGCCGTCAGATGAAGCTGAATGTATGTGGGTGGAGCCAAAGGACGTCTGAATCACACGTTTAATAAACACAAAGTCTTCATTTCTTTTTACTCCAAAACCTTTTGAAAGATTTGACCCCAATGCTCAAGGCTGCAATTCATAATTAATTCAGATGGCATTTTATCATTAAAATATCTGATATGCTCTGCAAAGCCCCCTACTGGCCAATCAGCAACAATGAAAAATCCTCACTGAAGGGTTGACTTGTCATCATGAGCTCAGGCGGTTCTGCAGTAGGAACAAGTATTCATCCGCTCCGATCAGCGCTGTGGCCAACACAAAAGACTGCTTTAGTAGGTTTGCTGATGTTGCCTGGATGAGCTGCAACGTACAAAAACAAAACAGTCTCATGGTGTGTGAGGAGCACCCCCCCCCCCCCGGGATAACGACCACATCTACACGCTGGGCTCAGAGGGACCGACGGGGCCCAGACCTCAATCTGGAGGATCACGACAACATCCTGAATGATTAACAGCTTCAGTAGAAAATCCTTGCCGAATGAGAGCAAACGGCAAATGAGATGGTTGAGCTTGATTCAATCTTCTCCGCCGCTCACAGTTAAACGTGGTAAATGTTTAAAGGTGGCATTCATGAAAGTCGTCAGTTGATGAAGACAAACAAATCATCATCGTCGGCCCAGAACGATCAGCTGATACCCTCTCTTATCTTGTCTGCTACTGTACTGATCACCTGCTGACGATATAAATGACAACTGATACAGAAACTGCCATTGTTGGGGGTGGGGTGTTGGGGGAGAAACTGCCATTGTTCACGAACGCCTTGAGACGCTTGTGTGTCATCAGCACTCCAGAGCTGATCCTTTAAACGCATTCATGATCAGTGAGTGCCTGCGGGGTCAAAGAGCGAAGGTAAACATGAGTGTGGTTTTATGGCACAAAGCAGATCAGAAGGGTTTCATCAAATTTTGTCTTGGAAACCAACAGTAGGAGGGGGAACAGTTTAAATTACTAATCCAAGTGAGCTGTTCAGGTAAAGGAATGACAAAGAAAAAAATACAAGGGTAAAATAAAGAAGAAGAAAACGAAGAAAAATAATGTTAGCGTTTAAAAGTTGTTGCTCTGTGGCAGAATTCGTCTCACCACTGTTTCCATTTCTATCAACCAAGTCCTTTTTGTCTTTCTTTTTTTCTTTCGCTTTTTAGCCGCTGCTAAAGGAGAGCTGCTGCCTCCACAGCCTGTGACCCACCGCACCAAGTCACCATGAGTGTTTCAGTGGGAATTTGTCCAAAAATAAAAGAGTTGGGATAAAAGGAGTTAATCGTTTCTTGAATAAAATCCCATTCCCTTGGAATATTGTGGGTAAAAGTAAACATGGGGCAGCCTGTTGTCGTATTCTTGCACGTCAAAAGCACTGTATTGTGGCTGCAGAGCCCACAATCTGCTGCATGTAAGGTAATATCACTTCTTTCATCACTTCAGCTGGGAACAATAGAGTTGAAAAATGATCTCGAGTCACAACTTTTCTTCTCTCAGTCAACAGAAAGTTTTCAAGTCAGGAGTGAATTTGGTTCCCAGCTGACCCGGGAGCTCGGATCCAGGGCGCTTCTCTCTCAGCCCAGCAGCGTCTGGCGTCTTCACTCCAGCTCCTATTTATATCCTAACTCCTATGTTGCTGATATTTCATCACTACGCAGTTGTGTAGCGGCGGCCTCTGCTCGGAGGAGGACGATCTGATGTTTGATTGATAGACTGTATCTGGGATGTGCTCAACACTTTTATGGTATTGTCAATGAAGTGGAGGCCCCAATGTGTAAACAGCCATGGATTAAATTTGATTTTTAACACTTTTCATTGATGTCAACACTAAAAAAGTGAAAGCTCCTCCAGAATAAATCATCTTTGCTGATAACATCTTGGCTGTGTTGTCACAAATCATTGCTTCATTCCTCACTTGCCAAAAGCCGGCAACAATTAAAACGCCACCGACTCCCCAAACAGCAATAACGAGGTTTGCGTGTGTCTACAGTAAATAATGCCACACGTTCTGTTTGTCATTGGGACACAGAGAAGTGGAACCATACACAGATGCTCAGCACTCAGCTTTTCCATTTCCATTGTCAACATTCGTCTGGCCATTTTCCAGAGTGTTCACAGAGTGCAACTGTTAACAAAAAAAAGAGTAAAAGTGATATCTAAATCCAGTTTGACTCCCAGACTGGGGGAGTTGGAGCGTGGCTGTAGTTGGAGGTCAGCTCAGCCCTCGGTGCCAGGCGTCTGTGGGGTAAATACAACTTATAAGAGCGGGGGGAGGGTTATAACATGTGTGGTGGGGGTGGAGGGCGTAAACATTACCTGGACGATCCCAGCACGCAGTGAGAGGACAGTATAAAAGTACACAGGTGTTGCCTAACAGGCACAAGAGGGGGACACACCTAAGCGTCTCAATCAAGACAGAGAAGGGAGGAGCAGGTGGAGCTGGACATCGATTCATCCCCGTCAGACAAGTTGCACTTCTGCTCAGAAAGGTGAGTTGGAACTGAAGGAACTCCACAGTTCTTCAGTTTGATTGTTCTCAGCTGCATAAATCTTGGTGAGCACTGTGTGAACCATTTATTCACTGAAATTTTAAAACCTAATGAAGGACAAGGTTTGTGAAATAAGTCCAAATTAAATATTTTCCTCTTTTCATTCATGCACATTGTAGATTAGCTTATTAAAGTGTTATTAAACTGGACTGTGGCTCAATGCAACCAGAGACGCACTTCTCTAATCCTTCAGAATCCTCCATCCTTTAAATCCATCAAAGGGGATTTTTATTGACCCTGAAATCAGAACATGCACAAATTATGTTTACTATGACAGTGGAGACATTTATTTCAAAAGTTACAAATTCAAATCTTAAATACTGTTAATCTATAAAACACTATTATTATTATTATTTACAAATCACATTTAATCTGCTCTAATGGATTCAAGTGAGCAGCTACTTTCTCTCGTGCTGCTCACTTGAATCCAGAAGAATGTGAAGCTCTACTGTGACTCAGAGCTTCAGCACGAGGCTGAGTGCAACCTCAGAGAGGGGATCAATACAGGCAGTCAGTGAATGTGACATTCAAGGCGCTCGAAGAGTGCGGCGTACGGTAGCAGGGATACCACAATACAAACAATTTAAAAATCCATCATTCTTGCAATGACCTTTTTATAAATGATTACTTCTCTGTGATTGATGGGTTTATTAGCGTTGAACTGAACTCTGAGCACAGCTGAGGTCAAGAAGTTTCAATGCTGAATCAAGAGAGTTTTAAAGTTGTTTCCATTTGACTAATCGGCCCCCAAACGGACCGAGTTCTCGCCCGGTCCATTCTGCACCCCTGCACCACGTTTGCTGAAATCAGCCTCAATCTTTTTATGATCCTGCCGACAGACCATTGGCACAGACACAGACGGCGTGACTTTGAGGCAATTATGATGCTCAACACCTAAAATCCTCTCAGCACATTTCCTGTTGCATGTAAGCACGCCGAGCCAATCAGGAGGCTGCGGTTCACATCTGAAGAAAAAGACTGAAGCTGGCAAACAAGCCACAGTGCGACTATCAGCTCTCTTCTGACAAAATCACTGGACGTGAGCGATGCTGGAAGCTCAGACTCACCGCGCTGGTCGTTTTGTACCAATTAAAACTCAGCAGCAAGCACACCATGATCCAGAATGGTATTTTGCATGCTTGGCCAGAGCACAGCCCAGTGAAACCAGTTACCACCCATCAAGCAGCAGACAAATGAGAACTCTGAGTTTGTGTAAAGTTTTTCTGGGAGCAGATGTTTTGCTGCAAAATAATTTTAATGCCACATTTATTTTTGCTGCATTGAAAACTGGCAAGCAAAGATGATGCTTGTGTTGCATCAAAATTCCCAAATGATTTGGTTTATTTGGACTTATGCGTTATGCTTCAGTGGAAGATTTTTGCTTCTCATTAAATGTGGGTCTTTATTGCAGTGCTGCATTCATTCACACACTGAGGATTAAAGCTGCTGGGGGGGGGGGGGGGGGGGGCAGCTTGGAACATATGAGGCCGTTATAGTTATGTAACCATAGCAGGAGTGAAGACTCTCCGTATAGTCTCTGATAATATGCTGTTAATTGAACTCAAAGCAGTCCATGTGACCTTTTCCAACCGGGCACAGACGCTCTTCTATATTTGTCTTTGGCAACGTGCTCGCTTAGCCTCTTTTTTTAATCTCCCTTCCTTCCTGACAGCCGGCGTCAACTCAGCTTTTTGCTCTTTGATTGTGATGAATTGTCCCTGGATGACTGGCAGCTTGAGGGACTCAATGACAGAAGAGTGACTCCATCAAGTATATTTGCTGGAGAAGAGGACCATTTTTTTTACCTCTGATTTTTTTACTTCAAAGTTCTTTGCACATATTGAGAGCTTGTTTTCTTCGTAGGCGTCAGAACTGTGTGAAATACATTTGCATTGCTGCTGATGAGTACAACTCTATCCCTAAATTATGTCTTTCTGTTGTCTTGTAGGTTGTGGGCTTGTAGAAAATGGTTGGGTCATTAAATAAACGCTTCCAGGACTATCTGGTGGAGAGAAGAAGTCGCAGGACCAGGCTGGTCACCAAAGATGGCCGTTGCAACATTGAGTATGGAAACATCATGTACAGCAAACACTTTGCCTTCCTGGCTGACTTCTGGACCACCTTTGTTGAAATCCGGTGGCGTTTTGTCCTCTTCTTCTTCATCGCCTCGTTCACCCTCAGCTGGTTCATTTTTGGCTTGTTGTGGTACTGGATAGCCCGCAGCAATGGAGATCTCTCCTGGCAAAACCCCCCTGAAGACCACACGCCTTGTGTAGATAATGTTGTTGGATTAACCACGGCATTCCTCTACTCCCTTGAAACTCAGACAACCATTGGCTATGGCGGGCGAGCGCTCACCCCGCTCTGCCCCGGCGCTGTGGCCCTTCTTATCATCCAGTCCCTCCTCGGAGCGATCATCAACTGCTTCATGTGTGGAGTCATCCTCTCCAAAATCTCTTTACCTAAAAAGAGGGCTAAGACCATCTCATTTAGTGAGATGGCCGTTATCAGCCCAAAGAACGGCGCTCTCTGCCTGTCAATAAGAGTGGCCAACCTCCGCAAGACCCTGATGATAGGAAGCCAGGTCTATGGCAAGCTGCTGAGAACCACAATCACTCCAGAAGGGGAGACGATCATCATGGACCAGGTGAACATCGACTTCATGGTGGACGCTGGGAAGGACAACCTCTTCTTTGTATGCCCGCTCACACTGTACCATATCATCAACAAGAGCAGCCCCTTTTTCGAGATGGCCGTGGACACACTCCACAAGCAAGAGTTTGAGCTAGTCGTCTTCCTCGATGGCACGGCAGAGTCCACCAGCTCCGCCTGCCAAGTCCGGACCTCCTTTATCCCTCAGGAGATCATGTGGGGCTACAATTTCTTACCCATCATCTCCAGAAGCAAAGAGGGAAAGTACAGAGTAGACTTCTCTAACTTCTCCAAGGTGGTGCCTATGGCTACGGCACACTGCGCCTACTGTTTCCACAACATCAAGGGTCATCATCACCACTCCAGAGATGGACATGACAACCAGGGTTTCGAGGTGATTGATATCCACGACCAAGGGAATGTCACCAAGATGTGAGATGATGAGAAACACTGGTAATAGACTAGCAACACAGTCTCAGAGGCCTGAACCTCGGGCTTCTGACGGACCAACAGAAAACCTTCCTTATTTGTTATTCATTTATACTTCACACAGATAAGAACAGTGTCTGTGGGTCAAGACACTTCTTGTGAACAATGTGTGAGTAAAACTACACCTGTCATTGTCTAGTGACCACAAACCTGTTTTCAAAAGCGAAGCCAGGTCATGCAAGGCAGTAAAACCAGTCCAGAACAGAAAAAGACAGGTTTTTTACACCAGGCACATACGAATGAAAGCGCTTGTGAATGAGGATGGATGGCCTTGCACATCAGGTTTACTGACAAGAGCAGCAGAGGCAGCAGAACAACAGTACAAACTTATTATCATGCATATGAACCTTACAGTGACTTGACTTGAAGGACAGGTGCTGAGGCCATGCTGCTGTGGTGGGTGGGCTCACAATGAAAGCAGTTGTAGACTTGGAGACACTTGGTCTTGAACCATTAGAACAAGCTGAGCAGTTGGAACACTGAGGCACGAGCAGATGGTGGAGCACAAGGGCCAGTGGTGATGAAGCTGTGTTGCTGTTTTTTTGCGTGAAGACGTCGTGAGAACAAAGCTCTCCGAAAACACTTAAATGTTGGCTGCATGCAGCCTCAACTTTAGCATGAAAATTGATTCTTAGTCTTTTTTTAAATTTGATCTCAGGGGAAAAACAGTAAAATAAAAGCTATTTTTGCATTCAAAGGCATCTGTGTCACATTATTCTGTGCTGCTGAGCAGAAACATCATATAGGGACTGTGATCAGAAAGGTCAAAGCAACATGATGACAGGTGCCAGCCCCTATCAAGGGTTTTCTGCTGTAAACAAAGCCGAGTTGTGACAGCAAATAGGGATGCAAACACAACACAGTCAGAGGGGTTGGCTGAAGAAAGCTGTCGCTTCGTGCCCTTTATTTTACCTGCAGCTCCTGAACATGAAACCAGAACTCTCCATACGTGACAGCGTACACACACAGTCTGGTCCGGCGCTGTAACAGGTTGAACACAGGCCGACCTCCCACTAGGAGCCTGTAATGAGCTGCAGATGCACCTGGAGCTGCTATTGTTGCAGGCGGCGTAAGAAGCTACCGAGGGAAGCCGTGTGGCAAACACAGGACTAACGGCATAAAAATAATGCTGTCTGAGCTACATTTGGTGTACATGTACATGCAAATTAATGGAGCTGAAACCGTTCATACACATCAGTCATTAAACAGCTCCCTTGACGAGGGATTTTACACCCACGCTAATAAAGCACGATGGGTGTTGTAAAAAAGCACCGATCAAAGCCAATTTCAGCTTTCAAGACCTGAGGTTTTACCCCATTTTCTATGAAGTAGTCGCACAGGCAGCGATTCTGCGAACACACGTGTGTTTCAACGGCAACAATCAGTTGCACCTGTAGGGCAGTGAAGCGTTCTTGAGTGTGTAAAAGGTCAAGGTGGTCGATGGGTGAACACACTGAATGAAACTTACTGGTCATTTAGTTCATACACAATCACCTTGGGACCTGCCAATAACTGCACGACTGTAGAGGGATGCAGTAGAAGTACATGAGCTAATACAGTTGTCATAACGACCTGCGCAGGGAGCTTGGCATGATTAAAGGTTGCTTCACCCAAAGAGTGTATTTTCAATTTTCAATTGCGACAACACTGCACTATTCACAGTTTTATGATGCAGACTAAAACGGTTGTAACACAAACTGGACATTCTAACCTTGATGGAAATCAGAGTTGCCGCAGGGCTGTGGGCGCATCAGACGCAACCCATAAACGTTTTTCTCGACTCTACACATTTCCAAAGCGCCTTGTCACGGCAAGCTGGCGCATAAATCAAATCACATTGCAATCAGATGAGAGGACTTTCATTGTTGATCGAGATAAAGTTGCTTAACTGCTAACACTTGAGCCCAGGTGACACTGGAATTATCAAACGGGAAGGTTGTTTGTCAGTTGATGAAAATGTCACAACCGCTCAGTGCACGATAGTCCTCAGTCCCTCCGATAACGACAGAGGCGAGGAAATGTTCCCTTCCAAAGTGTGTGATGAGTGGTCACACACTTGAGGAGCATGACGTTCCAAACACAAGTGAGTGGAGTACCGCGTTCTCAAAATGTCGTGAATGAAAATGCAGATTTCATCAACAGTGACGCCATTGACAGGCAGTGGGAGAGAGGTAAAAACATTTATTTTGTCACATTTTCCTATACAAAAGCCCTTTTTCAAAAGGTATTACTTCATACATTTGCTGGAATGGCAATAATAATAATGCATTGGTTAATTGTAAAATTATACACACACACACGCATACACACACACACACACACACACACACACACACACACACATATATTTATATATATATTTGATATCCAAAATACATTGCATATATGAAGTAGCACAGATCCCCTTTGATCGATATTGCTTGTAAAACATGGATGTTAAGGGTGCAGTTGAGTACTTTTTATGCTACAAATTACATGTTCCCTTTTCATGTGTTCATTCGAAGCTATAAAACTTGAAGCTGTTGTAGATATTAATACTGTTGGTATTATTTTGTATAAAATACCTGAAATTCTTTAATGCAAAGGGCAAGCTACCAATTCCAGGCCAGTTTGGCATTAAAAAGTGAGGAAGAACCGTCACAATCACACGTTGCATATCGAGGAAAGGAATCCCTGGTTATTGGAGGATGATTCAAGCAGACGTTTGTGGTGATGGGAATACTGGAGAATATTTTGTGCATGTAAAGGCACGTAGGATGTTACAAATTGGATTTCAGAAGTAACAACAATGACAAGAAACAAAAAAAAAAGTTAAAATGTATTGCCCAAATGTACAAATATAAAAACGCTTAAAAATGCTGAACAAACTACTTAGCAGAAATGGACTTAAAAGGTTTGCATTTTTGACCGAGGTCAACTCGTATTAATTCTCTTGACTTTTTAATACTGTGTCACATATGAAAATAACTCTGCATAATTTATACAGTAAGTTGCTTTAATGCCTAGTTGACTGATGCTTATAAAATAATAAAAAATAGGTCTGACAAACGCACAGCGTTTGCGAATCTGAGGATTTCTTTGTTTCATCTCGTCATACTTCATTGGTTTTGCTCTCTGATAAACTACTTAGTCCAGAGTAATTTACTTTCAAGTGTCCATTTTCAGTTCCTGGTTGAAGAATACTTTTGCTATGAACAGCTTTGAACACCTGAAGGTGGATATGGTTTGACATGATGGAGTTGCATGATGATGAAATCCTGCCTTGAGTTTCATGTGCATTTTGCTGGGCTTTCGATCAGTGAGAAACTAACATTCAAACACACATGCTGCTCTCAAACTAGGACCCGGCCCTGGTAAAATGCAACTCGACGGTCTAGAAACATGACTTACTGCTAAGCCACTTCTCAGAACGACCCACGCGGTCCTGACTGGCCTACAAAAAGAGCGGACATACCGTCGTCAGTGTTCTTCAAAATCAAAAATTGTCAGATTTCTTGTCAGACCTGGAGGTGACAGAGAGGATCTCTTCCATGGATCTTGAAGATGATGAATTGTATAAAACAGCAGTTAAGGCACGACAACATTTGAGGGTCACTGCTTTGGTTCTCATTCGTCACATCGTAACACCGGATGGTTCTGGAAGCCATTATCAATAAAACATACAGTTTCTCTATGTAGACATTTACATAATTGCATCAGGAAAAGGACATTTTATGTTTAATGTTTATATTTTTAGCAAATGTGTTAAGTAAATGATCCTTTTTTTTTCTTTTTTTTTTTTACAAACTAAAAACATCTGACAAATTTTGATTTTTCTGCAGGGCATCCTCTTTTTTTTTGTTTTTTTTTTGTTTTGTTTTACACGCGTTTCACAAACCAGACAACGTTCACATTAATACTGACATGGTCGAGTGACAAAACATCTGGAAATGACTAAAAGGCATCAACATGGCAAACATTTAATAGCCGAGTGTGTGGCCCCTGAAAATTTCTGACCTGGGTTGAATTATTGTTGCAAATTACTTCCAATTACATCTTGACTCAGCTTCCTCAGCACAAGAGAGTCCACTGTATATCTTGAGCTCTGCACAAACCATGAAAGCATTTGAAGTAACTGACTTGACCCAGGTCAGCAACATACAGCGCGTCCTTCTCCGGTATTTAACTCTTCTCTAGCCTTCCAGTTTGGAGGATAAATTAAATCTTGAATGGCATATTCCAGTTGCCAAATTTCATTCAGTGCTGAGAAAAGTCCATCTGTTTGAGAGCTCCTTCTTGTCCAGCGAATTCCAGAAGACTCTCCACACACATAAAACGATACAGATGGACAGACGAGCAGAGACAGCGGAAACAGAAGGCTAGATGTGATGGGAATAAGAAACCCCGATGAGGCTGTAGACAGCGGAAAGAGCAGATGCTTTGAAGCCTAATGTACATAATGTACTCAGGAGGATGTAGATTGAGACCCATAAATAATAGGCCCATGTCTGGTAGCGGGGTGAGGAGGCAGACAGACTCGGGTCGTTCTTCTGTCCTGCTTTGGCTTTCAGGAGGACGGGGAAGAGAAAGGCACAGGAAACTCAGACGCATGTCCAAAACATAAAGAAACAGTTGCTTGTCTTGTAAAGGTAAGTAGTATTCCATTTTGGACCATAGCATCCAGTTCTTCATAGATCCTTACAAGTATAAAATAATCTTCAATTTTATCATCCTTCATTCAGGAGTAACATTTCTTCAGAGGTCACAGGCCTCGATTCACTTAGTCTTCGTCACTTCGGCGTCATTGGGAGTGCAGGTCAGCAATCGTGGATTTCAATCAAGGTTTTTGAGGGTAGTGGATGGTCAGATAGAGGTGTCTAATAGTAACTACCCAGGTGGGATGGCACGTGGGTGTTAGGGTGGCGGGGGACGTTTGGGTTGGGGTAGATGCCTGCAGTGGGCGAGCTCCAGTATGGAGCGGTTGGTCCGAAGAAGTTGGAGGAGGTGACTGGCATGGATGGAGGGTGAGGGGACACGAAGTTGACCTTCTGCTGGTGGGTGTGGTAGGAAGGCACATAGGCTAAGTCCGAGGGGTACTTATACATGGAGGACTCAGTGGGGTGCGGCTGCAGCGCCTGAGCAATGCCGTGGAAGTCAAACTTGTAGGCGTATCGCTTGCCGTGCACCTTGGTCATGATATTTTTGTCATAGTAGTAGCGCAGTGCACGGCTCAGCTTGTCGTAGTTCATGTTGGGTTTGCTCTTACGCTCACCCCAGCGCCGCGCCACCTCGTCCGGGTCCGTCATCTTGAACTCGCCATTGGTGCCCTCCCAGGTGATGCAGCCGGCGTTGGCACTGTCAGACAGGAGCTCCAAGAGGAACTGCCACAGCTGGATCTGACCTGACCCTGACGGTGGACACACACGAGAACATCGTCATTGAGCTACGAGCGCATGACGCAGCACCACCACTCATCCTCTCATCATCTAATCATCCAGCACAGGTTGCATCAACGCCAACATCTGAGAGAGACAACAGGCTTTTCACAGCAGAGGCAACGAAAGTCTTACCCGGATTGGCTAAGCGACTACTAGTGGGACCGAGAATCTGGTAAGGATCTGCAGACAAAAGGGACATTTGTTGGTTTACAGCTGCGATGAAAAGGGAATGTGACCACGATTGGACGATGCTGGACTGGAAAAGGATTTCGAATATGAACTCATTTCACTTTCACTGATATCGATATAGCTTAGTATATGTAGAACACTTAAGTCTTGAATGGATTTGGATAGGTTAGCTCTGTTCATCCACGGAACAACCGGCTCATGCCAGTATCAGACAGCAGTGTAACAAAGGTGTGTTGTTTTTTTTTTTTGCTTGATGCTAAAATTAGCTTGCCAAACTGATTGAGATGCATTTCCTAGCACTAACAACTTATATTATTTATAGACTTTAAAGAGTTGCATCATTCAATGTTCATCACACTTTTAGAAAAAATATTCTAATAATATTCCCTTGGTAAATGTGAGTTGAAAAGGTTGAGACCCACTAGAGGGCGCTCACAACCCAGCACTGAACCCACTCATGCTAACTGACTGTGGTGAATGTGCCTGACAGATGTAGCTGCTCTCCAGAAAGTGAGTTGTTCCCTGCTGAAAACCAGGGGAATGCATTTTGTGCTTTTCTGAGGGAGTGATGATTGTCTGGGATGTTTTTATTCATTCGACATTTGGGCTATCGTTCTCGACACGATATTGAGCAGGCGTTAATATAAGCTGAGGTTTGTAGATCAATAAGATCAATTCGAGAACCTTCCATGAATATTCTGAATTTCAAAAGATAAAAATACAACAATATTGTACAAGTATTCCGCTGCTGTTTGCATGATGAGCTGCTACCTGGCTGAGCTCTGGGCTGCTCAGAGGACTTAGTCACATTCTGAGTTACCACTGGTGAGCCTGCAGACAGAGAGAGAGAGAGAGAGAGAGAGAGAGAGAGAGAGGAGAACATCAGCGGCGCAGCAGACACCCAGGCTACACATCTTGAAGGCACATCAGCACTGATGTCAGTAATAAGGGAGCAGCCGGGGGCTGGACGGGCTTCCGTCAGCTTCACATCTCTGAGCTGCAGCTCTGGACTCGGTGTGGGTTAGAACTGAACCGCCCCTGGTGCTCTGCAAACTTTGAGGTGAAAAGTGTTTGCAAATAAGTAGCACAGAATAACGCAACGTGCTCCTGGTCCTCACCTTTGGCGCTGTGCATGTTGTTTGACCATCCTGTCCGCCGTACAGCATCGTAAGAAGGGTCTGACAAAGACAGAGGAGAGACAAGACAAGTGAAGATGGGTATATCCTAGAAAATGAAGGCAGTGATTTATTCTAATGGGTGAAGAATAAAATGTTTCTATCCATACTGAAAGATATTTCCTAGCTTAGGACTGTAAGTGTAGATGTCTCTCCTCAGCCTGTCATACAAACAAAGGACTCGTGGCATCAATAAATCCATCAATACGTGGCTGGCGTTGCTCTTCAGGATATCTGGACACGGCAGTGTGGTTTTACTTGGCACCTTGTGATGATTTAAATGTCGATGGCACAATCTTTGACAAAAGCCACAGTTAGCAGAGCAGCTTGCAAAACCCTGACCACAAATAAAGAGGGTGATGCAAATTAAAGTAGAACAGAAACACACAGAAGCCCACGCGTGTGATAGTCACCCTCTTTCCATCTCCCCACGTGAGTGCTTTCATGAAACCTTGACAGACAGCCAACCTGGCTCCATTTGCATGAGCTCTACCTGCATGTCTGCAGCTCAAACCCGGCTGAGAGTGAAGCTGGTCAGCTTCCAGGAACAATCAGTCACTCTGACACGAGCAGATAAAACAGAGGATGTATCGTTCCCTGGCCATGTCTCAAAGACACACTGGTACACTGACAGCGCACCTGGCAAGCACCCTCCTTCTACTGTTCTGGGCTGAACCGCTCCAAACGCTTGCCAGAACACACAATAAACTGGATAAACTGTTAGTGTGGCTAGAAATGTTTCTCCTCTGTGTACTGAGCAACATACAACAGTGTTTCTAAACAGATCTGATGTGACGGAGATGACGAGGACGCTGCTGGGATCAATCAGCACGCTGTCAGAAGGTCAAGAGGCAATCCCATTTCCCATCAGTGGAGGCTGAATATTTGAGTCGCAGGAGTACCGGCGCTCTAAGTTGGCTGTTTATCAATCTTTCCTCCATCAGCGTAAGAAAGATTGATACCTTACAACCAAGAGGATAAGAAACCTGTAATGAATCAGCTCAACAGCAGCTGACTGCCCACTGTTTCCTCCTCTGATAGGAAACATGGCCTCGCTTATAAAAACCATCCAGGGAATTTCAGGACTTGAAAGATGAAAAATGTGGCTGGTAGTTTTTTGGCACGATGAGGAAGCTCAGTCTGGCCTTGTAAACTGATGGGTAGAACAGTACGCCGTTGCACGGCGAACCTCAGGACTGTAACTTCTTCCTCTATGTTTTCATGGGCGTCATGAAAATGTGTTTATTTCAAAATAAGTGTGATTTTATTGGAACATCAAATTTCCTCCCAACATGCCAGAAAAAAACAAACTATTTACTGCTGTTAAAAAACAGACTTCATTAACTTTGAGTCTCCCCTTGCAGCGACGAGGACGGTAAATGAAACGATGACTGATAGCAGATGTCCCAAATTAACAACACTTGACGAACATAACACGCTTTCAACTGGATATTAGATGTAAACTTCCTGTTCCATCTCGACCCATTTAACCCCGTAAAAACCAAACATCATCATCATCATCATCATCATCAGCTCAGTCGCCTGTGATTTCTACACTATACAATGCTGCCCTCTAGTGGACCAAAATATACTAACAATTTAACCTCCTGCTATTGGTTTCCCTAAAATAAACCATAATAATAATAATAATAATAATAATAATAAAAATAAATCCCTCTAAGACAAAACTCTCGTGCTCATGGCGGTTCTCCTCATATCACAACTCAGGCCTGTCATCCCTCCACCACTTCATTAATTGATCGCAGATGTCATAGTTAATCAATGAAACTTCTAATTAATGATACATTCGTGCTGCTTTCAAGGGATGTTTTCCTTCTTTTACCCAAATGGCACAATATCCCTGAACTGGAAAAATTCCCGCTGTTCAGAGACTTCTTGATCTCTTCACTAATTTCCAACTTCTCAACTGTGAACCTTCAAAGTTCCATCAAAGAGGCGATTCCCGTCTGCAGACGACGGGAGGGGTCTCTGACCGGAAAGACTGATATCTGGATTAAGAGAACAAGACAGGGCTGGAAATGTATGAATAAAGGAGGATATTAAATCTCTCAGAAGTGAAAGAAGTGACTTCTTAGAATGCGATCAAAAGAATGGAATAAAGCGCAGAGAAATACAGAAGAGGATAAAAAAGCGGGAGAAGAGGGACAAAGAACAAGCGGGCTGCCGTGGCTCAGGGGGCTGTCAGGTTCAATCTGGTGTGGGCTGGTAGGATAGCCAAGGAGCAGTGACTCGGGGAGAGTCCTGAGAGACTTGCGTTTCCTGCCTGCCTCGCCTGCAGACAACCTCTCTTTGTTTTACTGGCCCTTTTTTCCCCTCTACTCACCGCTGTACACCCCCAACACACACACACACACACACGCACACACACAGACACACACACACACACATGCACACACACATGCACACACACACACACACACACACATACATCCACCACCCTGCATAAAGAAAAAACCCCCACATTAACATCTACAAGTAGATAGAGGTTACAAATAGAAGGCAAGATGAGTAAGCGCACAAAGAGAAAGAGCAAAAAAGAAGAGAAGGAGAAGAAAAAATATGAGGGAAGAAAAATATTGACAAAAAGGGTGAGACGAAACACAAGTTTGGAATTTGAAAAGAAAACAATGGCAGCAAACTGAGCTACCGTCTGGTAGGGGCTGGCCGAGATGCCCGGCATTATGTGCCCATCAACATACTTAAGGTCCCTTATTATAGTCACTGGCAGCCAATCAAATTCACCCAAAAAAGACAGTTTTTGCTTTGCCAGGAGAACAGCGGCAGCAGAGGCCCAGCAGCTCTGACAGCCACGCACTATTCCAGGTTTTCAACAAGAATGACTCTGTTTTGGAGTGAAATGCAAGCGAATGTGCAAAAGGAGATGCAGCAGATGTAAAATGTACAAAACCCAAGTGGTCGGGGGTACGAGGAGCGAGCCAACAATTCAGACACAGAGCTGCCTCATCCCCCCCCCCCTTCATTTTTCCAGGCTTTGCTCTGACTGCGACTTGAGCCAGTTTCCACTCTTGTCTGGGGTGTGGTGCACGCTCCTGGGAGACTTTGACTGCAGGACCGGTTAGTCAAAACAAGGCCTGAGTGCTAGACAGAGAGGGAGAGAGAGGTAACGAGACAGAGGGAATGATAGCAAAGAGAGAGAGACAAAGTGAGAGAGAAAGAAAGAGGAAGCATGTTGGAGAAGGGGAGTGAGTCCAGTTATGGACCGGGCCGAGCAGAGACACTTTCAGGCCTGTAATACAGGTGCTGGAACGTCTGTGAGAACGCGTAAGAGGAGGCCGCCAACGGAGTCTAGAACACGGAGGAGACAGAGACCAGAACACTGGACCTAGAACATCGTCGTTACCTTCCCTCAGTGTTGTTACTCTAAAGAGAAAACTTAATCTGTCTGTTTTTTTAGGTGGAGCTGTGAAGAGAGCAACTGGAAGCCATCGGCATGTGAACAGCTTTGCGCACTTCAAGCTTTATTGCCACTTTGACTTGGCAGAAAAATAAACCCATTCACGGAGGTGAATCATCATCTTTCCTCATACTCCGAGAAGAAGTGGAGAATATGAGTGTTCTTGGTTCACATGATAAATTCCAAAATTTCACAGCAGTAATACAAACAAAGTTGAAGAGAAAAAAGTCTCAGGAAAACTTTCCAGCAAGCAAAACTCTCAGTCTGTTACAAACACGGCGATTTTATCCACATATATCTAACTTTCCTAAAGACAATACAACTGCATACATGCAGGAACCCACCCACACAAATGCCTATCCACACACACACACACGCGCGCGCGCACACACACACACACACACACTTTCATAGCTGCTGCATTCCGTGTTTTATATGCTCTCTTTTATTCATAACATTGCATTTTACACCAGCGAGTCTGGAGCAGATTAAGGGTTGTCTCCTGCTGTACGCTCCTGCTTACTCTACCCCAAAGAGCCTGTATGGTATTTGACTGCTCTCACAAGGCAATATGAACTTGGACATCTGGCAATGCTGATCTGAGAAAATGTTGATAAAGGTTTCTCCTGAAGGGAGCTTTGCAGTTGTCGAGTCAAAAACTCAATGAAGGCAGAAGACAATAATGCCGTCCTTCCTCACCTTGCTTTGCTTCTAATAAATCTAAAATTATTCGGCATGAAAGTGAGATTCCATAAATTTTATTTAAATTAAAAGCGGTCAGTAAAATACTTTGGGACAATGTGATTTGGGAGAGCATGGAAGATTCAAACTGTCGCAGATACCAGCTTGTTCTCATGAGGAAGGAGGCTGAACTGGAGGCGCAGCGGCGTTACAGCAGCCCATAATAGAAATCACCTCTTGTGAAAGGGAAATGCTATTGAAGGGAGTGACCCGCTATTCCTGCCAGTCCAAATACCTGGTGCTGAGAACCAGGAAGAGAGGGGTCGGGGGTGACTGAGCAGAATCTTATCTGGCCTGCCCATTGGTCGATTGGTATTGAAGCCGGGCAAGAACAAGCACACTGGCCGCTAACGCTCACGGCGGGGACAGATATAGAGGCAGAGGGCATTCTCGGACACTTATCAGACTGAGTGTTTCCTCTTTTCCTGCCCTGATAGGGCCTCTCATCCTGTGAGCTACGCTATCACTGTTATTGCAGTTGGTGGTGACACCATATAGCCGATGCAAAGGATGTAGCTTTTCTTTTTTAACTGATATTCAGTTCGGCCTCCGTCTACGTTGTGTTGTGTCAGCACAAACTAATGTTTTAAGAGTGAAAGGCATCCAATGGAAGGAGGCCGTCATCCTGAGTTGCCGTGGGCGTCGCTCTTAGAAGCTCGGCTTGGTTTTGCAATGATTTTACCAGTAACGTTATTATGAGGAACACAAGTTAGTTAACACAAGACTAGTTGAGGAAATCTGGCCACATAGTTTTTGATCAATTTGCCACCAAAAATGAGATCTTTGTTGAGATTAAAAAAATAATATCGAGCATGATTAGCGTGACACAAAATTTGGTGAAAAATGTCATTTTGTGATTATTTTATACAACATTGCAATTTGCAACTGCGCCATATTAAATCATCTGGTGAGTTGATTTATTTGGGTACAGAGAAAAATTCATTTTTGAATCATCACTTCTCGAACACACAAGCGTAAACTAGTCTATATGTGAAACACACAAACAACAACAGAAAAGGGAATAAATGGCACCGACCAACTTCATCTTTTACATCCAGCGTGGTTCAAGCTGAAGTATCACAACCTTTTCGGCTTCTTTCAGGGTTATTTTGACAAATGGCAATGCAAAATTAAATTCAGACAATTGGAGGTTTTATTTCTATCCCAGGCCAGGAGTTTGAGTCGCCTGATGGTTTATGTTGTCTTTCATTCCCAGGTCCTGACTGTCACCTCACAGAAACACCAAAGAACATAAACTTACAGACCAAAATCTCCACGTGCAGGCCCCTGGCCTCAGACAGCTGCTCCTCTCTTGGGTGTAACAAAAGGACTAAAGTGCCTCCAGCATGGACTGTGACTCTCTTTCATCCGTGGTGAGCCCCGTCATACGTGTGCACACACAAAAACACACCAACACACTTCCAATGCAATCTGGTCTGGTGGCCAATCAGACTCTTTCCCCACGTTTATCAGAGACATGGTCGCCACAGCACCTGCCCAGCCACCGCCCTCCTTCACGTGTCTCACGTCCTGCTGCCCCTCCATAATCACTACATTCAGAGACTGCTTTCAGCCCCGCTGCTGTGGATGGGACTCATCATCACACTGCCTTTGTCTTCTGGTTAATGTGCCTCCATTCTTCAAAGCTCGTGTGTGTTGTCACAGCTTTCAGGTATTGGCTCTGAATAGCACAGTCTGTGCTAGCAGCTCACCTCGTATTATTCTAACACAAAAGGTACACCTGTCCAGAGCTTAGCACGCTGAGACTGCATGCGCTTTGGATTTAAGTGAGAGCGCCGTATTCTCAGCAGAGCGATGGCAGACGCTGTGAAGCAGAAAATGACAGGAAAATCTCTGAGTTCTAATGTCTCTTATTCCATCTCACCACCTTTTATCTCCCTGTAGCATCAGCTCACTCACTGGACGTAAAACAATTACACCAAATCAAATACACAGACAAGAGTATGACAAAGGGCTCCTACCCTCTTTGGCAGCCAGGCGTGGGGAAGGGTCTGTGTGAGATGGCGTGTTGTAGGATAATGATGAGCTACCTGCAACGAGACAGAGGCACAGACACAGAGTGAGAAACGTAGAAATCTTAGCTGCCCTTGTTTTAACTATGAAGACAAATTGAATTGATTACAAACATGCATGTAAATTAGAGTCATCATCTTTGCTCTGCAGGATATGGTTGTGATATTGTTGTGTACCAACACTGAACTCTGACAGACACGAGAGGGCATAACACCGGCCAGCAGGGGGCAGCAGAAGGTTCCTCAGCAAGTCCCTCTCACTTCTAAAATTGTGTCCCAGTTTTTTTGTTCTCAATAATCTCTGGAGGAAAATGACTAGCAAATACATCTCCTCCTAAATATATAAAGAAAACTTCAGTAACAACTGCTTACAGTCGATCTGAAAAATGAAGGGAAAATCTGGAGCTCTGATAACATTTTAACTGCAAACTCTGAACAATAAAATCAGAGTCAGGACTCTGCATATGGCTGCCTATTCATTTCACCTTATGGAGCAGAAGTCTGCGCTGCATTCCTGCACTTACACAGGCACCCTGGGCGGCACCAAAATGCTCTCTTAATTTTAGCTGCCCCAGGCATAAATCAGCGAGTGGAAAAACAGACCCAAAAATGCACAGAGAAAACACAAGAGCAGCTACTACACAGGGAGTGTTAAGATTCAGCACTGAGATGGCGAAGAGGAACTGCTGAGGAGGGAAGAAACATGAATGGAAGAATTGAACAAAGACGCAAAAACGAACAGAAAAGTTTGTCATGTGAATTTCTTATGATTTGGTGCAGCTTGGTTACACTGTGTGCCTGCTGCTGGCGGGGTGGGGGATGAAGGGGCCCATGGTGGCAGACTAGGGGTCTGTTATTTTAGGGGGTAGCCAGAGGGGGAGAGGGGTGCTCCACAAATGTATGCTAACCTCCCAACACCCCACCCCTCCCAGTTCTACCTTCTCCAAGGCACCCCCAAGGCTCTGGGTCTAGTTTAGAAACCTGGGGGCCTCAGAACAGGGGAACCATTGTATGAGGCAGGGTCCCTGCACGGCAATCAAACGCAGCTCCACATAGAAAAATAATTCCTCACGCAGAGCGAAAGCACACGGGAGCAAGCTAGCCACCAAAGCACAATCTTTGGAGTAAGGGTGAAGTGTGAGAGAAGATGAGGAGGCTGACAGAAAAAGAGAGGGGCAGAAGGGAGCAGGAAGAGGCTGTTAACCCTTTTCCTACTGTGTGCCACATATGTGGGCTGACCCAGACAGGCAAACAGGCAGCATTGCTGAGAAAACCTCAAACCATCCCACAGAGAAATTCAGGGCTGCTGCTGCTACATGACGGAGAATGAGAGTGAGAGTGAGAGTGTGTGTGTGTGTGTGTGTGTGTGTGGGGGGGGGGGGGGGGGCACAACTGACAGTTTGGCGGAGGGAGTCTTGGCTGTGCTGCCTATTTATTTGGATGGCCTCTTCCTCTCTCAGAAAACAAACATGTCCCGGTAATCTGACAGCACAGTGGGAGGACTGGCCAGTGTTCAGCCTCGAAGACCCTCACTCTCTCTTTGTCTTTCTGTTTCTCTCTCTCTTTCTCCAGTCACATCTGCTCAGAGTCTGTTGGATTACATAATATCCACAAACAATTTTCTTTTCTCTCCTTCCTATTGACTGATGGCTGTTTCAAAACTCCTCCAGTTTGGCACAAGTGTAATATTGACACAGATCATTCAGGCCTTGTTCCGTATTGTGATGTTGCTCTTGCTGTTTATTCTGTCGAGCCACATGATACCAGCGCCTCAAAGATGTGGCGTGGGCTTTGTCAACAAACTGGGGGTCCACTCTGATTGGAACATTCCGCCATCTAAAGGGAGCAGAAGAGACCAAAACAAATAGATGGCCAAAAACAGCTGATTTGCCTAATCGTTCCAATTAGGCCAAAGTCTTGGTTTGGGAAATGGCTTAAAATAACAATATTATCCTTAATAACATTAAAAACAGCTGGTCCCTCCGCCTCATCCCGGGTTGATTGAGACGATTTCCTCTGCGCTGGATTTTGAGATCACACAAGACAAAAAGATCACGCAACAGAGTGAGAAAGTATGCTAGAAACGTGGTTGTCAAACCCTCCATCACGCGGTTTACGTCCCCACGTCACTCAGACTTTCAAAACGCCTCTCAAAACCCATGTAGCCTGACCGGGTTAGCATGGCACAGCACTGGCAGACACATACTGTAGTGAGAAGTAGAAATGGACAGAATCCGTTACAGACAGAGATGGAGCGCGGCTTGCAGCACGACTGCCTCGTTCACAGACTGACGGCTGCCGCCTTCAGAATGAAGTGAAGTGATCACATGACCCCTCTCGTCCTCTTCAGCCGTACTGCCTGTGCCTGGTTTCCTTCAACACATTCCTCTTTTTCGTCAAACCTTACATTATACAGTTTGGTCAAACGTTCGAGTGACGGTACGTCATGTTGCTCTGAGTCCCGAGCTTCAAGCGGAGATGAGAGGAGGTCTGGTAAGATCGCTGCTTTCTAACTCCACAGAATTTTTTTTATTTCCGAGCTTGTAGTATTCGGCCCAGACTGACAGAGGTCTAATTTATCACATTTTGCACAGCTCCCCGAGGAGTAAAAGTATTTAAATAACTTTTTTTACATATGCAGTCCTCTCCAAGCTCTGGTGTTCCCTTTTAAGATTGGGAAAAAAGTCTGTAGACACAAACTCAGTTCTCCTGCATGGAAGTCAAACTCTCACACATCCATTCATCCCTTGTGTTGTCCACCGAGCTACAAATGAGGCTGCCTACTTCCAGCATTTAACAATGCAAACAGTATTAAACACACTTTCTTGTTATATTTAGAAAAATAAACTCTTGCTATGTCCAGCTGGGGGTTACCACACAAACCTCCACAGGACAATCAGATCCCGAGCCGGTTCTGACCCGTTACACATCGACTCGATTGTTCCTCAACCTCAATATTCATCACCCTACCAAAGTTCTTCAAACTACTTCCTCAACATTTTGAGTTACCGGATAAAACGGCAAACCAGCAGCTGATAACCGAGTCAGTGAGCTCATCGAACTTTGAGTGTGTTGCTGCTCTCTCGTGATCTTGTACCTGCTGCCTAACATGTATAACATGAATGCACCAACTTTTAAAATTAAATGTTTGGGTCAACTTGTCCATAGCTACTTATAGTAGCTAACAATGATCCTGGCTAACCGCACTAGGTTCTACTGGTGGAGGAACAAATCAGTTAAACCCACGGCTGCTGGAGGTGTGGCTCACCGTGACAGGACCAGGTCTACCTTCATCCTTCACACGCAAACCCAGAGAACCAAAATGATGACAGACTGGGTTTTTACTCCTTGAGAGGGAATCTGGTGACAGCCTTTCATGGGTTTCCTGGATGTTGCGCTCCCACAATGCAGCTTCTTGCTATGATGTTTTAGCTTGATATCCGACTCTGCCACCATGCGACGTGAAAGCCAATAAACTAAATTGTATCACTTCGCTTCTGAGCAGCCGTTCACGTATTGTGGAACTGCACTTGAACGCCCTACAGGGAGCTCTAAAATACTTCAGAGCACCCTGTGAAAGTTCAATGCTGACTTAATGCAGGTTCTCGTCACTGTATGGCAATATAATTACCCTGCAGTAAAGCAAAGGCAAAGTGCAGTTTCTGCCATAAAGCTGCTCAGGCCAGCATGAAGGTCAGCCTATAATATGCTTGTAATTCACTTCATTCTCATCTCATCACTTGGTAGTTACATTCAATTTAATGCTCATACTTGCTGACAGAGGAACAAAAAAAAGGAGCTGTTTTTGTGCTTGCCATGTTTGCACTTTGTCAGGCGGCACAGCTGAACTCATCTCAGTGTTTACACGAATAGCAACAGCTTATTATCCACGTCCTCCTATTCTAATGTGATATACATTCCTGTAGGGCTAAGTGTCTGAGCCCCAGCAGTAAAGTGAGCAGCCGCAGACTGCTCTGTAATGGTGGCTAACAGCAGACAGCTAACAGTAAAGGGCGCAGAGCCAGGCCGTTGAGCCCCTGCGCACCAGTGATAATCTGCCAATAGAAAGAACTAATGCAAGGGGAGCTCAATAAAAATGTTGTGAGGGGAGAAAGAGAGAAAGAGACCTCCTTTTTCCCTACTCAGCCTTCGAGCCCAGATGTTTATGGTCTGTATAAACTATTGAGGGCTCGAGAATGTCCCCCACTCAGCAACAGAGCAGTGCAGGAGCCCAGACGTAGCTCTCTCTCTCTCTCTCTCTCTCTCTCTCTCCCTCTCTTTCTCTGTCTTGACTCCCTCACTGTAAATCCATCCAGACACACAAGCAACAGCAACAGCTGAGAAACAGGACTATTGCTATTCTCCAAAGGCACTCAATCATGACCACCTCAAACCATTTCCACACACTTTTTGAGAAACTTCTTCAGCTTTCTGTCATGGATATCACTCTTTGTCCAATTTCTTCTTTTTCTTTTAATCTTTGGTAAATTTGTTTTTGGGTCTCTGTCTTCTTCTTGGCAGAAATGGAAAGAGGGAATGATCTGGGCTTATTCGCTCCTTTCAGTTCCCTCTCTCTCTTCTTGGAGGATACAGTCTCTCGTTGTCTGAGGTTTTTTGCTCTGCTCCGTTTCCAGCACATGTGGTATCAAACCGACCTACATGGGTGCGATAAAGCAAACAATCCGTGGTCCCTCCCTGACAGACTAATTTGAACAAATTCTCAAATTGCACCCCAAATTGAAAGCACATTGGGGTGCGGATGGCCATCATTTATAAAAATCTGGATAAGTGACCAACAATGAGGCCAAAATAATGCACTGGCAACTACCCTTGTTACTGAGAGCAGCTGGGTAGCCATACAGATGTTCAGACTGTGCTGGCGGATGCACCAGTGTGGGTGTCTGAATGATATTCCTGCGCATGACATGGCAGGAATGTTTTGATTTGGTATGGCCGTAGGGTGGGGAAATGTGTCCCTGCCCTGCACCGAGTGTACAGGGCTTAATGACTCTGAGGAATGTTAATCAGAGGTCCAATAAACACACTCACACATGATGCACACAGATGTGTATTAAATGATTGGAGTGCCCCTTCGCACAATCTATCGTTCTGAGTAGGATGGGGGGTAATGAATGAAGAGGTCCTGAATGAAGCGGGACGAAGACGTCAGGTGACCTGCAATCACTAATACTTGCAGGGCTTGGCTCAGTCTTTCCCGCCCTCTCAATATTTTCTGTATTCTGCAAGCTCGGCCCAGGTCCAAACCTCGTGAGTGAAGCCAGAGATCTATTTTCTCGACAGTTATTCCTCATCTATGATTGGATTTGTTTGTGTTGCAAAAGGAGAAAAGACAAAGGCTTTGGTTTCCAAATCACCAGCCCTGCAGGGTCTGCGCAAAGCCTCAACCCCACTCTTCCATCTCTTCCTTCTCTGTCTTATAGACGTTGTGTACTAAAGTGGTTCCTCTTGCCCTTAGGCTCCCAGTGTCAATAAAACCCACGGTTGGTTTCTCCTGAGAGCTGCTCCGAAACACGTCAGTCAGTCCAGGCACGGGATGGGAGCATTCATCTCTTTTGATTGTCAGGAATGGATCCAAAGCAATTTCAACTGGCAAGTGGAGAGGATTCCCGAGACATCTCTTCTGTCTCCAAAGCACACAAGGTCTAAATCAAAAAAGGGGCAGCAATGTGCAGAGTCGCGGTGCAGCACGCCTAAGCCGTGGCTAAGTCCTGCAGCCAGTGGCCATAATGAAAACTGCTGTGCGGACTGTGCCCAGTGGCGGTCAGACAGATCCACCCGCTGCACCACTGCACAATGAGACTGTTATACTCATGGCAAGCATCTCCCTCTGCCCAGACACCATGCACAGAGAAAACTGTTGACACCCACAAAATACAGTTCCCATTACATCACGCTGAGGCCCATCACAATTTTTTGGGGAGTAATGTTAAATTTAGTTGAGCCATCACTCACTCCACCCAAAGTTGTGTCATGAGATTCAGCAGAAAAAGTAGCTCTCTTCGGTTCAGAATGCAGAGTATCCAGCCTTTGTCTACAGCAGCGCATTCAAGATTCCAACCACGCCAGATGTTAGATTCTATATTAAAAAGTCATTTGCATACTGCCTCAGAAAATTGGTTTCGTATAACAGCTGAAACATATGAAGCAGGATTACACAGAGAACATCTTCAAAGGTAAAAGGCTCAAATTTAGTTGCCCCTACACACGGGGCTAGCGTGATTCCTGAGGCGATGCACCTGGGCTTCATCTTGCTCTGGACCATGTGGAATAAGGCGCTCGAAAATGTAGTGGGGGGATGTAATCGATGCTTATCTCAAAAGGGAATAAAAACCTCCAGGTTTCCACAGCTCTGTTTACAACTGCTTAGCCAATAAAGAAGTGTCATTGTTTAAGGATGATAGTAGAACATAGTTTGGTGAAAAAGAGAGTTTTGTGTTGTTTGCCTGGATGGCTTTGGCCTCATCTGAAGTAGATAAAAAGACATGAAAGGAGGCTTGGTTAACTCTGATCTCTGGTTTTGGTGAAAAGAGATGTCAG
Source organism: Aulostomus chinensis (assembly GCF_037954235.1). Lineage (NCBI taxonomy): Eukaryota > Metazoa > Chordata > Actinopteri > Syngnathiformes > Aulostomidae > Aulostomus > Aulostomus chinensis. The sequence continues at coordinate 1,305,899 of NC_141329.1, forward strand.
ATAAATAGAGTGGATGAAACAGAATATTCCTAAAACCTGGAAATAAGTTAGTGTTTTTGAATGTCCGGTTGCCTCGTCTCATCGTCCACAGGTTTTCTGAATGGTCTTTTGGTGAAATGCCTGAAATAAAGTCTGTGGTTGACAGTCGGGGAATATTGTGGCGCTTTGTTGCACTGGATGAGGAAAGATGCCTCACCCAGGCTGTAGAGGAGGAGGAGCTATTGTGTGATGACCTCAAGTGACAACGTTTCACTTGTACCTTTCTTCCAAGCCGCACAGCTGCAGTCAAAACTGAAAGTTGGGAATTTTGAAGCATTGTTCGTTTTAAAAAGAAGTGTCTAAAGGAGGCTACGGAGGCTGTCATAGACATAAACGTCATCCTGCAAAAACAAGAGTTGCAAAGTTGTGGTCATGTTTCCGTGGAGCAGTTCCTTCATAGCAAACGTGAGCTTTGCACTGCTAATGATTGCATTTAGGCTTCACGAATCATAAAAGTGGCGTTCATTTCTGAAAAATATTTTGCAAAATAAAAAGTGTAAATCTCATAACCTTTTCTTCTCCGCAGAGCCGATTTTCCAAAATAATCCATAATCAACCATAAAAATCCTATTGGTTTATGGTCGAGGGAACTTTGGGTTTTGCCTACAAAAATACGTCATCCCAGCGGCATTCTATTGTCGGAATAAAGAGCGCATTTCACCACAGAACTGTCCTTTTGCTGCCTCGTTGACAAAAATCAGTCTTCTTTCTGCTCTGTTTCTGTCAATTTAGTATCTAATTACTGCTGTTGGAGTCCAGCATTTGCCCATCTGTTTATTCTTAAACATTTTCAGAGAGTATACTTACTTTCCCTGAGGTAATTGAGATGAGAGAGAAGCACTTCAGCATTGTACATGGTGGTGAGCCGGAGGAAATCATCCTTGCTCATCTTGCAGAGCTCTTTGCCGTCTGTGTTCTGAAACATGGCCGTGTCGATCTCTAGCAGGCCGTACTCCTTGATAGCCCACTCTAGCCACTGGCGCACATGGTCCTGGGACCACAAGGAAGGGTCTGCAGGAAGAAGAAGAAGAAGAAGAAGAAGACGACAGGTTTATTGACTGCACACAGAATGGTTCTGGACACAGCCAGGAAGACAGTTTTGTATCTCACTGGCACAAGAAACAGAGGAGAAATGGACAAATTGAAAACATAATTTTGTATTAGTACCAGACTTCTGATGGTCGTTGTAAATAATTCTTGGTCTTATTTTCACCATGAGAGGGTTTGCCAGAGATTTGGGATATTACGTTACAGGTAAACCAGCTTTCACATTCATTCTGAAATCCTTTCCTGTCATTGTTCAACATTTGCGGTGTCTTGTACGGTGTATTCTTCCCTCTGGCTGGTGAACTTAAACAAACAAATGCACAGCAGGTTTGATAAACCCTGCACAGACAATCTGGGATCCAGGACCCCAGTCATCCCACTAGGGGTAAAATAGCCGGCTCTGTGTCAGGATAACAGATGAGTGGCCTTTTGTTGTTCAGCACTAACACTTGGATAGCCTTTAAAATGGAAAATGAACCGAGACTCCATTTGAATGTAATTAAATTAATTTTATGCCCTCATTTTCTGGGAAATTCTCATTCCTCTGGCTGCATGGCTTAAGTCTATCCACAAAGTCAACTTAAACATGGAGAATACTTTCCTGAAGACTCGGAACAACATTAAATTATACAAATTTAAGGATGAGCTGCAGGAAACCAGAGGAGAATACATAAACCTGGCAGACGAACAAACGCGTCTACCTGCGTGCATTCAGCCGCGCTCCGGTGGGTGAGGTTAACATTGGCACGGTGCTTCACATCATTAACCGGCTAAATAAAAACTGGACAGCTTCGGCAAAGTTTGGCCAAAACAGTGGAGGGATTCTGTCCCAAAGAACTGACACGGAATTCACCTAAACTTTGGTGCTGATCTGTTTCAAGTGGCAAAAAAATAGCTTTTTTTCTTTTTGGCTTTGGATTTGGTGGAGGACCTTCATCTCCAAGCGTCTGTCTGCTGTATCGCTCTGGTGTAGTTACATCTACTTTGCACTGCTTGTCCGAAAACGTTTACCTGCAGGTACAATGACTCTCCGCTCATTGGTGGTCATGTTGGGGGGAGGAGCGTTCTTCTCATCCATGTAGCTTCCATAGTTCATCTGAGATGTGTCATTACTCCCCACCAGCTTATTACATTTACCCACACTGCAGTCCACAGGAGACTCCCTGCTACACACACACACACACACACACACACACACACACACACACACAAGACAGTTGTAAAAATATTATCAACAGATAAATTGGGTGTTGCTGGTTTTCCTTGCACGTCATTGACTTTGGCCTGAGATGTGTCAGCCCCTCACTGGCCAGGGTCGTGTGTATCGAAGATCAGGAGCAAAAGACAGGGTCAAGAAATGACCTGATGGGCGGCGACAGGGGCAACTGTGAAGAAGAAGATCAGTGCCATGACGGTTTACCTCGAGCCATTCATGTGCTCATATTCTCTCTTGACGTTGACCCTCACTGGCTGGTTGATCCACTCCTGCTGGGGGGGTAAAGGGTTGATTTTGTGGGTCTGGCCGTAGTCCTGCGCTCCAGATGCAGTCATGTCTGTCTTGGGGAGAGGGGCAGCAGCAGCGTATGGAGGCTCAAATAAGGACTGGTCTTCACTCACCACTGATAGCGCCTCCTGTAAGAAGATGGAACAACTGGCTGTTACGTCTCCCTTCACTAAAGCAGACACAGCAGTCCTCACAGAGATGCTACCGGCAATGACCAGGCTCGCTCACGCTTTGGGTTTCTAAAAGTCCGACCGATGTGTTAGGAAGTTTGAGGCTGTATCCTGGAGGAACTTGAGCTGGCCACCATGATTTCCTGGAGTTTCTGCTTGTTAGGTAGCACATAACTTTGCACTTCTGACTCTGAATCAAAAATCAAGATATAGTAAATCTATGACCTTAAAAAAAATGCTGTATTTGACATTTTTTAACCTTTCAAGAAACTTTGTTTCCAACAAAAATCTCCTGTCTGTACTTTCTTAGTTAACATAAAAGCATAATATTGGTTTTTAATTCACTATCTTCTGAAGAGCAAGTCAAACACTTCCTTGGAGAATATCAGGATTTGGTCACGTGGAAATGCAACTTCGGAATCTCATTTGACACAACACAGAAACTTGTGATGTCAAAGTTTCCCTCTCTTGAGGACTTCTGTTTACAGTAATTATGTGCAGTTATGGGTCATATCACAGTCTGGCATCCTGAGTAGTTTGTGTAAACAGCCCACGTTGCTACTGTTGCTTCCTGTTGATGTTAGGACGACTTCAAACATGCCCGCAGTGGGCTAAGACAGAGTTGTAAGCTTGGGTTCCGCCATCACACAGGTTTATCATCAGCCACTACGCGACGGTCCTGGTGGGAATGACTCATTGGTCCATGAATAAAGCAAATAAACAAAGCTTCTGGAATTATAAGATTCTCACATAAAGCCCTGAACATTTTCCAGATTCCTGGAATAATACGCCTCTATCTCTCATTTCCAGTATCTCTTCATCACTGGACCTCAGACTCCTGTCAGGCCCGGCAGTGCCGGCCTTGTCTGGAGCACGGGTTCCACTCCGCAGCTGAAGACTCAACAGAAGCAGGGGGGTCATGGCTACACTGACCCCTCTGCTGTGGCTCAGCTGGAGCGATGTAAGTTTATTAAAGAAAACAAAAGCAGAAACTCTCAGCTGGACAAGATATTATGTGGTTTCAGCGTGTGAGGGTTTGTGTAATGTCTAGGGAGTAGAACATGGATTATGTACGTAACGGGTTATATGTTTTAAAATGCAGATGTCACCGCTTTGGGTTTTACAGTGAACAGAGTCGGACAATGTCACCATCCTAGAAGCGTCCCAGGCTCAAGCTTGATCAGCTTCAAGAGGGTTGATACTCATTAAGAAGGACTTGATGAATCATTTTTCTCTCTTCCGTCATCGTTAAAAACAACCAAACAAACAGAAAGCAGAGAAGGAGAAGTCAGAATATCAAGTGAAATCATTACAGTCATGCCTCTGCCTCTACTTAGACTCGGCATCGGACTGATGCACATCTGGATCTGATAGCATCTGATGGCACAGCTTAGACTGAGACGTGTCTAATCCCTGAGGACTGAATTATTTCGTTCCAAAATGCCACATATCTGCTTCAGGGGAAAATTCTACTTGATATTCATTGATCAATATTTCCAACATGTAGCCATTTGCATTCTTTAAAAATCCTCAAGCTCTCACAGAACTTCAGTACCACTCCTCTTTGAGGCATTTCATGCAAGTGCAACGTTTTCATTTATCCATTTTTGTCCGAATCTTATTTTGCAAATTTTCATTGGCCACTGTACATTGTGTATCTTGACATACACACACACACACGCACGCACGCACGCACGCACGCACGCACACACACACACACACACACACACACACACACACACACACACATATATATATCAACAATGGTTATAGTTGTTTTTTTTAGTAAGCTTTTTAGTGCAGTTGTGGCTCCTTTATAGACTGTAAAAATAAAACAACCGTTTATATTCTGAACTGATTCTGGGTTTTAGGTGTTGTCTGTGTGTGTATAAAATTGAAGTTAGAAAATTAGAAGTCCAACACTACCAGAATTAAATATTCTTCAAATTATTCTACTGGATTAATGAAAACATAGCAATCATTGTTATGCTGCGTGACGTAATTCTGGATTCGCGGTGACATTAGCAGTGTGTTTAATTTACATTCTGAAGTTATGTCAGTGTTTACTGTGGAAAAAAATCTATCTTGTAAATACATGTGTGCATTATAGCCTTAAATGTCTTTACACCAGCAAAGGGTCGGAGCACGATCACCACAGTCTGTGTTGTATGATCTTCAAATCTAAAGTCGCGTCTCCACGCTAAAAAGCACCTGTGTTGAGCAGAAATGTCATTTTCTTCACCTCCGTCTAAACCAAGTGCCAAATACAAAGAGAACTTTAGGGACTTAAAAGGAGTAAAAAAATATGACTCTGCGGGTGAAGAGAAGATACAAACGCTGAACCTCACCAGAGCATTTAACCATCTCGCCAGAACTAGATTTTCCAGAGATTTAACCAGGATCCATCATAGTCTGAAGCCTGGCAGCAACGCTTACTATCTAGGCAGCGCACAGCAGCTAGTCTGCCCTTGATAATGTGTAGAAGAGTTTGAGAAGGTCTCATTACAGCCTGATAAGAGCCTCCTCAACTCTCATGACTGTTACAAGTTGTATTTACAGTGACATATCAGCCTGTGCAATTGAAACCATGATTGGCAAGTGGTGTGTGTCCTCTTATCAAGATTACAGATGGAGCTTAAAATAGGAACACTGGTAAGAAAAGCTGAGAGCCGTGCGAGTTCACAGTAGTTTTCCTCTCATATCTGCAGCAAACACACACACACACACACACACACACACACACACACACACACACACACACACACACACACCAGCAGTTACAGTTAGTCTCAAGTTTTATCTATAGAGGAACACATTTGAACATAATCGCCAATAACTGCAGTGAAGATAAAATTAAGAAGAACAGACAAAGAAGGAAACAAACATCCAAGTCTGCTGTTTGTGTGCCACCGCTGTTCCAGCATTGTGAGAGTGTGACACCTGCTGGGGGGGCACCCCGCTGCGGCTCGGCTTCAGTCACGGCCGACTCCTCAAGTGCGTCACGACGCGTCAGGAGTAGACTGGATATATGTAACCTCTCCACATCCAGACTACACGTGTCTGTTTGGCGTCCACACACACACACACACACACACACACACACACACACACACACACACACACACCACCACCACCATCCAGCAGGAGGGGGGTCATTCCTGTCTTTTGTTTAAGGAGGAAGAGGAAACCTGTCAGGAAAAGATTGTGTGGAGCAGGAAGCTCTCATGGTTGCAGAGCCCTTCCCTTCTCTCAGCGAGCATGAACGCAGCCAGCAGCCGCTCATTTACACCCACGGATCCAATTATGATTACGTTCCTCCTCCAGACCTCTGACTTTCATACACAAACACCCTCTTACACACACACACACACACACACACACACACACACACACACACACACACACTATATCTTATTTTATTTATATAGATATATCTATCATCTATCTATCTATCTATCTATCTATCTATCTACCTATCTATCTATCTATCTATCATCTATCTATATATATATATATATATATAGAGAGAGAGAGAGAGAGAGTTATATAGATATAGATATAAATATATAAAATAAGAGACACCACTTTCCACGTAAAGACATGCTGCATTCTTCCAGCTCACACTTGTTAACTGGAGGACAGACTGAACGCATCTCAGTCGGCTAATAGGGATTTACCATTCAACATCTGGCCGCTGCAGCCATAAACATCTGGAATTTGACTGTCGGGGGGCCAGTAGCCAATGTTAATATAGAGCAGCGCTCCTGACTACCAGCATTCCATTTCAAAATAGTTGTGTAACTACACAAGGAGCAGGCGAAAGGCACCATTGTGAAGTCTGCGGTTGAAAGTGTTGCGAACTCCTCAGTTGCCGCATCAAGTTACTAAATGACAGTTTTTCTTCAACATGTCGGACAGAGGAAGGAGCAGCGTCACACTCCTCCAGCAACAGCAGCACACAGATCCCCGTTATATCGTCTATAAACTCCCACCATCATCACCCCGCTGGCCGGTGACGGTCCCGGACCGGGCGACGTGCCACGCCGCTGTTGCGCAGCTCCGCACGTCGTATCCAGCTCTCCCTCCAGTCCCGGCTATTGCTCAATCCCCGCCGCCCAGACTAAACTAAGCCGCTGAACTGCGGGATAAATCATACCTACATGAAAGCCCCGTCTCCACCGCGCTGTCTAAGCGAGCGGCCACTCCTCGCGCCCGTCCAGACGTGCGTAATTGTGCGCTCGGTCCCCAAAATCCAAAACCGTCAGCCTTCAATCCACATCGCTGCGTCCCCTCGCAACCAGAGAATTGTTTAAAAAAAAACAGGGGCAAGGGGACACTTTCCCTCAGAGAAAAGAGGAAGAGAAGGAAATCTGGTCAGCGCGCTCTAAGCCCAGAGAAAGAGCCGCTCATCGTCTCAGCTCTCACCGACACACGGAGGCATTTCAGCCCTTCGCTGAAAAAAGGAGGCGCAACTTCGAAAAAGCGGTCTCCCACAAACTCCTACACCCCGCTCTCCACCCTTACCTTAATAGTTCCGTCCATTTTGCGCAATTTTCAGCGGACTCCGACAATATTCCGAACATGACACGCTCCTGAATTAATTCCAGCCCCCGGTACGCGGCGGAGAGAAAGAGACACTTTTACCGGATTGAGTTTTTTCTTTCCTCTAAATTTGGGAAGTGAAGTCACCAGTGTTGAGAAGGTTGAGGAGGAAGCTGTGTGTCACCGAAAGCCCTGCCTTCTGAGAGCAGGATACTGTCCCGGGGAGATAAGCAGGCTGAACAATTGACTGCTCGCTCCGCTCTCATGTTTTTCTGCTCGGAAATATTTACAGGATGGCTGCCTGCCGGAGCTCGCTGCTGCGGGCTGAGGGACGGCGGCTGCTCGGCCCCGCGGCGGTGGCACACATGTGGCGGGCTGGACTGGTTCTAAAGCTTCATATTCACCGAGCCTCCCCGTGGAGAACGTAGAACTGTTCTCTTACTTATCTCCAGTTTTAGAGCTCTTCCAGCTCTGGCCAGCCCCCCCCCCCCCCCAAACCTCAATAGATTCAATGTTTTATCGTGAAATTGTTACATGAAAGAAGGTTGATGGAGCTGTAAATCGGGGGGGGGGGGGGGGGGGGGTGAGCACCCATGGCGGACCTTCTTGCTCCAAGCCTCCGTGAAGACTTCCTGAGATGCCGCTAATGATCCTCCCGCTCAGGGTCTGCGCCACACGTGCGCGCTGCGTGGTGATCACACGCAGCCTGCAGCGGGGAGTCAAGAAGGGGCCACTATCATTATTATTATTATCATTATTATTATTATTATTATTATTATTATTTTCAGTTGCTAGTGACACTCGTGTTCCCTCCGCTCTCCTGGGTCACACAGAAAACATCCCCCCCCCCCCCCATAGGTATTTTTCTTTCCGTCTACCAGATGAAATTGCCCCCATCAATCCCAGCACATTTTGGCGCGGCTGGCTGACGTGGAGCCTCTGACCAGCGGCTTTGGTCCTTCCTCCACTCGAGATTCAACAATAAAAACTACAAAAACAAAAATAGGACTGGAGGCTTTGATCTCCTTCAAATCACCAGGTTATTTTAAAATTGTGTCCTTTTTTCCAGGACAAAGATACAAAAAAAATGTAAATCAGAACCCAGAAAATCCCAGTTAACAGTTAAACTGAATTTTGGAGAAAAGTCGCCGGAGCAACTGCTGCTCCCAGCAGACGGAGGCTGCGCCACAGCGGCGGGCAGCGGGGCCGGCCTGTCTGCTCTCCACTTGGGGGTCTGGTGGGGCTGAGGGCCCCACCCTGGGGACCACCACATCTGGATCCTGCTAAGGGTCAAGGCTTCTCCTGCCTGAGGCCAGCTCAGACTCGTGTAATTAAGGGAGACACCTTGTTTAACTCTTCAGTGACTGTGCGGGCTCGTTTCTGTTGTTGTTGCGCGCTGAGGATATACAGCCCGCTTATTCTTCTGGAGGCAGAGCAGTGATGAAGTGGCAAATTAGAGAGTTGCTGGAGATGTGACCTCCAGGTGCTCCAGCACCAGGAGAAACATCTGCTGAATTATTGCACTCTTGTATATCATCTTTGTCCATTCATAAAAAGGTGAATGTATCTTCCGCTCCACTGCTCTGCCAAATTTACTTCAAGTGGTGTAAATAATTGAAACAGCAGTGAGATGAAATACAACTGCAGGACGCGTTTCCACAAACGCCCTCCTCTTTTCACCAGTCTGGCTTCTAATCTGACAGCATCTTTGAAAAACGAGGCCCGGCCAAGATGGCTCCCTGTCTCACTCAAACGCGAGGAGGTCCGGGGTCCGGGACCTACCAGGACTATAATGAATACAGCGGTAACAAACATTTTGGAAGGCCAATAAACAGATGCAAGTTGGTTTACACAGTCAACCACAGAACATCTGGCTTGACGCTGCATCGAGACAGCCAGACATTTCTTCCTTACACCGCGAGCAGTAGCTCCTCTTGGGGGGGGGGGGGGGGGGGGGGGGGCAGAGGTGGGCGGACACGCCGGTGGAATTATGTTCAGCAGCTCTCGATTCTGAAACCATCCTCATATCAAGATCTATTACAGCACTCGGGGTGTAGGATGCATGCGGATAATTTGGTTACAGGCCTGGACGGAAAAAGTGAGTTTTTTATTCGCCACAAAGGTCCAGAAAAAGTGAGAAGACTCCGTCAAACGGGAGATAAAAAGAGGAAAATAAACTCTAATCCAGCACATTTTTCCTGCTGTGAAGGTTCTGCTTCATATTAAGATGCTGGCGCTTGTTCCTAAAATATCATAAAGGCTAACAAATCAAAATGATTGAGGAATTTATTTCCCTTTTTATATCTTTTTATATATATAGTGCACAAACCGACTCTCTCTCTCTCTCTCTCTCTCTCTCTCTCTCTCTCTCTCCTTCTCTCTCTCGCTCTCTCTCTCTCGGACAGGTTTATTGGGTCTCCAGAATGTGAACCTCCATCCCTGATGTGTGGGGAGCAGTGAGGAGGTGCTGAGGGGCCTCGCCGGCTCGCGTCCTCCTGGATGTCGCTCAGCGGATCACCAACTCCCATCCGCCTCGTTCTTTCTTCTCTCGGACTGAGAGACGCGCAGCCCGAGTCTCAACTCCGCCGGGCAGAGCGCGCAGTCTGCAGCACACAGGCACGAACTGTCTGGCCCCTCGCTCCAGGCCATAATTAATTTGAGATTTATTTTTTATTGGAGAGTTCCAGTCTCGCCCGGCCTTAACCAAACAAAACCAAATGCTGGGCCGCGGAGTCGCCTGGATGAGGGATATTTCTTTTAAATTCTGAACTGAGGCCTGCAACATTCTGACCGACGTCTCTAGCAGGGAGGACGGGACGGGGAAAAAAAGAAGGAAAGAAAACAGAATCCGGGTGGAATGACAATATTTAATAAATAGAAACAGATTCGATCTCTGCATTCCCACTACAAGTCAGAAACCGGAGGTTAAACCCGGCGGCTCGTGCCTGGTCTGGCATTTCGGAAGCAGAGAGACGAATTTAAAAATCTCATTTTCTCCTCCTGAACCTTCGTCTCTCTCCCACACAACAAACCAGGAGCTGTGGAGCTCCGAGGGTCCGCAGGGGCTCGAGCGCTGCGGCCGCCCGGTGAAAAGCGCCTTTATTCAGAGTGGAAATCAAAGTCGAAAAGACGAAATAAAGTCGCTCCTGCAGAGAAAAAGACCTTGATTATGAGAGAAGCTGGCATCACGAACACGTGATGATGATGACGATGATGACGATGATGACGATGGATTCACCCTCCAAATATTGACGCGTGACTTCACATTTATACCGCAAAGAAGAGAGAGCGGCGCAGGTGAGATAAGAGGCAGTTACAGGTCTCCGCACTGCGCCACATGCAGAATAGGATTAGAGAGAGAGGGAGGGAGAGAGACAGGGAGGGAGAGAGACGAGAAAGAGGGAGAGACTGGAGAAAGGAGAGACAGGGAGGAAGAGACAGGAGAAAGGGAGAGACAGGTAGAGAGAGAAAGAGAGCGAGACAGGAGAAAGAGGGAGAGACTGGAGAAAGTGGGAGAGAGGGAAGGGGAAGGAGAGAAAGGGGAGACAGGGAGAGACAGGGAGGGAGAGAAAGAGGAAGACAGGAGAAAGAGGGAAAGACAGGGAGGGGAGAGGGAGGGAGAAAAAGGGAGAGAGAAAGAGAAGGAAAAAGAGGGAGAGAGAAAGACGGAGAGTGAGAGAGGAGAAAAAGGAAGAGAGATGGAGGGAGAGAAAGAGGGCGAGAGGGAAGGGGGAGTCTGATGTGCAACTGATGATTCGGGAGTGTTGTAGTCCAGGACATTTGAGTCCTCCACCGCAGCAGAAAGTATGGAAGCAGCAGGGAGGCAGTTTGATAGGTAGAAGAAGAAGAGCGAGGGTAACATCAAGCATACTGGGTTGATACCAAACATACTGGGTTGATACCAAACATACTGGGGTTGATACCAAGCATACTGGGTTGATACCAAGCATACTGGGTTGATACCAAACATACTGGGTTGATACCAAACATACTGGGTTGATACCAAACATACTGGGTTGATACCAAGCATACTGGGTTGATACCAAGCATACTGGGTTGATACCAAACATACTGGGGTTGATACCAAACATACTGGGTTGATACCAAACATACTGGGTTGATACCAAGCATACTGGGTTGATACCAAGCATACTGGGTTGATACCAAACATACTGGGTTGATACCAAACATACTGGGTTGATACCAAACATACTGGGGTTGATACCAAGCACACTGGGGTTGATACCAAACATACTGGGTTGATACCAAACATACTGGGTTGATACCAAACATACTGGGTTGATACCAAACATGCTGGGGTTGATACCAAGCATACTGGGTTGATACCAAACATACTGGGTTGATACCAAGCATACTGGGTTGATACCAAACATACTGGGGTTGATACCAAACATACTGGGTTGATACCAAACATACTGGGTTGATACCAAGCATACTGGGTTGATACCAAATATACTGGGTTGATACCAAACATACTGGGTTGATACCAAACATACTGGGGTTGATACCAAACATACTGGGTTGATACCAAGCATACTGGGTTGATACCAAACATACTGGGGTTGATACCAAACATACTGGGTTGATACCAAACATACTGGGTTGATACCAAACATACTGGGGTTGATACCAAGCATACTGGGTTGATACCAAATATACTGGGTTGATACCAAACATACTGGGTTGATACCAAACATACTGGGGTTGATACCAAACATACTTGGTTGATACCAAACATACTTGGTTGATACCAAACATACTGGGGTTGATACCAAGCATACTGGGTTGATACCAAACGTACTGGGGTTGATACCAAGCGTACTGGGGTTGATACCAAACATACTGGGTTGATACCAAACATACTGGGTTGATACCAAGCATACTGGGTTGATACCAAACATACTGGGTTGATACCAAGCATACTGGGTTGATACCAAACATACTGGGTTGATACCAAGCATACTGGGTTGATACCAAACATACTGGGTTGATACCAAACATACTGGGGTTGATACCAAGCATACTGGGTTGATACCAAGCATACTGGGTTGATACCAAACATACTGGGTTGATACCAAGCATACTGGGTTGATACCAAGCATACTGGGGTTGATACCAAGCATACTGGGTTGATACCAAACATACTGGGTTGATACCAAGCATACTGGGTTGATACCAAACATACTGGGTTGATACCAAACATACTGGGTTGATATCAAGCATACTGGGTTGATACCAAACATACTGGGTTGATACCAAGCATACTGGGTTGATACCAAGCATACTGGGTTGATACCAAACATACTGGGTTGATACCAAGCATACTGGAGTTGATACCAAGCATACTGGGTTGTTACCAAACATACTGGGTTGATACCAAGCATACTGGGTTGATACCAAGCATACTGGGTTGTTACCAAACATACTGGGTTGATACCAAGCATACTGGGTTGATACCAAACATACTGGGTTGATACCAAGCATACTGGGGTTAACATCAAGCAAACTGGAGTTGATACCAAGCACTGGTTATTGAGGTGGACAGATGTGACACCAGGATCAGTTCAACATGCTTCAGTCAGAACGAAGAGCCCAGTTTGTCCCGCCAACATTACCTGGTCGAAGTGACGGTGGTGTCTTACCTTGACGTAAGACGACGTGTCAGGGACAGTTTGGAACATGACTACTGGACGGACAGACCCGGGGTGCTCGGTGTCCGGTGGGCCCTGGCGGGGGAGGGGGGAGGGAGACGAGGGTAAATCACCTGACAGGTGATCGAACCTTTCTGATGAGTTCTCGTGCCTGTGTCAACACACCACGAGGCCCACACACGGCCCCGACCCACCACTTTGACCACAATACAGAGAAGCAAATGTGCTTGACGGAGCGCTGCGCGTGACTGCGGCTCATCCGCGGACGCTCCGCAGCAGTAACCGCGTCTAGAGATGGACCTGATACAACCTGGGTGAACTTCTCCCTCAGCCGGGGCTGCAGGCCGGAGGAGGAGAAGCAGGGCCCCATCCCAGCCCCCATCACGTCCCCCCTGAAGCTCGCCACATATTGAAGCACTTTTCGCTTTAATAAGTGCAGCTTACAAAGTCTCGGGTGAAAGGGCGCTTAGAGGACGGTGCTCAGCCCCACCACCCCGCCCCGCCTCCCGTCACCAGGAAGCAGCTCCCGCCTCACACACACCTGAGGGGCTCAGGAGGTGAGCGCGACGTCACCCTCCTGCTCACACACTCACCTGAACCAGAGGTTTCTGCTGCTCGCTGAGCGTTCGGTTCGTTTCTGACAAATTAAACCAAAATGGAAGCAGAAGCGATGAGCCGCTGCAAGTTCTCTTTTTAAATTCACATTTTTTTTCCTGCTTAAGTGATAAGTGATATTGGGCTACCCCCCCCCCCCCAGGGTTTTGGGTTTTAAACTCGTAGTTTAAATGCTTGTGTGGGACCACTGGTTTTTGTAGTCTCAGCTCCTGCAGGCGAGCGCGCGGCTTTGCCTCATAAACTTCCCCAAATGCCTCCAATTTCTGAGCGGTAAAAAGAGCCTAGGACGCCGCATCTGCAGCCAATTAGGCGGCGGAGGGCTGGTGAGGAACGGCGTGAACCTTCCTCCGAGACGGCCCCGCGGGCCCGGACCCCTCTAGTGTTACATTTTAAGCGTCCTCGCTCGCTGCTATCCATCATAAAGCAGGGCCAACTGATCCCCGCTCCCTCGCGCCATGTGGACTCGCGCGTCCCCCCGAGCCTCGCGGCGCAAACCGACTTCAACCTCAAGACTCAGACGTTGAATGACGCAAAAAAGAAAGAAACAAAACAAAAACAAAACAAACAACACCGAACAAAGCAGCGACATAAAAGGGAACCCTACGCTTTAATTGTCGCCGACAGAAAAGCGCACCGTTTTTTTTGGGTTGCAACGCTCCGTTTGAAACACAGTTTATGAATCAGTGACGTCAACAAAAAACAGGTATTGATGAGTGATCAGCCTGAACGGTCACGCGCCTCTTCATTCGCGCGCTGGTCGCTTCGCCCACTCACCTGTCGGTCGACCTGCTCGGTGGAATCCCTCCGCTGCCGATCTGAAACAATTAGTCCCGCGCACACAGAGCCGGTTTTTCCAGAGGTGACGGTGAGTTATTTTGGAAGGGACGTGAAGGAGCGCCGGGTGTATGAATGGAAGCGTCCCCGAGCCCGAGCGCCGCGGCCAATGAGCAGCGAGGGAAAACCTCCCCTCCTGCCGGGTGAGGCCACTGGAGCGTGAAACAGAGGAGCAGCCACGGAGCACGCGAGTGTCGATTAAAATCATTCAGATGCCCCCCCCCCCCATCGTTATGTTTTGTCCGAGTTACGTTTTCATTCGAAATATTTAAAACAATCCTTGAAAAGATTAATGTTGCTGTGCGCGCGCGCGCGCGCGTGTGTGTGTGTGTGTGAGGGGAGTCACTGTGGGCCCTAAAAAAAGATTCTCTTTTACAAATACCAATTTACCCCAAATCACGCGATGTTTCCTCTCCCACCTGCTCCTCAGGTTCATGGCGTTTGTTTCTTGCTATCTCATATTTTTATTGTGATTTAATGAAACTAAACTTCGCACCAACGAGGAGCCGTCACCACCAACACCAGACACGTCGCCCCACACCGGACACCAGCCACGGCTCTCTCCTCACCGTCAGCCTCCGCAGCCCCACAGGTACACGCGGATCTCAGTCACGGGAATTGTTGCAGTTCCTCCGCGGGTCCCTTCCTGCTGATGACCCCGCTCACTTCACTGACTCCATTTCCTCCGCACCGAGAGGGAGTCCCAGCAGAGGAAGTGGGCCAATTCACGGCGAGGAGAGTCGCCCAACCGTGGGGTTTTACAGCCCCTCAAGGTCGAGCGGCCGCAGCGAGCTCAGCTCACGTCTGCGAGGCAACGCAGCCACTAAAGGCTCAGTGGGACCGAACTTTTCTACACGTCAAAGCTCATTTTCTTTGCTTTTTTTTCTTGTTATTTAGGCACTGAGAGCTTGGTCTCTTCTCGGCTGATGAATTCTGAAGCTGTGTGGGTTCATCTGGTAAACACCTTGTCCGTCATCAGTGGCCCGACCTTCTGTTTGTCGCGCCGTTTCCTAACGCGGTGATTAAAGTGCAGCGGTGATAATTGTGTTCCCAGCATGAAACAATGACCGGAACTCCCAGCATCCGTTAGACCCAAACCCGCATTGACGAGGCTGCGGTGTTGCCTTCCTCAGGATGCAGAACAAGACGGCTCCAACACGTTTGAACAGCAACCGCTGAATTCTCAAGAAGATGCTCATGTTTTGATGTGATATTCTGTGGATTAACTTTCATAAACACAGGCGTTTGTGGTCTTTTTTTTAAAGGACACCAAAGGAATTAAAGTCTTTTTTTAAATGAACAAGTATTAATTTCCAAAATGTGCCACTTAAGAAGTAAAATATCATTTCATATCATGTGTGCTTCGCTGACAACATAAGTCTGAATGGAAATGATGACCACGTCCAACCCTTCCTTACATCTCCGTCAGTGGGACTCAGTGAGCTTCCACGCCTCCACCTAGAAGGACATTCTCAGGCTTCCTGCAAAGACCTGCCTGTCTCTCCTGTCTCTGAAGGAGGTAAAAATGCAGATTATTTGCAAATTCTTCAGGTCTGTCTGGTTGCTTCATCAAGTCTTACATAATCCAGCACATTTTTTTTATTTGTCATGGTATTGAGATTCAATTAGAGGTGATCATGCTCGTGGCGGCAGGATGGCACCAGACTTCAGCGTTTTGTACTCATCTTCCAGTTCTCAAACTCAAACTTTACTTGAGCGATAATAAACAGATTTAATTCCTCTCGGCCATCAACAGTCTCGGGCTCTCCTGGCTGCTCTGTTAACATTCTCCCTCTCTTGGGATTCCACCAACAACAGATGATTTGGGCGACCTACAGACATCTGTGATTTCATCAAGTAAATGAAGCCCCTCACTCTGAACCGTAATGAATTATTTATTTAGTTTAAGGGGCAACCAAGAGATGATCTGGAGATGGAGATCAGACCCGTTCCAGCCTTCTTTTGCTCCTCAGGGAGAGAGAAAATGGCAGCGTGGCACCAGGGCAGGCAGGGCCGAATCTCAAATCTTTTCACGCAAACTTCCAGGCAGTTATGGAGCAACATTCAAGCAGAGGGCCGGCGTTCAAAAACCAGCAGACATTTTTTTGTACGTTAAAATGTGTACCAGACAGACAGATTTAAGAGAAATGGGGGATGACCTGCAGTGTTTGCAGGGAGGTCTTAACCTCTGTAAACTCTCTCACCACTTATAAAAGAAAGTGGGACAATGGTGCAAGCTTCTGGTTCATGTGATAAAAGAGTCAACAAGACACCGAGCCAGAGCTCCACACACGCAACTAAAAGAGTCCAACTTCCAGCAAAACTTGTCAAAACTCCGCTTCTCCTGTGAAAGGAGCTCACACAGATTGTAGACAGCAGCCGACTCGTGTGGGTGCTGCAATAATTAGCAAAGGGAAGTATTAAATTAAAGCAAGGCAGACCTTTTATGAGACAAGCATTTATGAAGGTAATAGCATCCCTATAAATTAACGACCTCCCAATGCCTCCTGATGTGCTGCCACTCATCAGGGCCAGGGCTGATACGGCCACGGAATGACCTCATCTGCTCAGCCGTGGTATTCTCACCCGGAGGGTTGAGGCTGGGATGAGAGTTTAGGAGAGGGAATGTTTGGGGAAGGACATGTGGTGTCGAGACAAAATACATGTTGTCATTACGTATAATATATTCTGGTATGCACTTAATCAAGAGAGCTGTGTGTATGACCGTCAGGCTACGTTTGTGTGTGCATGAAAATAGTGTAAATTCTATTTTCTAACAGAATATTTGTGGCTTTCCCAGACCACTTATCTTATGTCAATTCAGCTGTTGGCGTGGACACACCCTGCTCCATACCAGACATGGGAAACCAAGGTGCTCACTTTACATTTTAAAACAATCTCAGTTTCCACGGGAGAGTCATCCCTGCCTGAACAACACAAGGCTGAAATTAAGCCCCTGAAAATGACTGCTCCTGTGGAAAAAGGCAGGGTGAGCAAGCTCAGGAGCAAAGACGTGCTATTTAGGAGCCTAAATCATTCCCTGAATTATAAATCCACTGACCGCTCATCATTCAGCAGCATTTTAAAAAGCCCTTAAAGAAAAACACTGGGTGAAATGAATATGCTGTCACCTCTCATTTGGGTCTGGCCTGCTGGCTCAATAAGAAAAGTGTTGTTCCCTAGAAGGCTGCTAGCCTGATCTGAGCTGAGCTCTCAGGTTTTGGGTTTACCCCTGTCCCGCATTCTCAAAGCTTTTACTTTGAGGCCAGCGTCTCTTTTTCCTCCCCCACGTCCCCCCAGACGTGTCTGACAGGCTGAACTCGATGTGGGCTGCTCACCAGACTACAAAAATCATTCATCTGTGCCTTCAGACGGTCAAATCTGGATCTAATAAAGGGAGCTTGCCTATTGATCCTATTCATGAGGAGAGGCAGTACCAACTCTCACCACTGGAGGGCTCTCAGGCTCAAGTAGAGGCAGCTCATTCAAGACTTGGTGCCTTTTATTCACAATATCTGCCAGTTTGAACGATTCGTGATGGTCATTATCAGTATTATTATCATCATTTGGGGGTTTACAGGGGATTCAGCCTTTTATCTAACTGTTTTGAAAGGCTTTCGCAAACTGGGTTGTTTGTCTGTAAAATGTGCTTGCATTGTGCATTTACCTGAGATTTACTCATCAAACCAACATGACCAAGAAGAGGGAGTTTCCTCCAGCTTAAAAAAAACCCCCTTACAAGTTGCTCCAACAAACGTGAAACAGGAAGTAGAGGCTAGCATGTGCCAGCCAATTGGGAGCAGTTTTCATTAAATCACTTGAGTGGAGCAGAAGCCAGGTGGAGGCCACAAACAAGCCAGAGGAAGTTCATCACGCAGGCGTACTGGGTTAGCAAAGCATCGGAGAAGGAGAGTGGAGAGACAGAGAGAGGGAGACTGACTCACTTTTACAGTTGTGTTTATGTGGGTGAGGGCACTACCCCAAACGCCTCAGCAAACCACAGCATTCCACGCCGGGTCTTAAAGGGACAGACGAACGCTGTCATCATGGGTATTTGGGGAGTAAAGTGTTAACACATGGTGAAGGCTGCTTGAGCAGGCTGGTGAGCCAGTAGGTGGCCCTGCCAGCTCTGGCACTCTGACAGGAGATGTGTCACATAAGAAACTCTGAACTAAAAATAATAAAAAATGATAAGATGTCAAAGGTACCCCAACTGTCCCAGTAGTCACTCATATTCAAATCTAAACAGACTTTTATCCAGGGTTTGAGTCATGTTGCTACTGAAATTATTGTTTAAACGGTGCTGCACCTGCACTTCTTAGAAGCAGCGATAGAGGGCAGAGTTGAGCTGTGAAAGAAGTGATGGCAAGCGTGTGTTTTGTCAGGGTCCTGTATGAAACTTTTCTCCACAGCAAAGTACACACACCTCAACTGTTGCAACACTTTCATTTGTTACTAAAAGTTCACTCAAGTAGCTTTAAAGTTTGTCATTGTCTCATTATTGCTGGAGTAATCAGCCATACACACACGACCATGACGTTTGTGTATCACAAACTGGCACTGACCTGGTGGTTAACGCCACTGCTCACACCAAGCTGTCAGTCAAGTGATGTCAGAACCAGAGAACGTCAGAATAATGAAACTCTGAGCAGGACAATGAGGATGAGAAGCAGAAAATATATAGGAGACGACACGGTGAGAAAGTGTTTAAGAGGACGGAGATTCAGAGAAAGGAATTCTGGGAAGAAAAGAGAGGATGTAAAGAAGGAAATTAAATGGGAGATTGGGGACAAAAAGAGAAACATTCTGTTTCCTCAAAATCTGCGGACCTAACATCCTCAAGCCATCAACTGAGCTCTAAAAATAGCCGTGTTTCTGCGCAGTAAGAGGTGGGAGTGGGGCTGAGTGAGGTGTGGGTGAGAGGAGGCGGCTGGTGGCTGGAAATGGGAATCATGAGCCTGGGAGAGAAAAAGTTGGAGAGAGACAAAGGCGAACAAGTCTGCCAGACAGCGGTGAAGAGAACTGCATGTGTGAGACAAAGATGGTGAAAGAGAGTGAAAGTTGGAGAGACCCGACTCAGGACCCTGCAAACCCACTTATCACTACCCTTCTACTATGCAGAGGCTCTGCAGGCAAAGTCAAGTGGAAAAGTTTTTGGAAACCCTCTTCCTCTGGTCTCGAACCCTGAATCACACCTGCTGACTAACATGGAAAAGACCAAAAAAGTTGCTGCAGCTTCTGGAAAAAAGAAAGTTACATGAGCAGACAGTCATGCAGTGGCATCATAAAGACAACACCATAAATTCATGACAGCTAAAGCGCCAGCTTAGGTTCAGAGTCCACCGGCAGGATCCACCCTGGTGCCCCCAAACAAAGTGCCCTCCACACTGAAGCAGTGCCTGCCACATGGGGGAACTGTGCCCCTTTGGTGCCCCTTCACACAAAAGGAGCCTGCGTACACATTGCGTTTTTTTTTTCTTTTTCCTGAGGCAGCGCCACTTTGAAATAGTTTTCACGTTGCGCTACAAACACCAGCAGCGCAATAAGACACTCTGCGTCTTCTCTATATTCCATTCCTTCAGTCTCAGTTGAGGACAAATCCCACAAATGCCAACTGACTCATTCTACACATACCAGCGCTGAACCCCACCACCAATGAAGGAGCTTCTCAACTCCTCAGTCACAAATTCTAGTGAACCAACACAGGCCAGCGGCGCCGTCTTCTCCCCCTGCGTGGTTCGGCGTGGATTTGATTCTCACCGAGGACTAGAGGAGGTAAGCATTGTGCAAGTGCAGACACTTCCTTCTTCCAGGGATTTACTGTATCATAGCAACCAAAGTATCTAAGTTGATCAGACGCTGCGCCTGCACGGTGCTCTACGGCTGCTGGGAGCTTTCAGAAGAGAACCACGTGTTTTAAACGGTGGACACAGACCCGACAGTGAGACGATGAGCCCTCTGGACTAGAAACTCTCTTCAAAGATTTGTCTCTCCTGCAGGGTCCTGTGGGAGCCCCTCAAATAGGGGATGCAGCTTTCTGTGCTGGCGGGGCTCCGTGTCCAGGAGTGGGTGCCCTTGTGAGCTTTTTCCTGACCCGCTCTTCAATGAGCCTGAATCTGCTGATACAACCCAACACCATGTTAGAGTGTAAGGTTAATATTCAAAATGCTCACTTATAATATTGATATTATTTAGGAGCTTTTAACAAACATCCTTTACATTATATTGCAAATCTATACTGGAAATTTAAAGCATTTTTTTTAAGGAGATAAAGCGTCTGATATGAAGACAAATAAAAATATAAAGGTAAAATTAAAATATGATGTAATTGAGAGAGGACACAAAACAGACTCGAGTGGAAATGAGCCACTGACAAGTGGCTCCTTCTTCCCTCTCATCACCCTGATAAGTGCCCCCCCAGGCCGGACCACAGCTCGTCACAGGCTGGATGGAGAGAACGGAGCTGACAGGGTGACTGCTGGCACTGATGCTGTTATCAGTGTTAACAGCACGGGGATCGAGTGGAGCTCATGATTCCACTTTCTCCCGACACGTTAGAGGGGAACACTCAGCGTCGGTGTGATCAGCGTCTCTCAGATGGCGGTGAGGTTCATCATCCGAGGTCCTGAGCTGTATTCATGGGTTTTGTTCAGAGAAAGTGATGCAGCGAGCATAAATATGGTGGAGTGTAAATATGGACAAGAATACCAGTCCACCTGACAAGGCTGATTTTTCACTCACAAAATGTCGCCTCGGTCATGAAAGTTTCTGTGTCCTGCTGCTCTCGACGCCTTTTCCTGGCATGCTCTCTCTGTCCCTCGGCCTTTTTCCCCCCATCTGCCTCTCTGATTGCTTCTCCCTGGTTTTGCCTTCCAGGCCTGCTTCTCCACCTCTTGTGTCTCACTCCAGCCTTCTCTCACTCCTCTAATGAGAGTGTATGTTACACAGGCATTCAGAAAACCCTCCTTTGCTAATTACATGACAAGCATCTTGTTCTGGGACACTAATGAAGAGGAATAGTGAGCTGTAGACGCCACTGGAATGGTGTGTGTGCGTGTGTGTGTGTGTGTGTACGTGTGGTGGTGCTGGTGCTGCTGCTGCTGGTGGGGGTCAAACTGGCCACTGGGTGGGGTGTGTGTGTGCTGGGGGGAGTACTCCGGCGCCAGGCCAGCAGCTTATCAACTGGGGCATGTTGGACTCAGTATCTCGTTCTCTCCCTCCCTCCCAAGCCTGCTTTCTTCCTTTCATCTTACGACACACTTATTTTTCCTCTCACAGACGATCAGTGTAAGGCCATTATTTTGCCAAGGAATGATAATTTCAAACTTATTAAAGCTCTCTGCTCTGAGAAATGCTTATTCCTACTTTAGTCGGATGTTTGAGCTTTACTGGGGAGAATGATGTACGGGTAGAAGTTGACACCATAAGGTTCTTTTCACATTTATCTACTGAAGTCGTAAAGTTTCTGTGCTCATCAAGAGTGTGGGTGTAGAGGGGTGGGCTTTCCAGACAGATTTATGACCTCACAACTAGTTCGGAAGTTAATTATGGCCAAGTGAGCAACTTACTTAGGTCAGATGTGGAAACTTGTCGAAATCTCAGTCAGCAAAGTCAAATAATGATGCTCCCAGCCCACTTTCTGATGTTGCTTGCTTGATACAGCAAAGCACAAAACTCCCTTTGGTGTCTCTCAGGGACGCAGTTGCCTTTCATCTGGCAGCCATGCAAACCCATCTGAGTCAATATAGGCTTGACTTCTGACAGGGTTGCTGCTGGGCCAACCAGTGACTCTACTTTGCAGTGGGAGATGGGTGTTGATCCCCATTTGCAACCACAAGTTTCTCATTTGCAGCAGCTTGACACTGTAACGGGTTTACTGTACTTAGCAATTTGAAATTGTTATATTCATCGAGCAGGTCCCGTTTTCTGTGGCTGTGTGCAGGGTCATGCAAAAGCCGTGAGGCTCGTGAAGTGGGCGTGTAGAGTGGCTCTGGGAAGAACCCATTGCATTTTGGGTCAGATGAGTCACGGAGCCACCTGGGGGCATCCTGAGATGACATGGGTTCTTTACTTTCTCATGTCCTCCCAGTGGGTCCACCAGTTCCCTCTCATGAGTGGTGAGACACATCTTGAGAGTGTGGTGATGGGTTTGCCAAAGTTATTCTGGTGAGACGCTTTTGTTTTGCCAAAGAACACAAAACTGTTCTTTACTAGATGCGACATGGTCTCTATTCCAGACTCCATGAGAGTCCAACAACTGAATTAAGTCACAGCCATAGCGCCACCTTCTGGTTACAGGAAGTAAGCCTAATTAAACAAACATAATTTGATTTACATCAGAACTGTACTGTTTTCCTTCCCCTGATGTACAAAATATATTATAGGTGTGTATTCTCTAGCACCACCTAGTGGACACAGGAAGTGATATTTGCATCACAATCAAAATCCAGTTATTATCAGTTTTCATCTCTCTCTCTCTCTCTCCTCTCTCTCTCTCTCTCTCACTCATCACTGCATCCCAAACTCGTGCCACAGGGTGAATCAGACACAGACGGCTGTAACAATGCATCGCTGTTGATGGCCTGCACGAGAACAGGCTGCTCACACACGTTCAAGCAAAATGAGCTGCGTAGGAGATGTCTTATGAGCCATTTTCTTCTTCGACATGTCTGGATGGAATGAGATCTGAAAAGGACACCTGTGCTCTGAAAAAGCTCTGACAGAGTTTTTTAGAGTGGCTGTTCAATTCACCCTGCTCCACGCGGCGCTGTGATTCAACCGAATCAAAGCGCCACCTGCAGTTATGGAGGAAGGAAATACTAAGAGCAACGTGGTGGGAAGGTTCTGCCAATAATTGCTTCGGTGGTCTTTGTAGGTTCTGTATTCTTGCACTTAAATATTCTGTACTTGTTTATGAAATGTGATGTCATCCAAATATTTTGTGTATTTGTTAGATTTTCACACCTTGAAGTTATGAACAAAATGCGTCAACGTCAGCAAACCATAATTTGTTTGTGAGTGAAACGATTGTTGAGCTCTGGCATTCAGGTGGATTATGTTTCCACATCGATGACTAAAAGTGCTTTGTGTGATGAGCAGTGGCTGAATCCTTTTTTTGCCGGTATGAAAATGAATTCACGCAACAGTGACTCATAAATGGAGGAGTCAAACTGGAGCATACACATCCAATACACACAAACCAACAAAGAGGACACAAAAAGAGTGCAGGAGCAACCCAGGCAGAAATCCAACAACTCAGCATGTGATGTGGAGGAACTTGTTCTGTCGAGAGGCCGACTCGAACAGAAGATCAGTGTCCCATACCATCCCTCATGAAACGCCTGAGAAACACAAACCATCTGGAGGCTACAGCACACACTCTCGACCCATCAAATATTGAGGATGTTTGTCTGATTTACAGGGCCTATTTAGGGCTGTTTGGACAACTTGGCTGAGGGATTGGTTCTTTAATTAAAGATAATATCAAGAGCTAATATTGCCCTCAAGACCTTTGCCTCACAGAGCAACAGTCACGGTTCTTTGGGTGAGGGTGTGTAGAACCACAAACACTGTAAATGAATCTAGTCAGGCCTGATTCACAGACTTCTCCGTGTTCCTGGCTTCGCTGAGGTCACTGCTCCATTTTCCCCCTCCTCTCTGTCTGCTGATATCAACAGCAAAGCAGACTTTTTCAGGCCCAAGCCCACTGCAATGGTGGCATATTGATACTGCCATAAAATATTACATCCTCACTTTATTCATTAGGACTGGGCTTTCATCTAAAAATATCACGGGCAAGAAATAAAACAGAGTTTTCAGCAGTAGAAGATTAGGCCTGTACTTCTCACACTGAGCACCACGGCTCGGAAACACTGAGGCCCAAAATAGATGTTCCTCTCATAAAGGGCTCCTTCTTTGTAGTCGGCATACAGCAACAACATCTGCAGGGCAGTTTCTATGGGGGGAACAGATTTGGGCAGGCTATCAAAGAGAGAAGCCATCTCCTATGAGAAGTGGTGGGTGGAGGACTGTCTTTTTTTCCTTCGCTCTTGCTCTTTTGCTCCATCTCTCACTTCCAAAAAATCTGTAGCAATCAGGATGATGCTAATAAAAGACCATTAATATCACCTGTCAGCTCTATCTTTGGAAGATCCAAAATGAGAAAATGAGACAAACGGATCCACGGTGTGAAGCTGCTCACCACCACACAGGGGACCAGTGGTACGGTTCAGTGAGCTGATTTAAATAAAGCTCGCAGAGGACAGAACTCCATCGCTCACCGAGAAGAGATGACACAAGCGCTGAGTCCTGTTTATCGTAACTGATGTTTAATCTGCAACACACTGCTTTATCAGCTGAAATATTTGCTCTGCCTCCAGCTTGATTCCCCATTTTCAGTTCATAGGATGGTTTTTGCTATTTTCAGTCTGGTCTTAAATTTACACACCAGGCTTTTCAGATGTTTTCAGCCCGTGAAATGAGTGTTAGTATCAGTTTTGATTCTTTACGAGGCAAACAGCCCCACAGGCCACGAGTCCTAACCAGGAGGCTCATATATAAGGAGGCCGAGCAGGGCGACGCTACACCCGATGACAACTGCTAACGGCCATTTAAAGAGCTGATCAAATCTGACTCAGGTGTCTCGTAGGACCGTCACTTCTGAGAGAAGACAGGGATAGGAAAGTGACCCCTCCATGACTCCTCACACTGTACATGATTGAGAGCAGTGAAGGAACCTGCCACGAAAGCTGCAGCCATTCAAGATTCGAAACTGCTGACAGAACCGTCAGGAATGTGACACCTGATTCAATAAAGCGTAAAACCAAAATCAGATTGAGATACTAGACAGTTTCCTCAAGTTTTATCTTAAATATTCAGGTAGAGACACAGTGACAGAGCTGATGTAGACGCAAGAACACTGAAGCAAAAGCGACTTCACGTAGATTGATGGTGGAGGCTGTAAACCCAGGCAGGCCCTCTGACTGATGGCTTTTATTGGAGGTGATGGCAAGGCGTTCACTATCTGTTTAATGTGAAACATGAGCACGACCAGCGCATACACGCCGACTCAGAGAAAGGTGGCACCATAACGGGGAGGTGAAAGGTGAGGGGCAGAGTGATGATAGTGGCTTCATGCAGAGCAGAAGTGTATCGAGGGCTTCGCCTTTGAACTGGCGAGCCGGCTAATTGAAACAGCATTGCCCGAGCATCGGCTGAAGATCTGGATCACATTCATCCCTGCTTTTATTCAATTTGGTCCCATCACAAGGGCGCGCCCTGTGCTTTTCTCTCCACATGGCAATAAGTCATACCCTCGCCTTTTGCCCCCGACGTGTTGCCCATCTGTGTCCCCCGGGGGCCCGAGGCGCTGAGGCACTGAGTATGGAGAGGGATTCAGACAAGGTCTTGAGAAAATGCAGGCTGCCTGCCACTGAGCCCCTTATGGTACTTCTTCACGCCTCTCACCTTGGACTTGACCCCCCTTCAGCTCCTCTCTTACACACACACACACACACACACACACACACACACACACACACACACACACACACACACCACACACACACCACACACACACACACACACACACACACACACACATATCCTGGAGTTTAAGATTTACTGTTAAAAGCAGCGGCTGTCAGGAGGTTTGAACCGTGCACTTTCTAATTCAAACAAATGCTGCTCTGGGGTCATGGAATTATCGTGGAACCACAAGGTGTTTCAGATGGCTCGCAAGTGTTAAGCTTTAAACTGATAGACAGAGAGAGAGAGTGAGAGAGACGATGGTAGGTATCACTGCAGTGTAAATAAATAAAGAAATAATGCGGCAAATAGGCAAATGGACAGATAACCCTTCACACTCCTACCTGGTTATCACCTGAGCCTATCAGAGCGGCTGTTGTACTGGGGCAACTTCTCATTTCGCAGAAGGGCGGTCAACGCTGCTGTCGTGGGCTGTCGTGCACGGCCGTTGGTTGAGTTGAGTGTGATAGGCTGATATGAGTCAGTGATAGGCAATGAATAAATATTCACACAGCAGAAGGCTGTCGGTGGTGTCACACCGAGACCTGACGATCCAGGCTTCCAGGTGTCACAGGTTCACAGTTCAGGACAGAGTATGACAGGAGCTCTACCGTCGTACGGGCTGTCGCACTGTATGACAGGAGTTATTCAGCAGCTTTAAGTGAACACAACAATCTTACAGATGTTTTTTTTCCACATGACAACATCCCAGAAACATCAGCCATTGTTATTGCACCGTCTCCATGCCATGATTTCCTGCCTCTTCCCTCTGTCTCAGCAGCACAAGGGCTAATTCAAGCAAACAAACACCCACCATTCAAATCCAACTTTAATTAAAACTCTGGTCATTTTATTGAAATTTAGCAAGTTAAGCCAGCAGCAGGGAGGACAGGGATGTATGAATGGTTCACTCCAGCTATCCTCATTCCCGTGTACTTATTTAAAAAAAAAAACTGGGAGAAACTTTATGGAGGAATTCATATGGACACTGGATTGTACTCAGACTTTGAAACATTGCAGGACTGCAAACCAACTTCAGATGTGAGTCCAGCACCAGCGTGCACCTGTACAGGCTGCCTGTGAAGCGCAGCTGCATGTGAGTCCTGAGACGAGGGGAACTAGGATTTGGAGAGGATCACCGTGTGATCGAGGGAGGGACTACAAGTGTGCATAATATTCCTTCCTCTGCGGGGCTCGCTGCGAGCAGGTACAGCATCTCTCAAGTCCACCGCTCAGCTGTCAGCTGCCCGGCGCCTTCAGCTCACAGGAAACTTCCTACACCGCAATCGGTAAGTTTATTTGGAGCAAATTTGACTGCAGGTCAGCTGATGGGATGAAAGGACGCGTGATTCGGACTTCTTTTGCAGCATCAGGATGAAAGATTTGGCTCTAAAGTTTCCAATTTTACACAACTGAGGTGCGCCCGTTTTGTCTGTTTATTTGCGTGGAGGTCCCTTCTGAACTTTCAAACAAGAATTGCATGCACATTTCCATCTCTTTTAAACTAAGCTGTACTTCAATGATTATTTCATTTTCGTTGCATTTCAGGAAACTGCAGGCTTAGATTAAAATTAGTTAACATTCAACATTTCCCAAAAAATTGCAAGCGGGACCCAATTTTCTACAAAGTGCGCTTATACGAGGCTTTTATCTTTGATTTCCTTCAGTGACATTTCAAGCTTTAGGTGCATGCACTTGAGTGACAGAACTCATTTACACATTATTCACTTTGGATGTATGGGCACGTTTTCTCCCTAAAACAAGAGCATCTGAATCTTATTGAGTGGGTGAACATCTGCAAGCATTGAACACTGGCGCATCATCCCTCAATCTGTCAGCAGCTGTCACGGCCCAGATATGCCAAATTGCTTAACATATGAATGTGAGGAAGACGGGGGCCTGTATGCAACATGTCACTGTCCATATATACAACATTCTCTCTTTAATGTTTCCCTTCAGCTCGGTCTCTTTTTGATGCTGCATCAAGCAAACAATGTGGAGTGATAAGCAATGTGTGTAGGAGAGGAGGAAGGAGAGGAAGCAGAGGGAGAAGAGGAGGAGAATGAGGGGGAGGAGAGGCAAATGAGAGGAGGAGGTTTTATAAAGAGCAGGGAGGGAGTCATGGAAACGTTGAGTTGACAAGCCCCTGTTGGATTCGCTGCAAATGATTTTCTTTCCACAAAATATTATATCTCTGAACAGAACGATCAAAAGTCCCTGAACCCCAAATCAGGAAATGATTGGCTGAGGAAAGGTCTTCTCCAACAGCTCATTTTCAAACCAAACAGCAGAGTTGTTTTTCCAGGTTACTGAAAGATGTCTCTCTCCGCCCTTACCCCCTCACACACTCATGCCACACACACACAGTTTACAACAAACTTGCACGCTGAAAGTGTAAACAGCATGTGATGGATTGGTGCCTCATCTGCTTGCATCTTGATCCCTTCAGCAGGCCCTGCTTCTCCTGTCCACTGTGTCCACCATGAGTTACTACATGGATCCAGTTTCTTCCTACCCGGCCCTTCACCCCTGTGACCGTCTGGGCGCAGTGGTAAGACCTCCCTCATAAATAACCTCTGTGCAAGACGGCCTCGGCTACCTACCACACAGCCTGCCGGGAGTGCGAGGGAAGTGTTTGTGTGTGTGTGAGCAGCTCGGCCACATGGCAGCACTGGAATGTCTGCAGGAACATGTGAGGGGTGTTCATATGTGTGTTTGCAACTCTGGATTCCATCACCTTGCCGGAACACACACTCTATCTGAACGTTGTTCCTGTTTGGTATGGTCAGTGTTGCGCTCGTCGTGTCCCCGCACATGCTGTTCCTCATGATTTTGTCAAAAGTTTAGAAACAGCTGTTGAAAAAGACGATTTTCTACAAGGCTGTGAAATTGCTCCTATGAACTCTGTGTTACACAACCTGCACCAAGATGCACTTCTCTTTTGTTCGTAATATTGCAAATACTGAGACCTAGGCCTCCAACCTCGCCACTAACTAATCAAATTGGAGTCAGACCATCTCCACAGTAACACTTCTGCCAGCGAAGCCACCCCCTCAGTGCTGTGCACTGGTCCGTTTGCAAGAACACCAAGGCTCTTAGCATTTTCCAAATGAGAGAGCTGAATACAGAGTCAGAGACAGTGGTAGCTGGGAACATTGGGATTCCTGTCAGGTGAGAATTTGAAGGGTGAAGGCCAAGGAGCAGCAAAATAAATGCCTCCATTTGTATGCAGAGCGCCGGCACATTAGGATAAGAGACTGAGGTTATATGTAAATGGAAACCCCACACTGCCCTGATAGAAAACATTGAAGAATCCTGCTCCCTGGGTCCTAATTGGCTCAGGTGGTGGGGCTTGCCTTTGAAATTGAGACTTCTGTATACGAGGGCAGACTTGGTCAAAAGGTGAACCAAGGCCACCTCAGCAGCGCCAGTCATCTGAATTTACATAAATTATCATCTGAACGCAGAAGTATCAACATTTTCTTTTCATCTTTACACTGCGGTTCTTGCCTGTGTTGTATTTGTTTCACAATCATTTTCCTCAGATAACTGGATGGAAATTACAAGCGGCTCAGACGAATAGAAAAAAAATACTGTTGAGATGTCTGACATCCGTCCGTCCGTCTGTTGGTCTCTCAGTTCCAGTTAGCAAACATGCACAACAGTTGCAACAAAGCAACATTAAGTAAATGAGTGAAAGGTTCGATCGCCACCCTTGAGCAAGGCACTGAGCCCCTAATTGCTCCTGATGTGGAGGACGTTACCCTGCATGGCAGCGCCACCATCAGTGTGAGAGTGCGCGTGTGAACGGACGAATGAGACGACGCTGCTAAGCGCGCTGACTGCCGCTAAGGTGGGAAGCCGCTGCATAAACATGAGTCCATTCACCAAATGATAAAACATAAAAACATCAACACAATAAGTTGGTTTGCGTTTACTAGCATGTAAATAGAAAAGAAATGTTATAAAAAGTGAACAATAAAATGATGATTGAAAGCAACAATACTGTAACGCAGGCTAAAGGACAGCGTCTATTCATATTTGAACCATTGCTGTTCCTTTTGCAAACTAAGGACTGACCTCCGTATTCAAAACTATCTTTATCCATCTCTCTAAACCCATAAATCATCTTGTGGCTCCCTCCATGCTTCCCAACTTTTCCCTCTCGCCAAATAGGACATGGTAGCAACCCCCGCAAACCCCTGAAGGGTCTCATAAATTGGCCTCTCTGATCCTCTGGTCATGTTAGCCATCCATAAAGCTGGCCAACTACAGATAAATGCTGCTGTGCTTAAGCAGGGGATGCTTATCAGATTGGCATTCACTCTGTCAGCCTGTCAGTTACATATGACATTTAACATACTAAGAGGCGTGTGCTCTGGTGTAACCTGGGGGAAAAAAACATTCTCAATCATGTCCTTTCTTGCTTCTTTAGTCATGTGACAATGAAGAGGAGAGGACAAAGATATTCTTTACTCATTCTATTCTCTCTTCTATCAAATTATATCTCGGACTCTTTCACAGTGCTTCTTCACGATAGCCACATTTTATGTAGCAATGAAGTTCAACTCTGCAGCCTGGGTTAGAACCAGAGGTCAGTGGAAAGCCCACATCTGTATTTCTGTCCCTCTTTTTGTTCAGGAGTGATTAAGGAGCAGGCGCGCGCGCGCACACACACACACACACACACACACACACACACACACACAGTTCTCCTGTAAGATAGTAACATCCCAGAAGAGGACACATTGGGAGGACAGTCTGTCATCACTCTGCTTCTTGAGCACTTACAATAAAAACAACCAGTCCTCTACTTGAATGGGAATCTGAGAAGAAAACAAAATGAACGTCCAGCAAAATGTTCAAGAGCAACATGAAACGCATGTGAAAGATACCAAGAACATGTTCTATTTTCTCTTCTGAGAAAAATACCAATCGCCTCTTCAAATCTCTCTTAAAAAGAAACAACCAACAATATCCATAGAGTTTTTGTTTGTTGACAAATGCTAAATTCTTGATATGCTAAAAATGGCTGAGTGGCTATCGCCCCTGTCTATCTCATGTATCCACACAGAACTCCATATCTCTCCTGGCTCCCCTGTCAAGTCCTGACTTTAGACTTCCCCTCGGTGCGGCCTCTTACGTGAATGTTTCTGTGATAAGCAGGATAAAACAACACAGCAAAGATAAACTGAAGGAGACAAATTTAGACCTGATGAAAACAATGAAAACATAGTTTCACAATCCAAGGTCAGAGAAAGCCACTGGAGGTTTTGATCTGCTGTTTCAGATGTAACTCCTTTAATGTGCTGGATAAACTAAAATAGGTAAATGACCAAGCATGCTGTTCCCCAGAGGCCAAGTGGAGGGCTTGCAGTGGGCCCTCAGACCCAGCTCCCAGGTGTGGTTCACCCTCAGCAGCAGCACTACCCTTCCCAGCCCCTCTACCCCCAGGATATACCACTGCAGGAGGTGCCCAACGGACACGACATGTGCCCCACAGGTAGGACCTAACCAGCTAAAACATGGTTCAGTTAGACTTGGGAAACACACCTGCCATGATGACTTTTTACACCGTAATGTTTCCTAAAATTCATCATGGAACGATGTATTGAGGCGGCACGGTGGTGCAGTGGTCCTCACTGTGGCCCCCCAGCTAGACGGCTGGATGGATGGATTCATCTCAAAGAGTTGCCTTGCGATGACAAAGATGTTTTTTCCCTCCTGCATTACTTTGTGGGACTCCAGAATGCAGGAAGAGACAGCCACGTAAATTTAGCTTGAAGCTAACGGAGACTGCCAGCTAACGAAAGCAAAACTTGACTAAAAGTCACCCATTTAGAAGCTCTGGAGCACATCGTCTGATGTAATCCACGTCTGCTTCATCTGGCTTAGAATTCCACAACAATTATCATGCTTCCAGTTTGTAGCTGCCATGGCTGAGTGTCACCTGATGATCCATCCAGGTGAAGGAACTCGCTCACATCGAGAGACTGTAATTGCAACTTTTTGCAGTTTGGCCGTTGTTGGCAGTCTCCATTAGCTTCAAGCTAAAGACATGTGGCCGGCTCTTTCTGCATATTTAGGTGAAGTACATGAAGCTGTAATGATTCAGTGATTGTTCGTCATCATCCATGTACCCATTACACGTGTTTCAGCTTTTAAATGCATGACAACAGACAAAGGAGGATTAATAAACAACCTCAACCAAACAGAAGAGTTTGTAAAACTGCAAAACGCTAAATGGATCATCAGTCACACTGACGCATGATGTCTGACACACATTCAAACTCCCTCATTTTGTGTTATTTTAACACACACACAGAGTTTCAGCTGTGCTGGCTGCTCAGAATGTGACGTAGGTGATGCTGACCTGGAGGGCAATGCCTTTACCAGACCCCCCCCCCCCCCCCCCCTCTCCTTTTTCCGCCCTGTCATCCACTCTGCCTCTTCTGGGGTCAGCTTATTGCTCTGCATTTTTCTGCTTCCAGTCCTCTCTTGCTGTTTTTTTTTTTTTTTTTGTTGCAAATTAGTTTTATTTTAAACTGGAACATTCTTTCCAGTGCATTTGCCTGTGCTTGACTCCGGCCTCTTCTCATCCTCAAAAGTGATTGATGCTGGCAGACTGGGACGCACGCCACGGGAGTGGGGTAGGGGTGCTGGGGGGCACAAGCCTTCTTCCGTCACCTCCCTTAGCTGGATGCAGGGGGCAAGGCAGGGGGCCAAAGGGCGGCCATCTTTTTCCCAAGCCTCTAGTTTGGTCTCTGGAGAGGTGGAGGGGGCCTGTGTATGTGTGTGTGTGTATGTGTGAGTGAGTGTAAGTGTGTGTGTGTGTGTGTGTGTGTGTGTGTGTGTGTGTGTGTGTGAGTGTGTGTGTGTGTGTATGTGAGAGAGAGAGAGTGTGTGTGTGAGTGAGTGAGTGAGTGAGTGAGTGAGTGAGTGAGTGTGTGTGTGTGTGTGAGTGAGTGTGTGTGTGTGTATATAAGTGTGTGTGAGGGAGTCAGGATTTGATGGGATTTGCTGATGTTTGTTGCCAGAGACACACTCCTTTGGAGCCCTCACTTCATTGCTCCCAGCGCTAAATCGTTGACATAAACATTGCTGAGTGGAAAAAAATGACCGAGCTCTGACCTTTTATTTTCTTGTCCTCCTCCAAAACCCTACATTATGCAGACTGCAGTTCTTACAGCGTTCAAGCCACCTGGACACGCTGTCTGAGTCATTCAGCGCTTGTATGTGGCATCTTTAGCTGCCACTGAGGTTAACGTTTTACCAGCATACGAGTCTTTGCTAACCTCAGTGGCAGCTAAATAACCTCTGACACAGTCTCACTACCTGCAAACCTTGCTTTGACTCATTTCTCTCCAACTGAACACAACAGTGTCTCCCTTTGAATATTCAGCATTCTCAGCATTTTTTAAAATAACTAAAGTTGTGCTGTTTTTAATTTGATTATGATTTTGCTCATTAACAGCAGACAAGTTTCATTAAAACAAATCAGGTTGTTGAAGGAGGAAATAAGAGTCTCGACCAGTTGTGTGTAGATCACAACATCTTTACTCAGCTCAATGGAAGTGTGATAGGGCAACATTACAAACAGAAAACAGATGAAATGAGACATTTTAAAGCTTAATCTTGTAAAGACGCATAAATGAAACATTTAGTGGCAGCAGGTGACATAGGCATGATAATTCAGTTGGTTATTTTTGTGAAGAACAGCGGGGAAGTTGCCAAAATTCTCAACTTTCCCAACAGAAGTTGCCTTTCTTTTCACTGAGAATGGGTCGGGTTGTTAAAATGAAATGTGGTTGTGTGAGCAAGACAGAGAACAGAGCAGATGTGAGACGGCGAAGTTGGATGTTAAAGGACTATCGCATGTTTGGCCCTGAGCCCAATGTCACACACAGTGCTTCCTGACAGCCAACAGCCATGGCATGGCCATGTTTACACTGACCCAGCCCTGCTCCTCACTGTCCAGGGCTCACACTGCAGGGCTGGTTGTAAACATCTATTGTAAAATCCCTCCTGTGTGTGTGTGCGCGCGCGCGCGCGTGTGTGTGTATACATATGTATGTGTGTGTGTGTGTGTGTGTGTGTGTGAGCAACCGGAGTTAGTGCCTTTTTCTGTGCAGTGTTATTGAAATTCAGGGCCCACATATCACACACAGACACACACACACACACACACAAACACACACACACATACGCACACACAGAGTCAACCCCCCAAACATCCTGGAGTGATGCAGACACTCCACATATTCATTCATTAATTTCTCACCCTGCACTCTGCTGTGTATTGTATTTCAGCATCCTCCCATTCATTAATGCACACGCATACACACATGCTAGCACACGCACGTATGCATGCAGTTTTGGACTCCACACACACACACACACACACACACACACACACACACACACACACACACACACACACAGACCAACTCCCAGGCACTCTTGAGTTCACTGTACATTTAAACATGCACATCCATTTAGTCCAGGCAGACACAGCTGTGATCTGGCACTCAGGGACCATTGGCCTGTGTTTTATTTGATGTGATTTGACAGCTGGACGGTTGGATGGGGGGGGGGGGGGTGGAAAGAGAAGAGAGAGTGGGTGGAATAGAGTTTGAGGAGACGGTTAGGACGAGGGATAAGTCGCAGGACGGAGAGTGGTGGTTGGAAAAGAGAGCAGGGGAGGAGGATCTGCGATGTGGAGCCTTGAGGGTGGGAGACAGGGGGCTTCGTCTCTGATGAGGGGCACGTCCTCACGGGTGCAGGCCCATTTTTTATTTCGAAAAGTAAACAGGCAGCCTGCGGGGGTCTAGGGGGTTATGGGAAAGGAGGAAACAGTGATGCTAATCAGGCCAGCGCACACTTCCCCCTCCAACAATAAAACAAAACAAGAGTGGAAACACGGAAAAGCAACAGACAACTGTGGAGGAATGAACATACCACTGCCGTGGTCCTTGATTTGAACTGCATTATCAGAGTTCAGAGGCAAGAGGTGTTGGCCAATAAACAGAGGAAAGCAGTAATATGTTGCAATGTCACTGTACGTACGTACATTTTATAGTATTTTTAGAAGCCCGTACAAACCGAATGAGCTCCACATCAGACTTGTGAAAAGTGTCTGCATCGTTCATTGAAACACAGCCACTGTCATTTGTATCTCAACGTGCTGCTGCACTGAACTCAGAGGATAACCTGAGAGAATAAGAGATTCATTTTGAATAAATCGCCTATTTTTGATGAAATGTCTCAGTAGTTTCCTCTCACTGGCAGCTAAACGTCTCCTTCCATTAGAGCCAGTATTTGATAGATGCTCCGCTGTGAAGCATCAGCTAAATACCCACATTGTCAACTTCCTTTTTCCAGAGCTCTGTGGGTTTATTTCTAGGATGTGTTATAGTGTGGAAAGTTCCTCTTGATAGCACTGAGTAATTAGAAACCACTTCAGCTCGAGAACATGCAGTACTGAAACACATGCAATCATTGATGATGCAAAAAAATGCCAGCTCATCAGGAAGGGTGGCGCTGTACAGGATCCTGAGGCCGACCCCTCTGTTGTTCTAATGTGAGTGTCATGAGCTTAGCAACATCCATGCACTCTTAATTACAATTAGTTTACAAGAATAGGAAGAGTCATTGCCTCTGCTTTTGCCTCGATATGTGAGTTTAAAAGAGCAAGTCCTCCCTATAAAACATTTACTGTTCATAATTCTTCAAGGAGGGTGTATCAGGCAATGAATGAACGCATCCATCCACATTATTACAGCTGCGTTATGTTCTTTTCAGGGTAGCGTCTTTTTGTGTGCAGCTACAATGTACAACCTTCATGTATTCATTGAGAACTAAATTAAAGCCGTAGCCTGGTGTATTGTCCCTTCAGCTGTGTACTCGCGGAGCTCTATCTGAGAGCATGATGCTAACAGAATAGGAGGGAGAGATGGAGGGATGGCAAGAAGAGGAGAGGGAGGTCTGGGAGGCAAAAAGACTCAGAGGGGGGTGGGGATAATTGAATTATCTGCACAATGGAGTGATGGGGGGCACGTGGTGCTGCTAATGGAGGAAGAGATGTCCTTTTTAGCGAAGCTAATTGTTCAGAAAAGCCTTTATTCAGGGGGGCTCTGCTACTTTCCCAGTGCACTTACACACACACACACACACACACACACACACACACACACACACACACACACACACACACACACACACACACACACTTTCTCTCTCTCTCTCTCTCTCTCTCTCTCACACACATACACTCAGAGCAGGCTGGAATGTGAGGCACAAGGGAAAGATGAATACAAGCACAGTACACCACACATGAGCACAAACACCTACACACACACACACACACACACACACACACACACACACACACACACACACCATTCCTAGCCCAGCTCACCCTCAGATCTCAGCAGGAGGGCATCCAGCCTGTGGCACCTTCAGACAGCATCCAGCACTGATAGCGCCACAAGACAGAGGCCACAAAGATCCTACTGTTTTACTGTCTGCTCTCCCTCTCTCTTTGTCTCTCTCTCTCTCTCTCTGTATGTGTGTGTGTGTGTGTCCACCACCCATCTGCGCGTGTGTGTTGAGTAAATGAGTGACTGATTGATTACATGCTACAAGCGGTCCATTCACACAGAGTAGCTATTGTCTGACATATTTCACTCTCATTGCAGTCCAGTGAAATCATGCTTCATATTTTACGTCCACACGTAATAAAAACAAACAAACAACTGTGAGCAAAAATAAACAAATACAAGCGACTGAAACGATTCCACCATCCGAGCAAATGTCCCTTGACAGCTGAATGCATTTGCTCGAAATTGAAGAGAGCGGTTAACTCTGTGAAAAGTAGCAGGTGTGACAGTTACATGTGAGGATTATAGACAGGCAGAAAACACAGATGTGACAGTGAGAGTGAGACAGCCAGACACATGCTGGAGGTGCCTGTGTGTTTACTGCAGCAGAGCGTGGAGCCAGCTAGCTGTCAGATCCATGGCAACAGCACTTACCAGGTCACGAAAAGAGACCCTGGAACTAAAACTTTTTTGATCCATGATATTTTGTTCTCATGCAGACTTGCACATCACTGCGCGATTGTTTGGGTTTTTTTTTAAGTGGAAAACAATTAACAATCCCCGGTCCCAGCAGGAAATGGCACAATTTGTTTCTGCGTTTGTTTTCTGAGATCATTTTGTGTAAAACTTCAGCTGACAGATCATTTTGGAGATAAACTGAATGCTCGCTGCAACATTTTTAATCATTTCCCTCACACCGTTATGTTCTTTCCACAAAACAACGTGCAGTTTGGTTGTCGGCCTACACGAGGCTGCATTTCTGGTGATAGAAACGTCACTGCTTTGAGTAACAAAGTGCTATCAAATGTGTCCTGACAGCAGGAATTGAGCACAAAAACCTTGCAACGTTCTTTATTTGAAAGCCCATTTATTTGATTGTATTTTTCTGTTTAATGATTCCTTTTTGCTCGTATCATTATGAGTAAGCATCTTCAAACCAATATGGCGTAATTTCTTATAATCCTAGACATGCAGGTTTAAAGGAAGGCGAAGGATGGATAAAAGGCCACGTAAAACACATATTGGGATAATCTACAGTGGCACCAGCCAAGGTATTAGTCAGCTACACCATTAAAACCCTAATGGCTGCCCTTAGGCACAGAAGGACTCAAGCTGTCCTTTAAAGAACAGATACAAGGGAGTTCATTAACAGAAAACAAAGAGGTCCAGTCAGAGAGAGAGAGTGGGAGACTGACTTGGATGAAGTAGTGCTCCCTTCGTCTATTCTTCTCCTCCATCACCCCCTCTACTCGGAGGCAGCTCCTCTCACCGCAGAACCCATGAGCGTTCTTCCTCAACGAGGCTCCTATCAGGCCAGTGAAACCCGACCCAGAGCTGCTAATGGAACCTGTGAAGTACTGCTGGTTTAAAAATCCATCCCTGATCAATATCCTTGGCTCCCCTGCCTCCATCCACATCACGCCATTCACAAACACACATATACAGGTCTCGAAAAAGTATTGATGGCGATCGTAGGCTGACTTACCCTCATGACGGAGGATTGTTCAGGGAGAAATTTTCCTGTTGCTAAAGGGCCCAGACTCGCTGCCTTGATTCTTCGCCAGTGACAGAGCAAATTTCCAATTTGCAGGTAGGCTCAGTCATTGTTCCTGGGCAGAAAGAAAATGCAGATGTGCAAAAAGACAATCAAGACCCTGCTCAGTGTGCATCATCAGGCAGCCTCTGCACATCCCCCTGAGGTGAAGGAGGACGTTGGTCATCTAGGTGTCAGAAAACAGATCAAATTAACCGCCAATCCCAGAGCCAATCAGACACTTCTATCCATAATCTGTGTATATTCTTCATTTTTAAACATACTCCAGCCATATTAGGCACCGGAAATAACGGAAGGAGGAGCTTCACCGTAGGAAGTGAATGGACTTCCAGGGTGTTTCGCTTACAGGCTCCCGTATGTGGAATCAAGACGTGTGTTCCAGCACAGACTCACACTCTGAAAGGGAGTGAACTCTCGGCGTCCACACATCCACACACACGCTGGAATGTGTCGTCATGAGAGACCCAATGACGAGTCACTGGATGAAGTGTTGGTGACATGTTTGGAAGGTGTCCCCCTGTCAGGGGTCCAGGAAAGTCTCAGGCGATGCAACAGTTCACGTCTCCTGCTTCTCGTCCCTGCGAAACACCAATTTGCGGGAAACTTCCAGCCGATGACGTGAAGGGCCACACAGACACGCCTGTAGTAGTAGTGTGTGTGTGCGTGTGTGTGCGTGCGTGTGCGTGCGTGTGTGTCTGGGGAGAGCTCGTAATTGAATTGTGAATCAACTGGCAAGTCGCCCCCCCTCCTCAAACACCGCCCCCTTCAGCTGTCGTTGCTCCTCGCACTGTAACGCCCATATCACCCAGAGATAGAGCGGAAGGAGTGAGTGTGTGAGTGAGTGAGTGAGTGAGAAAGAACGAGGAAAAGAAGGAGTGTGTGTGTGTGTATCGGAGAGGGAAGGAGGGAAAGAGACAAGTTGGGAGTAAAAGAAATCCCACCAGTGTTTAGTGAGAGAGGGAAGCTTCAATCATCGGACAGCAGAGTTCCCCGGCGCGCTGAAGGAAGATTCTCGCCAGTATTTTTGCGTTTGGAGCCGTTAGAATAAAGAGGGACGCGGCGCTGTTAATGACCTGATGATCATGACGGCGGCTGTCGATATGAAACCGACGTTAACCATCATAAAGGCTGAAAAGATGGACGGTGAGTAGTGGAACTCCTCTCGTGGAGCCGGGCGCTTGGTTGTGTGTCTGCCGGTCACAGATGCGCTCCGAGGTGTCCTGATGCTCCTGATGTTTCTGTGTGAAGACGTTGTTGCTCAATTTTGGACAACTTGAGAGCAAATCAATCACGCCGGAGGCTCAGAAATGTGTTTCTCCTTACAACTGAATGAATCATGTTCTGACCGGTGAGCTCTAAAATGACGTTGCCTCTGAGACATGGCGCAAATATGGAAAAAGTTACCACACACGTCTTAAACAAAAGCAGACTTAATTATGTAATGCCAGATAGCTACCAGGCTGAGAGCTTCGTAGTTTACAAATGCCTTGGCATGTGAAGGAACACATTCATGACATTTCCAGATTTGCTCCCAAGTGTTTGTCACTGGTTGTTTGTCACTGGTCGCTGCTGATCTGTCTCCTCATCCAGCTTCCTCCCTGCACCTCCATCCTTTCCGGCCTCTACACCCTCTGACCTGTGTGACATAGGGGAGAGCCAATTGAGGCATTCCATTCAGCTGGCATGAGTGGTGTCTAAGACCCCCCCCCCCCCCCCCACACACACACACACACACACAACCAGTGGTTGAGGCTGAGGTGATGAATCTGCAGGGCTGAGGCTAGCCTCTGTGACCCTGCTGCCTGGAGGACTTGGCTTGCTCCAGGGGTAGTCCAGCACACGGGGAAGACCACAACCCTTAAACGTTTGTGTGGTTTCACTTCTCATTTTGTATTTTTACACAGGTTGATGTTACACATGGCAGCGTGTGTGGGTAATTTGCATGAAGCAGCTTTTACAGAAACTTGTCTCCTGTGCTTTTGCAGCTCAGGTGGCGTTAGCAGAGCAGCACAGATGCATTATGGAAATTTGATACTAATTGCAAATGTTGACCCACTAAGGAGCCGTGACTCACCACATTAACCACTCACTGCTCTCTGTCAGTACCTGCAGAGCCTAGCTTCACACATGCACATCTCACAGACACGCATTAAAAACGCTGACAGCTGCAGTTAAGTTGCTAAAGCGTAGCACTATCTTGCAAAACGATTTCGCAATGCTTTCTCCAAATTACGCTTGTGTTGGGTGCACTTGGGTCAAGCTGAGGCTGCCAAGGAGCAGTTCATAAGTTGACTAGATGAATACTAGATGTGCTATAAATGTCCTACATGTTTCAGATTCCAGAAACCAACACCAGCCATACAAAGAACAGCACTCATGACAAGAACACTGTTTTTGGATGGTGGAAGTCGTACTGTACTTCTCCCAGTGGATGGAACCTCCTGGCTGCTCTAAACTGTGGCTGTGATGGAAGTACACATGCTGTTCTTTTTAAATCTATTACTTGCAGCCACATACTGCGTGCGCCCCCCCCCCCCCCCCCCCACCTTTTAACTACAGTAATTGCCAGGTCATCTAATGTAATGCTTATTTGCCTTGGTGACAGCCAGTGGGAGCTTACCTGAGACCTGCCCTCCCTCCTGTAGCACTGGCAGCTAAGCGGTACATCCAGGGGAGGCTGATGTAGCGATGCTCCACTTGTTCAGTGTTCAAGGAGTCAGTTCCTGGCTCAGCACCCTTCACTCTGGTTATAGCTGATCTTTAAAGCATCATCATAGCATTTCATCTCCATAGAGAAACAAGATAAGGGAAGTTATAAAGTGACATGAACAGCAGCTCACGTCGTGTTCTGTGCTTAGTCAAGTCATATATTTAAGAAGGCTGTCAATCATTTACTGTACAGAGTTTTGGACTTGAGTGAGTTGCCTCTCCTGTGTTGGTCAGGGTTCAGTGGTGGACAGGAATGCTTGTGAGCATGCCTGCTAGGTGACATGCATGGAGGCATGGAGGAGCAAGAGGGGGAGACTCACTTTTATCTGATCAAAACACTGCTGTTTGTTATAACTGGCGTGCCTGATGATTGGGCTGAGAGCCCTTTTATGGCATCTTGTTTCCTGCTGGCTGCATATGCACACAAGCACATACAGGCCACGCCACGCAGAGCTCGCCTCTCCCGAGGTGCCTCCCATGTTGGTACAGTGCGGAGAGGGGAACTTTCTGTCAGAACTGGGTGTTACATAAGCTTCAGATTTTTGCTTCGGTGTGGTTGTGTCAGCACTCCTTCAAGAGCACTGTGTAATATATGCCAGTGTTTGAGTGTGCAAGGCTGCCTGGCAGCTGCGCAAACACTGTTTGGTCTGTCAGTGAATTGTGCCAAAAAGACAAACAGGTACATTTTTCCTCGGGTGTGCATGCCGTCAGCCTGATGAGTTCGCTGATGGCGAAGGCTGAATGTTTGACCCGTCAATGATCCCTTTGGTCACACTTGTCAACAGTTGGTACATTTGTGTGATGTCAGAACAATCATCCAACCATCATGTTAGTCTGACTAAAACTGGGCTTTTAGAATTAATGTCACAACGGTGAAATCGCACTGGGTCAATCATTTTGAAGTTGAACTTGAGTACGCAGGGGATGCGGTGGGGATCGATCATTCCAGCACGTGCACACTTCAGTTAACCAGAGATTAGCCGGGGCGTTCTCTGCATGTTCTGTAGCTGTTAAACCTGGACGCTGGATAGCGGACTGTTGAGACGGCGTCATCATGGAGGGTGCTGGGGTGAAAACACGGCTGCCGTGGATGGACAAGAATGAGTGCACAAACTTTCTGCTCTTTCTTTTTAAGGAGTTGTCCTTCAACAGGTTGCTTTATAACTCACTTGATGTTTGACACAAAAGGTCATCCAGAAGAAAGCCTGATGGCAACCAGATGCACAAAGACATCCACTGTCTAGCATGGAGGGATGGACACACGACCCCGATGACTGATTCCTGCCCAGTTCTTGAATACTGGGACATTTGAATGGCCTAAACGAGCCTTGAGTAAAGAACTAACTGTGCGCTGCCTGGATGTGCAGTGGGGATGTGGACATGCGTGAGTTTCCCTGCTCAGTGATGTCATTGTTACATCACATGGGTTATCCCCCCATTCAGCCTGCATTTCATTCATTGCTATTTCATTCAGCCTGTCATATCCAGTGTTGCCGTACAAACATAAAAGCGCTGCGGCCCTGTCTTTACACACCCCTGGTGACTACACGCCTCACTCTTAGTCACACAGTAAGGCGTGTCAGCACCAGATACTGCCGTCTGTTAAATACTAAGCTCACGCTGAGAGAGGAAGGGGTGGGGGTTTGTAGGGAGAGAGAGAGGAGTGAGACCCTTTAAGGTGTGGTCCACTTGATGGTAGCGAACAATTATCAAGACGCTCAACAATAATTGGAAATGTAAAGGTACCTCTCCCAGCAGTTCAACAGCTTTGACTCTCATTCTGCAAAAAGCCTACAGTCAAAACAAAGAGGAGCATTCCTGGTGGGAGGAATCGAACATTCATAACTGTTCAATCCCTGACCCCCCCACTCCTCACCTCACGGCCTCCTCTCCTCTCTGCTGGCCACATGAGCTGCTCTCACGTCACCTTGATGTGGTGGTGAAGAGTGAGTTTCTGGTGTTTGTGCTTCGTCCCGTCCTCACTCATTCCTTGTTTGTAATCTCTGAGTCAGAGCGCTAGACGCCTGCTGCGCATCACGCCGCTGGCTACACTGCTGTACATCTGGTGTGCTGGTTTCAGCCACCGCAGGCCTTTAACCTTCGTACTTCACCAGTCAGACTGTGAACCCTAACTGGCCCAGAATGGCTCCACAGACACCCACACAGCTCCACGCTCCACATCAATATGTCTGGTTCATTCATCATTCATATATATATATATATATATATATATATATAAAGCTCTGAGTTCTGTTGCTGTTTTTGTTTTACGGCTCCATTTTTAGGTGCTGTGTTTGCTATAATGGAATGGAAAGTGGGCTCATTTAGAAGCAGGCTTGCTTTTAGACTGAGTCTTGAAAGAAAGCAGGTTTGTTCTACCATTGATGTTCAGCTCTCAACATCAAGGCTGCGTCACTCATTTACTTCAAAATATGTTCCAGGTTTTCTTCCTTTGTTTCCACTTCTGCTGCTGCACACCACCTGCTTTGTGTGCTGCTTTAGCAATCAGGTGAGCAAATGTCGCACAAACGCAGCCTGAATGGGAATCAGAGCTAGCATCAGACTTTCATCGACTGATTGGCATGCTAAAGCAAAGACTGATAAAGGAGGAGTGTTTGTGTGGGTGACTGTGGTGTAGGTGTGGCTCTGGCGCTCATGTTGATGAGTTGGACCTCAGTGACGCGGCGAGGCACATGTTTTCTGGCAGACATGCAGGAGGTCAAAGTTTTTAGGTTGCTGCTCTGAGAGTGAAAGCAGCTGGATTCCTCTGATTTGTCTGCCTGACCTCCTGAGCATCGATTCTTGTTACAAGTTGAGTTGCTTTGATTGCTTTTATTTTATTGTTGCTTTTACCACATAACCGGGGCATCACGAGAACTTTGCCGAGTTCTTCCAGAAAGGCCACTGTGTTGGTGGGAGACCATCTTCCGCCTTTACGTGAATGCTCGTTTGAGATTTTCTGTTTAATTGCTACAACACATGTTAGTTTTATGGACACCGACGTGGCAACAGGATTAGAATATGAGTCACTGAACAGGAACT
The DNA here is from genome assembly GCF_037954235.1 of Aulostomus chinensis. Classification (NCBI taxonomy): domain Eukaryota; kingdom Metazoa; phylum Chordata; class Actinopteri; order Syngnathiformes; family Aulostomidae; genus Aulostomus; species Aulostomus chinensis. Next base: position 1,349,752 of record NC_141329.1, read on the forward strand.
TTACAAGATATGGTCATTGTTTTCAACATGACCAGTCACATTGTCAAAGGAGACGGCTTGACATCCTCCTCAGTCTTTGATGGAATGAGTCACCACGTGTGTGTGTGTGTGTGTGTGTGTGTGTGTGTGTGTGTGTGTGTGTGTGTGTGTGTGTGTGTGTGTGCTGGACAGTTTATATCAATGTGCAAATCACTTCCATCTCGTTGCTAAACACTGAGTTGTAACTTTCCAGTTATCAAACTGTGGTTTTCATCTTCTCGTCAGCACAAGCAGCCAAAAATGAGGTGCTTATATCTCATGTAAGATAAACAAAGACATACGTTGCCAGATGTCTGATGTTATTAGCCATCGGGCCTTAGCCGGGCTTAAAATAGATGGGCAATTTATCTTCTTGAGCTGAAACCATTTTGCAACTTGGACCACAAGTCATTTTTGGTCACATTAGAGGAAAACAAGAAAGCTGTGAGAAGCACATTAGCGATTGTAAAACAGGGGTGGAATGTGAGGCACGCAACATGAAAACACTGTGGTCACAGGGGAATGTATTAATCAAGTATCCATCTGTCGCCCATTGCTTGCCTTCAAACAAGCAACAAGCTTCTTATATACGCTTTCCCTTACGATTCTGTAACACTTTGACAGCCAGATGAATAAATTCCCCTCACCAGTCATATTTTGTTGTTGTTGTTGTAACTACAACTTTATGACGAGGCCAACAGGAAATTGTGAGGTACGCTTATCTGAATGTGTTGATGGAACAGTTCAGCACTAACACAACTCAAGAAGATTTCAATGCGTTTGTTTCTCTTTTTGTCTTTGACATAGTGGCACCAGAACCCTGCCATCTTAGCACCGCGCCATCGCCTCCCTCTCACTCCTTCTTCATCTCTAAATCTCTATTTATCACACTTAGGCTTTCTTTCTCCTTATCCTCTTCGTCCTTCTTGCTGGTGGATTTTTCATTTCAGAGGTTGGCATACTCCTTGCAAGCATCGCCACACGAAAGCTGTTTAATTAAGGCTAACAGCAGCAAGCAGCAGCCAGGCAGTGAGGGATACTGTATTTGGCGGAGTAGCTGCTGGAGAAGGTCATTTTTGCTTCACTGTACAAACCTAAACACACACATACACGTGTGTGTGTGTGTGTGTGTATGTGCGTGCATGTGTGCATCTTCAACGCTGACTTCAGAGGATGGAAACAGCACACACACATAGATGACACAAAAATGCAGCAGCGATTCTCTGCATACTTTTTTTGGTCAACTTTGACCCTTTTTGGTTTTCCTGCCAGTCTGGCGGTTACTCTTTTTAAATTATTCACCAAACACACATCTCGCATTTGATGCCAAGTGGGTGTTTTGACCCAACACAACACCTCCGTCAAATGAGTATGTCTGTTTGTATATGCTAGTCACATTGATTGAAGTTCTTATCCATCCATCCATCGTCATCTTCTGCTTATTCCTACACATTAAGGGTCGCGGGGGGGTGGAGCCTATCCCAGCGTCAACGGGCGAGAGGCGGGGTTCACCCTGGACAGGTCGCCAGTCCATCACAGGGCCAACATAGAGAGACGAACAACCATTCACACTCACATTCATACCTACGGTCAATTTAGAGAATCAATCAGCCTCGTCCCCAATTGCATGTTTTTGGACTGTGGGAGGAAGCCGGAGTACCAGAGAGAACCCACACAGGAACAGGGAGAACATGGAGACTCACACAGAAAGATCCCGTGCCCGAGCCGGGACTGGAACCCGGAACCTTCTTGCTGTGAGGCCACAGTGCTGACCACTGCACCACCGGGCAGCCCCAAAGTTCTTTTCATCTTCTAAAATTATTAATGTTTGAAACTGTCAATAAAAGCAGTTTTGCCATCATGAAAGAGATCTCATAAAGAAGGCAGCTGACAAGCGTACAGACAATAAAACCATAACTCATAAAGTCATTAATACTCGTCTCCACTGCGGATTAGTGACCTTTTTCTCTCTTTTATACGGCTTCTAGTTTGAGCACTCACAAATGTCATGGCGAGATCCTTCAGAAAACACAACAATCTGTGTCTTTTTCCATGTACATTATAACGATATGAATCTAATTGTGTGAAAATGCATAAACAAAATTACTGATGTACGATTGGACCCAGCCAGTGTATACGCTGATGTACACAAGCTGTACGCGCGCTAAAGAACTTTGGAGGGAGTGTTTGTGAAAGTGTGGCTGTCCCACATAATTCACACTTAGGTCTATATCAGGACCCTGGTTGTTGAATTTATCAGTTTGGTCCAAAAAATGGGGCAGGCACCATGTTTTGTGGAAAAAAATGCAACGCACAAAGTAAATTGTTTGTCAGATATGTCTTGTGTTTGGTTTAAAGGCTAAACAGTTCCTCCAAAGCATCCCCTGTCTGTTTACAGCAGTGATGGAGGCTGGAAGGGCAGCTATCCTGGATACGGTGGCTTAGCACCAACTGGGATGTCATTGGAGCTCCGTTTTGTATTTTTGAGTCTTGATTCCAATTTTAGGTAGTAAAATAAAGTGTGACAATAACCAAGACAGGTCTTTCAAATGTGCTGGAGCTGAACAATGAATACTTCAGAAAAAGAAAACTACATGTGTCTACATCCCTTCATAAGGTGTTAAAGCATTTATTCTGCTTTAAAATCTGCAGAACAGAAGCCAACACATGAGCAGATGTTGATATGTCTTCACAAGGCCAAAATCCACAGAAGAACTGTCCCAGTCCTGGAGGGCAGGTGTGTTTTCTTGATGCAACAAGCACTTTGGACTAATGAGCGCATTTTTATTTCATGTTTTAAATGAGAGGAGGTCGTAGAAAATCCTGTAGTTGCGAGGTTTCACATCTTTACAGCTTGTGTAGGATCTCAGCACATGCATAGAACAGACAATGGACTTCTGTGAGAAGTGCTTTGCAGTTGCTCAGTCTTCAGATACTTGAGGCGACCCTCAAACCCAGACCATCAACACGATCACAGGATGGAACATGTAGACAAACACACAAATTGTGCCTTTGTCTCCTCTGGTTATAAATGATTGGAGTCCAAAACTGTGTGAAAATGCCGTTTTAGGTAAAATTAAATTCTTCTAGAATCTTGAAGAAAACCCTGGTGTGTGACGTGTAATTAGTCCCAGCCTTTATAGCGCACACTTGCATTCACATGCACAAGAAATGAGGAGCAAAATCCTCCTGAAAACACTTTGTCTTCATTTCCATATTTTCCTGTGGAGAAGAAAGACTTTCCATTAAGCTGTTAGGGAAAAATATGTTTTGTGTCTCTTCGGTGGATCATTTGAAACTCAGAAGTCACATGAAGCTCTGAGACGTTGGCATAAACTGTAGAGTTAATGCACTTTCACATCATAAGCTAATGTGATTTCAGAGATGGAGGGAGTGGAAAAAGAAAGACAGCAAGGCAGCTATGGGGTATTAGTCTCACTTATTGTCTGCTTCAGTAGCCGGTGTGTCTGTGGTGGTGGTGATGATCCTGGACAACTCCAGTTTCATGGCCAAAGATAGATGTCAGCAGTCGTGGCCTCATCCCGCACAGCCGCCTTACACCACCACAGGCTTGCGCTTGCAGAGGGCAGCCAGAAGCCAGTGGTGGAGCCCTAAGAATAAAACCAGTGTTTCAGCACCACTGTCTGTGAGGCTGGGATGGCCCTGGTTTGTGTTTTTGGATCTCTCAAAGTTAACACTGTCCTGTGTTAGGAACAGGCTCGGCCAGGATCTGATCTGGCCTTTTCCCTCTGGCCTTAGACGGGCTTCTATTCCTGGTCTTTGGATTTGAGCTGGAAATCTAAACAGCGAAGCAGCTGGCTGAACAAGCAGCCTTCTCAAAACCAGACCGCCACCCTGCCCTCCTCCTCCCGCTCCACTGCAGCCCTCAGCCACCACTTATCAGCCTGTGGCATTGAATGGGCCCCCTTCATGTTGGTTGGGTTTATAATCCCGTGTTCTCAGACCAGGGATCCTGATAGAATCTCCATCAAAGGTTCTGTTAGATACCGTCGTCACCTCTGGTCTGCTGTGGGTAGACTGCTCCACGTTAAAGAGCCAGTTGTAAGTCACTGGCAAAAAGCCAGGACCTCCCCTCTTTTTCCTTGCATCTTGTCGTGACCCCCGCTCATCTGTGCCCGTGTGGGATATTCATAAAAACACCTTAGTGGTGAATCTGAAATTTCTGACCCTCACCTGAACCCACAACTCACCCCACTTCCCACAGGAAGTGGCAACTTAGCCACAGGAAAAGGACTCTTTAACTGTTTTTTTAAGCCAACTGCACACTTGGCTACAGAGGTACACAGAAAAGCAAAAGTAGTCTTTGTATCTGTTGTCTGCATTTCTTTCACCGTCCACTCCCCACACCAACACACACTGACACACTGATTCAAGTCTATCGGGCTAATTATAGCTCAATGGCCTGATAGAAAGCATATTGTCCCTTATTTGTTGGGTCTGGTTGCCTGCACTACTTCTATCATTGCATCATTCTGAGTGGAGGCAGCAGTCCAGGCTTTATGAATGAACTCAGCCTCTGCCAGAGGCTGGGAGATGGCACTGATCCCACTGTGATGTCACTCCAGAGACAAGGAGAAGGCTTCATGAGACCTCCCATTCATTCGTCTGTTTCTTTCTCTCCCTGTGCCCAACCCTGGGTCTCCTGTCCTGTGATAGGATCATATTACAGGCCGGTGACTCATCCTCACTCCTCAGTCACCCCTCACCCACCCTGTTCCAGCCCTTTAGACCTTGGCTCCAGCCGCAAAAATCCCAATTTCACACCCTTGCTCTGGCGCACAGGCAAAAGGAGGTTGCTAATTTAGTTCATGTGTGAGCGTCTGTTTATGTGTTAGTCAGTGTAACAGCTTGAGGTCCTGAGGCGAACCTTGGTCTGAGGCTGTGTTTGGGGTTGGTCATTAGGGCAGGCCAGTAACGGTGCACAGCCTCTCAGGAAGAATCCCTGAGGGGAAATCTCATAGTCGCACTCAGCAGCCATTACTCATATCGTGGTTCGAGGGGAGGGGCCAATCAATAACATTTTACTGTACATCCAGACCAAACATCTCTGACTTCATCAGTGATTCTCAGAATAGATTCTTAGCAGGAATTGGTTTCATTTTCCCTTTATTTCCCTGCAGTGTTCGTGTTATTCTGAGTCTTGTTAGTGGACTGTGAATGCCATAATGTTTCTTGCGATTTACACCCACTCCCACAGTTCATTGCTAAGTGGATGGGACTCATTTTGTGGACAGACGCACACTGGCTAATGTGGAAAGTGATGATTTGTGGAAGCTCTATCTCTCAGTGCGTACTGACCATTCTGTTTCTAATGGGACTCACAGGCATTGAAATCCTATCAGGACTTCATCATTTACTAGATACCGTCTCGATGCTAGCTCCCCTCTCCCACTAATGGATGCACACTGTACATTAGCTCTGCCACAGATAGCTTTCATATTCACCCTGCTTTATTATCATTGCACATTTAGTCGTGTGTTGCAGTGAGTCCTTGGCAGGTTCAGTTCAATACTTGTGAAAACAAAAATACATGAACACTGTCACCTCACTGTTCAGAGAACTTCTGTTGTGCTTGGAATTGCAGCAAGACAGTAAACAAGAAGACCACTTCAACCCCATTTTAAACAAGAAGAAAAAGTAATTGAAAGTAAAACGCAATAAATGACACAAATTGCAGTCTAGATCTGGATTTACGCTATAATCATAGATTTTAGAATGGTTGTTCTCATGCGCTATGGTGTCAATGTCTTTGATGGAGGATTTAGTGCTAAAGTGGCTTCAGGACTGCGTGGGCAAGAACAGGCTGGGTTGCTAAAAGCAACAGGGAGGGAGACATGCAAGCAGTCAAATGTGCAGAGAAACTCGACTCAATCCAGCTTCAATGAACTGCCACATTTCGCCTTTGCCTTCACATCAAAGCCCAGACTGTCTGAGCCCCAGTCCCATCTCGGTTTCACAGTGTTCCTGTCCATTCTTTCAATCATGTAACAGAAAATTAGCTCTGCAGAGACAACATGCACGCACAGAGCACACACAACTGCTTTTGATTCATTGAGTGACCTGTGTCTGGCAAGGTCTTATTCTCCTTAACAAACATGTTTATTTTCATCTTTTTCACCTTCATTTGAGTTTCAATCAGAATTGATATGGAATCACTTGAAGAAGAAATGGGCTGCTCCCTGTCTTCCATCTTGAGTTTGTCGCAGTTTCTTTCTTTAGAAAGAGAAAAAAAAAAGGGAAAAAGTTGGGACACAAAAAAATCCCCAGGAGACCTAATTTTACAAAGAGCCAGACAGACACTGGTTACATGGGTGAAGGAGGGACAGCCGCTGTGGATCCCAGACAAGGTCGAGACATCAGTGAGCGGTGAAAACAAGCATGAGCTGCAGTTGCTCCAGCCTGCTGGCAGCTAAAACCACCAGCCGTGCAGCGGAGATGTCAGAACATCTGGGTTAAACAAATGATGGTGCTGTGAGATGAAGTTTCTTCATCACTCGGTTGCCGTCAAGACAAAGCTCCCGTGGACTGGTTTTAACCATCAGCATGCAGCAAACACAGACGAGTAGGGTGCAAGAGTGTTGCAAGTTTGACCTCAGGATGAACAAGGAGGTTCCAATGCTACCTCATGAAAATAAAGCCTACATTTCCCCCTGCAAGTGTCACTTATGTCTGATTTGCAGATTGACCAACAAAGACATGATGGTTCATTTCGAGCTCTCTAGAGACTTTTTGTGTCTGTTTACACGTGATTTCTCGAATCTCGGCCTGATTAGTTTGTAGCGGTCTATTCTAGTCGTAGTGGCCCGGGGGTCTTTCCCCTACTTTCCCCCCTTATCCAACACTTCTGTAGTCTAGTCAATCTAATTAGATGAGCGTGAGTCATCAGGCACTGTTTAAAGCCATCAAAGGGAGTTCTGTTCCTATCTGGGTGCCCACTGGCTGTGAGCAGAGAACAGTAAGACCAGTGTGTGGCCGCAACCCTCGAGACAGCCCCCCTCCACCTCTCCTAGCCACCCTCCAGCAGCCATGGTGACATCATCACCTCATCTCTCGACCTTTGACCTCTCTCAGTGTTTGACCCCATGCTTGGTCCTGTGACAGTCGGCCCACTGTTTTGGGGTAACGTGGTAGGAGGCCTCGAAGGGGTCACGGTGTCGCTGATGGGCACCAGGCGCTGCTCTCCCACCCAAGTTGTGTGTGTAGCAGAGGTCGGTGTTTGTAAAATTAACAACTCATCTTCTGTGTTTATTTTAATGCAGCATGTGAGGGGTTTGCTGTGGTTAGCTGCCAAAAATGCCTTTGGTGGAAAAGTTTTGAAAAAGTTTTTAAATAGATCAGATGCAATGGCGGGACAGCAAATGGATTTGATCAGATGTTAAGAAAGTGTCTGTCTAGACGGGATGTAATTGTTGAGCCATGTTGTTGATCGCACTCAGATACAGCTGTGTTGATTTTCTTTGCATGAGTGGTTTTATGAGAGTGTGTTGTTTCTGTAGGACTATCGAACTGAACCACACTCTTCTCCCGCCCTCTTTTGGTCTAAATTCAATTTTCCATCCAGTTAGAGTTGGTGGCATGAAACACAATACAGGATACTTGCTGTTATTTGGGGTTGTCTAAAGCAGTACGTGATATACAAATTCAAATAATCCCACTCCCAAACTAAAAGGTGACATCTTACTCATTATCCTTTGTGATTTGCAGATCCAGAGTGTGGAGATGTCCCCCTGCTCACTCCGGGGAGTAAAGAGATGATGTCCCAGGCTCTGAAGGCCACCTTCAGTGGCTTCACCAAGGAACAGCAGCGGCTGGGAATCCCCAAAGGTAAGACTGCTTGCATTCTCATCAGTCGCTGAACATTTTCATTGGAAAATTAAATTTTCTCAGTAAAGCATGAGCCCTCAAAACCTCTTGGACGGGTCCATTCATCAGATCTCTTTAATTCATAGCCTGCTCTTGATCTTTCAGTGAAAACATCACTTATGTCAGTTCACAAGAAATGGCCTCATGTGACACACATCCCACCCCTGAATGAGCGGCTGCAGCATCCACAGAAACGGACAGTAGAATAATGACATAGCATCCTAATTGAGGCCCAGCTTGTTCATGCTGAGGAGAAGCAGCAGGAGTTTCAGTGTCTGCAAACTACAGTTTTACACCACCACCCCCTCTTTGAGGTGGACTGACTTATAATGGACAGATATATTTGCCACAGAGGTTTCTCTCATGTTTCTGAATGCAGTTTATGATACAACAACCAGAGTGAAAATGGTCTCAGTGTTTTCATATTACCGTAATGTTCGGACGATTGAGTGCACCTGAATATAAGCTGCACCAACTAAATTTAAAAAGAATAAAAAGTTGTACATATATGGGCTGCCCTCGTCTATAAGCCACAGGTGTTCACGTTGCAACATGAGATATTTGCACAGAAAGATATTTCTAAATTTTTAATCAAATAAATGCTTTTTCCTGAACAGTGCCTGTAACACAGCAGTAACACAGAAGTAAAACAACAGTAAAACAGCAGTCACACAGCAGTCACACAGCTGGTTAAAATAATAACCAGCCTAGCAGCCGTAGGTCGTTAGCCTACCAGAAAATTCACTGGTCGCTATCTTCATCTTTCTCCTGCACACTAAAACCACTGAGGTCGTCTTCAGTGTCGCCTTGCAAAATGACTGTTCAAAACACAACCGAACGAGCGTCATCCCCGGCGCATCATCTCTTCCACCCGTCCGTCCCACTCTTACGCTTCCTGCTAGAGAGCCCCCTGGAGGCCTAGCCTGTATAAATCTGTGATTAGCCTAAACTAACGATGAGCCGCATCATTGTTTAGGCCGCAGAGTTCAAAGTGTGTGAAAAAAGTAGCGGCTTATAGTCCAGAAATTACGGTAGTCAGAAAAGGTACAAGTACCTCACACAACTGTACAAGGTGAATATAACAATCATCCCTTTTGCTCCTCTTTAGATCCGAGACAGTGGACAGAGAACCACGTAGCCGAGTGGCTGACGTGGACAGTGAACGAGTTCAGTCTGAAGAACGTTGACTTTGACAAATTCTGCATGAACGGCGCCAGCCTGTGTGCGATGGGGAAGGAGCGCTTCCTGGACTTAGCGCCAGACTTTGTCGGTGACATCCTTTGGGAACATTTAGAAATGCTTCAAAAAGGTGAAGACGCAGTGGTGTACTGACAAGTTCATTTACACATTTTATGATGGTTTTTGATTTGTTTGTCCATTAAAAACTGATTTGTAGTGCAGACAAAATACTAAGAGTAGTTTGAAATTTCAGTGTGGAATAAATCCTACAGCGCAAAGGATTATTTCACTGCTTGCATCAATTTCGGGCTCTGTCGGCATTTGCTATAGTAACAGAAGCCAAACAGGAAGACACAATTTAGCCCAGGTCATTAATTTTTGATAATGCTGGATGCAGTTACATGATACATAAAATCAATGACGAGGTCACTGACGCTCGTTCTCTATCTATTTTTCATGAAGAGGATACAAAGCATTACCCCATCAATGGCCTGACCTCCAACTTCCAGGAATCCCGTTATACCTCAGACTACTTTGTCAGTAAGTGCTGAAAATATGTATGGATACACAAAAGACCAGTGGTTTATTTTTTAGGGAATTTTTGTCAGGAAAAAAAGCTTTATTGCAAGTATAGCTACTTGGATGTGCAGCTATAGTCCACCTTGATGATATAGCATGGACTTTAGGTGCATCTCTAATTAGCAATCCTGATTGAACGGTACATGTGCTCAGGGCTGGGGCTTGTTATTCACACAAAGCATTTGAGTAGCAGTTCAGCACATGAGGGAAAATCACTCTACACACTTAAGATTGATCTCCCTCCTCCGTTTGCTCCTCTCTTTCCTGCTCTGCTTTTTCTCTAAACTCTTCTCCCCGTGTGTCTGCAGGCTATGGTGTTGAGCATGCTCAGTGTGTTCCTCCGTCTGAATACTCAGAGCCCGGCTTCATCACAGAGTCTTACCAGACACTTCATCCCATCAGCTCAGAGGAATTGCTGACACTCAAATATGAGAGTGAATATCCTGCTGTCATCTTACGGGATACGCCCCTCAACACCCTGCCGGGGGACTACTTCTCTGTCAAACAGGAGGTGGTGTCCCCTGACAACATGTGTGTGGGACGCCTCAGCAGAGGTGAGGGTCAACCATCAAATATGAGGAATCGATTTTGAGATTTAGCCTGGATGGGCATGGCAGGGAATGTGCTCCATTTCTGTTAACCAATTTGTTTGTTGCTTTATAAATGTATTCATATGTGCTGATGGGAAGCATGTCGGTGTTTTTGCAAGTGTTTGTGTGTGATTGTGTGTGATTGTGCTGAAGCCACCAGAATCTTGTCATGCCACAACAGTTTGCATGTATTACAAGTGGAAAAAAGCAGGCCCTCTGGTTTGCGGTTCAAACAAACCCGCCTCACACAATCTAGCCTAGGTTGGAAAAAACAAGAAAAGTGTATTGTTTTTGTCAAAGTGATACAGGAACAAAGCCACAGCCGATTCTCTTCTTACCGCTCGGCGTTTATGTAAAGTAGTTCAAGTGGGGTAACCTTCTTTTTTTTTTTCTTCTTGCATGTCTCAACCTCTTTTCCCCGATTCAACCTGTGGGTTCTGTGTAAGAAGATAAAGGTGTTATCCTCACTTAGCAAGCGTAGGGGTTTCACATGAGACGGTTTGCTTTTCTTCTCTCCTAGTGATAGTTTACAGAGGAATTAGCAGCACAGTTTACATTTACAGCCATAAAGCTTGGATAGACTTCTCGCAAAGCTCCCAGCTGCATGTGTCATGTACATTATACAAGCTTCGCCCCAGTGCAACCTATGTGGTTCAAGCCTCTTGCATCACACATACCAGGCTTCTCTGCATTGCTCTCTGCTTTTGTGGGAAAGTATTTAGTAGCACAACTGATATCCACATGTGGCTTCAATTTGAGCAGTTGAAGATTTCAGCATCAGTCGCGCTGCTACATTATCTGTCATTTGTTAATGACTCACCAATGAAAGGCCCCTCTTATCTTTCCCAAGGCCAAAAATAGCCAGGCAATTTGTGTGATTGTCTTCCATCTTAAAATCAAATCCAAATGGTGGTTATACAAGTGAAATGGGCTGAGAAATGGAAAGAGATGTGGAGCTGTAGGTTGGAGTACAGCTGAGGGAGGGGACAAAACTGACTCTCAAGGTCTACGCCACTTCACATGATTTTACATTGTATTGTTCGCAGGCTGTGTCTCAAAAAAACACACCAGTTTAAACATTTACTTATATATTTGGATTCATTTCAAATATAAAATATCTTGCAACTGTCCTCCATGAAAGAAACAGTCTGATCTTTTGTTCCAACTCGTCTCCTCCGGTCTCTTCCGTCAGGTAAGCTCGGTGGCCAGGACTCCTTTGAGAGCATTGAGAGTTTCGAGAGCTGTGACCGGTTAACCCAGTCATGGAGCAGCCAGTCTTCATTCAGCAGCCTGCAGCGAGTACCTTCGTATGACAGCTTCGACTCAGAAGACTACCCCACTGCCTTGCACGGCCACAAGCCAAAGGGCACCTTCAAAGACTATGTGAGGGAGCGCTCGGACCTCAGCAAGGACAAACCCGTCATCCCTGCAGCGGCGCTGGCAGGATATACAGGTAAGATGTCTGCAAGATGAAGCTGATCTTTCTGATGGCAGAGAATTATAAAATGGAACAACAGCACAAGCACAACATAGCCAACATTTATGAAGATGGAGAACTATTGATAGTAGGTGTTCTGTTGGCGGAGGCCTGTAGGGAGACCCAGACCACACGGGAGGGATTATATGAAACCTGGCCTGGGAATGCCTCGGAGTTCTCCAGGAAACGGGAACCTGAATAAGTGGTAGAAAACAGATGGACAGATGACAGCGATTGATTCCGTATCAGCGTGATTGATTATTGATTCCCTGTCTTTTATTCCTGGTCAGTTTTCGATGCAGATCAGTAGATGCACAGGTTTTCAATGAGAACAAATGTGCTCAGCCTGCTAACTGTGGTGTTGTCGTCACATCAGACATTCGCCTTCAGTAATGGGTGCTGCTCGTGTGTGTGTGTGTGTGTGTGTGTGTGTGTGTGTGTGTGTTGGGGGGGGGGGGGTCTGAACTGGAGCCTGTGTAGGGTAGAAAGATGTTTCAGCTTACTGTTGAACCCCTGAAATGATCATCGCTATAACGAGCATTGCTATGGATATCCGGGGAAATGAAGCCATTCTTCTCTGCCATGACTCCGTGTCCGAGAGGATGATGTCGTTAGAGTGCAGTGTGAACATGCGAGTGCCACAGCAACAAGCTGGTGTTGATGAGAGGAATGAGTACGTGTAGAGGTGCATGATTCCGGTGGATTGGATCGTTTGGAACTGGTCCCTGGGTTGCATCCGTTCACACCTGCTGGGTTTTCATGTTAATAATTCTATGGGTGGTCATGTCTTGCTGTTCTACTCCACTCTGTTCTATGGGCCTTCCTCTTACACTCGTGCATTCTAACATATTCTAATGGTTCTGATTTCATGACCATCTTCATACCATGAGTTGAATCATTCGTTTTAAAAATGTGACTGGAGTTTTATCACAAAGTGACGAGTTTATCTACGAGCACCGTGAGTGCAGCTGCTTGTTGATGCTCTTGAAAGCTCCAGACGTGGTAGAGCCTGAACTGTTAGACACCTAGAAAGAAAAAAGAGAAACTTCTCCCCAGATGTGCTCATGACAGGAAACAATGTATTTTGCTTGTACCATCTTGTTCTTGTTTTCTCTTGTTTTCTGTCTCTCTCTCTCTCTCTCTCTCTCTCTCTCTCTCACACACCTTCTCACCCCGTCTTTCTTGTTTCTCACTCTCTTTTGTTCTCCCCTCTCTTCTCATCTACCTCCCTGTTATCTGCTGCCCACATCTCAACCTATTTTTCTGCAGGTTGTCGTAGTAACACTTTGGGTAACATAGAAATGATGCCTGCCGTTGCAAAGAACGCTAGAAGAAAGTTATCGCCTCATCTCATATGACATCTTCATAGTCAAACATGCTCAAAGAGCCGCTACACGTACGTCCTCCGAGTTCAATGAGATGTGGAGATATTTCCACCAGCTCTGGAGCCAAGGCCCTATTTAGTCTGTCATGGTTTATGTTGAGAAAAAGATGCCTTTCAAAACACTTAAACAGCTGCTACGTGTAACAGGAGGATGTCTGAGAACACTGAGCCAGAAATACCACATCTGTAATAATACAAACCTAATTAACTGATATAAAACTTAAAAGATGGCTTGGAATTCTATAAACTGCATCCCAAAGTTAATTATGGCATTAGCTTTTCACACATGACGAGGGTGCTTTCCACATTTTCATAAGAAAATCAATCTACAGTGAGCTTCTGCTGACATGGGTATAAATGGAAGTTAGGTCACGCTTCATGATTCGTTGCAATTTGAAAAACTGTATTGTACGGAAATCTGAACAGTTGCAGATGAAACAATGAATCACACCAAAGTGTTTGAAACTGAAGTCACAAGTCTGCAACACTGCCAGCGTTAAAAAAAAGGGGAAATCCATGTAAATTCCTCAGTTCCTGACATGGCGCACATAATATCTGAAAAGACTGTCCCAGAGCTGGTATGTCCTAGTCCATTGGTCATCGGCATGGTTGTTAGTTCATGTGCTATGACTCATTGGTTCATAATGATGTTGGAATGATGTTGAGACGCACATATAATCAAATAAGACTGGGCGACTTGTACAGCGTCGGAGGCGGGGCTTTTCATCCCTCTGAGAGCTTCTCATTTGCTCATGAAGCAAAGAAAAGTGGCTTCCAGGTATGAAGGAGTTCATGTGCTTTTTGGGCCGCACAGAAGAATCCGGCAAAACCCGCCAAGCCTTCTAACCTTTGACCTTCTGTTAGCTTGAATGGAAACATTCAAAGCAGTACTTTACAGGGTGACACCACTGCACACATAATGTTGTTTTACCTTTTAAAGTACTCACAAATAGGCGTTCAGAGCTTGCAGTGTGTTTTCCCTCCTGTGCCAGACACGCACATTTAGCTTGAAGCTCATAGAGCGACGGCTAACAACAGCAAAACTCTCCAAACCGTCCTTTACAAACTCTCAAGGTCGTCCTCAGAGAAGTGAAGCAGGAGGGAAAAATGTCTTCGTGAGCTGAAGACAACTATTTGTGAGGAACTCAGAGGCAACATACTCGCTTTAGGTGAAGTGGCCCTAAACCTTGCAACACTTCCAGACTTTGTAAATGTTACCGGACCACATCCAACTTTTAGGGTGAAATGATGAGATCTGAAGGGGCCGTGAGGCGTACAGCACCATTCCACCATTTAAGCGCTTCTTCTTACGCAGAACAAGTCTTTGTGAAAATGTCATTTAAGCAGTACTTCATTACCATACTTGCAATTCCAGGGTTCGGCCTCCATCTGGAACAGCCAGCGCTCTTCATTATGCAGCCCCTCCAGCGACCTGCACTGTATCATACAAACTATTGTTCCATCGTCCTTGATCACATTTCTGTCATTTGGTTAGACAGAAATCTGTGTTAAATCAAATTATAAAACTGACCTTGTGGAAATATCTTGCTCAACCACCTCTGAATAGCAAATCCAGACAAACAGGGCTGCTTCAAGCTGACATGTATCCGCTATTTTGACTCCAGAGAGCTCATGTGTGAAAGCCTGCAGAGCCTAATGCATTGTAATGTATTGTCACGGACGGGAATGTGCCTCGTCTGAGGTTTCATACAATCAGAAAGTGAATGATGGATAAAAAAAACCTGCCAAAACACCCCAATTTTGAAGAAGCAAAGAAGCAAATGTTGGGCTGAGCTGGTGTTTGGAGAGTGTAGATGCTCAAAGACAAAAAAGGAAGGCAAGATGGAAAACCCTCAAACTGAAACTCCCACAACCCCCCAAAAAAAGCTTTTGTGAAATTCCAAAGTGATGCGTATGACGGCTTGCTCTGCTCAGCTTCCTGTCCCAGTCGCGGGGTGACAGGTAACACTTGTAGCGCAGGACAAGAAGCCTGATAAGCCTTCAGAGAGACACGTCAGGCTCCAGTTGTCCTCTGCCTGGTTTCCTGTGACAGCTCAGCGAGTGCACCTCTGTAGACACCGACCTCAGACACGTAACAGTTGTCAATCTTTCTAGCATAAACATTAAATCGCCAGGCACGCACCTGCTCAGAAATTGAATTCAACTTCAGGCTGTCTCACCGCTAAAATACTTTTGAGCTCAGGGTAAGCTTGGGCTGTAGCACATTTCAGGTTTTTCCTTCTCAACGGGTTGTTTGAATTGTTCTGAACTGATTTTGTGAATGATCAAACACGATAGCTGTCGTGGCCTCGGTCACCTGCCTGTCTTGAGTTAAGTGGAGGCTCATGAGCCTGCCACGGCTCCGACACCATACGTTGCTGTGAATGCCGGGCCCAACCCCACCCACCATTTTGTCACACTGTATGCTTGTTCAGTGAGGTCCTTTGTGCATGAAGGCTTGTAAAATATTTTTGGAAAGCCTTTTATTTTTTTATATAATTTGTAAAAGGGTCGCCTGCGTTCTGGCGTTGGAGCAGAGGGGGCTTTTACAGTAGCAGACTGTGGAATGTGAGTCAAATCTCTGTGTCTGAAAGAGACCCAGTGTTGCAGCATGTATTTTTCCAAATTTGGGGCGGCTGCAGTCATATGCCTTCTCCCATATTAACAGGAGTAACGAGGGCTCAGAAATGCCATTTCAAGCGTACAAACCACATGTCTGTTTCCCTGAACGCCTTTGTTTGTGTTGCATGAGGGTACATTCGCTTTTTTTCGAGGCACTCGAGAAAGGTGACTTCTGCTAAGCTTCAGTTTTGCTGGGGCTGCGTGCTGCACAGGCAGGTGTGATTTCACCATATGAGCCTCAGAAGTAGGTGGGTAAGTGTCTATGCTGAAAAACCACAAGATCAAAGTGCTGCTGCAGTGAATCTAGTTCACAGCTGAAGCCAGGCTTTTTTTAAACTAACTTTGTTCTGCTGCTGTTTTCTGTAATAAGCTTTTGTAGTAACATTTGCTTGTAACTTTCTGCTCCGCTCCTCTTTTTTCTCAGGAAATATTGCGTTCAGCTGTAACGTCATAGATACCTCCACGAGCCCTCTCGCCCCTCACACACACACTGTCTGTATTCAAGGCGCTGAAGTCTTTTATTTTTAACTAGTGATTTCATCAGTGTGGAACTCCTGCAGACACAGACAGACACATTCACTGAACAGGGCAACTGGCTGACATGGGAATCGATGATGAACGGTTCTACTACTGTACCTCGTTCTGACCCAGATTAGAAGCTTTACTTGCTTGGATCTCAATACTAACGCTCCAGAATTTTAACACATTTTCATACAAAGCAGAGGCATGATGGAATCAGTCCCTCGCTTTGGCTTGAGTTGTGCTGTTCCTTCTCAAAGATCTTCAGTCTTTTATTCTTGCACAGTGTGTTAGCGGCATGTAGATCTAGCATCTTAGCAAACCTGAGCCCTTTGGCTTACATTTCACATTAACATACGTTAGATCCAGTGCCAGCAGCATATCTTAGAGCATTAATTTAATAATTAATAAGTCCACAGAACGTTGGAGCATTCTCCGAATCCAAATGTTCACACTACACAAGCAACAGCCTCTGTAAGTCTCTGTTCCATCCTCTCTGCAGGCAGCGGCCCCATCCAGCTGTGGCAGTTTCTCTTGGAGCTGCTGACCGACAAGTCTTGCCAGTCCTTCATCAGCTGGACAGGCGACGGCTGGGAGTTCAAGCTTTCTGACCCAGATGAGGTGAGAGGTCATGACCTCTTTGGTCACCGGCACTCATGCTGGGAGGTCTTAAGTAGTTGGCCAGATGAACAAGTAGTCTGACTCTGTCGTGAGCCTTGTTTGGCTTCTGTCGGAGTGACTTTTGTCCGTTTTTTTTATTTCAAAGTAACTTCATAACACCAATAGTCAAAGTGCTCCTCCCTGATGCCGATCACAGGCATGCACTGATCTCTACGAGCTCCACGATGGCGTCAGATCAGTGTCGTTATCTGATCATCACATAGCCAGAGGAAATAACCACTGAATAAAAGACATACTATGAAATAAGAATTCAAGAAAGAAGAACAAAAGCGCTGCATCTATGTACTGCGTGACTGAACAAGCTCCCGACTCTGATTTCTCATGAAACCATATACACTACATGTGTGGCATATTTATTGCACGACCATAAATGTAATATTTAATGGCACATTTTATGATGGCCCATCATAACCTGCATATGCTGCACTTATTCTCTGTGGATTTTTTAGGTTGCTCGGAGGTGGGGCAAGAGGAAAAACAAGCCCAAGATGAACTATGAGAAGCTGAGCCGCGGCCTGCGCTACTACTATGATAAGAATATCATCCACAAGACTTCAGGGAAACGCTACGTCTACCGCTTTGTGTGTGACTTAAAAAGCCTGCTGGGGTACACTCCTGAGGAGCTGCATGCCATGTTGGACGTAAAGCCAGACACAGACGAGTGAACGCAAAGATCAAAAACAAAGTGAAGACAAAAGTTAAGAAGCCATGTGGACTGGGGCTCATAAAGTGGTCTTAACTGTTTAAGTCACCATCTCTGGGGGGACCAAAATGTTGAAACTGGTCTTTGTCATCTTAGAGCTCTTGTTTCTCAGACTGTGTTTTAAAAGAAGGCACAAGCCAAAAGCCTGTATTCATACCCTGTTGCATTTGAGATGTGTGTGCGTGTGCGTGTGTGTGTGTGTGTGTGTGTGTGTGTGTGTGTGTGTGTGTGAGTGAGTGATATATAGTGGTATTATTTTGCAGATGGAGGACTATCAGGTAGAGTTCAGGTTCCATTCTGCTTAAGTAGCACAGTGTTGAGAAGAGGACCAAGAGAGACGCAGGGGAGGGACGCAAGAGAGAGAAAAGACAAATGAATCATTTCACTGTGGGTGGTGGGGGGGGGGGGTTGTCAAATGTAAAAACTGAGCTAATGAATATTTACATACATGCTCATTGTTTCTCTGTTGCGAGGAGACAGTTTTCAGCTCGGACCAAAAAGTGTAATTTATGTTTGAGGAGCGTATGACTGTGCCAGTATTATATTGTTCATGTTGCGAGCACCCAGTGTAAACCCACCAGGCATATATTGTAAAAAGAGTAATTTTCTTATGTTGACAATGAAGGTATTACAGTGTAACCAAACATTAGACACCAAGATTAAAGTGTTCTGGTCTCTAGAAGCCTTAAAATGTGCTGATTGGTTGTCAGACAAAGCTGTTGATGGTCCTGAGCGTGTCGGGTGTGAGGACTCATACCACGAGTGTCTGATCGACAGACACCTGAAAGTAGCCGTTGCTTTTGAAACTAACGCTTTCACCTTTGCGTGTGTTTGTCTCTCGTTCCAGTCCTACATCGTGACTTAAACGTATGCATCTTTTGCATATGCCACCAGTATTAGCAAACTGTAGACAATCGTGGGCGAATTCAGGAGTCTTGATGCTCCGATTAAAAGTCTAATTTGTCGGGTCACTGTCCATGTTGTTTCAGAGGCACGAGAATATTCCTCGTTCAGTCTGTAAAGTACAATCACAAGTGAAGTGGTTGAGGGAGTGATGTAAAGCGAATCTTAAGAACGTCAAGAGTCTTTTCTAAGCAGTACTTAGTGAAGGCACAGTGCAGAAATACAGGACAGGCAATAGAGAAGTGTTGACGCGAGAGAGGTTTTGAATTGGTGATAGATGGAGGGAGCTGGAAGAAATCTGTGGATGCTGCAGGTCATGATCACTTGTGAGGTTGGATAGAGGAAATATTCAGCGTATCGGGAGTAACACATGTAGAACTCATCCGCATAAAGATTCACTGGTTCTATGGGCAGATTGGCAGCAGGAACAGTGGGAACAGTGGCTGTGCACTGGCCTTATGGGAAATGCCAAAGTCGAATATCGTCTTATGATACAATGTTATTGTTTACAGTGGCTGAATGTTACCCATATGAATGAAAATAGCTTTTGAGATGTCTATTTGTACAGCTTTTATTTCATAATGCTTTATTGAGACCCAGATTACACAAATAAGCAAGAGACAAAGCAGGAATAATAACCAAAACCCATGTGAGGTCTTTGGACGCGGTGCTTTTGGGTATCGTCCACAATGTTGGAAGACAGGGACCAGAATTCTCTCACAGTTTTGGGAACTGTTGTCTTTTCTTTTAAATTTGTTGACATGTTGGAAAGCACACAGCTTCAGGACAAAGAGAGGAGCTGATAGGGGTCTCCCACTGTGGAAGAGAGTCAAGGTCATCATTGGAAAGAAGCTTGTTCTTCATCATCATCGCCGTCACCATCGAGCACTGACTCCAAAACGCACCCACACGTCTAATCATCTTCACATAATTGGATGTTTGGCAGATTGATTCTTGGTAAACTGCACTGTAATTTCATTCTTTTCTGCATGTTGATGTCAAGGTCTCCAAACACTGTTTTTTTGGATTGTTCAGGTTCTTTGTTCTGATATCAGCGTTTCTGTTAAAGAGAGCTTTACACATTTTTAAACTTTAATGGTTGGCAGTGCCCAGGAAAAACATGTTTGTCTGTTGTTGTTTTTTTCATTTCAACCTAAGGTCATTAAAGCAGATGGATTCATAATGTAAAGATTCTGTTACTGTTAATATTTTGAAAGTTGTTTTGTCCTTTGTGATAAGTCCTAGATTACAATCTACTGCAGGAACCTAGCTGGGCATGTGGACACACACTGACCGTTGTGGCGTTTGCACATCTCAGAATGGATTTGGAAGGAAAACCTTATTTTGTCTTGATGTTGTTTTTTTTTATATATATTTTATAATGTCTCTGTATTTTTGTTATGAGATCATTTTTATTTTATTTAGTTCACAAACATTTGAATATTTTTTCAATAATTTATATTTTATAAAAGACAAGATATGCAGACAGCTGGTGCTTTCATGGGAATTTAAAGGTAGCGCAGGACTAAACAATGTAGCGATTAGTTTTTTTCATTCTTTTTTTAATAGAATATAGACCTGTCTGCTAGAGAAAAAAGGCTGATGCTGGCCCATCAATGATTTCTGCTGGAAAGGTTTTATAAACTGTAGCTTCTATTTCTAAAATGTACTTATTGTACTTCAAAATGTTATAAAATATATGTGAACAAAGATTTCACACCCGTGTGTGTGTGTGTGTGTGTGTGTGTGTTGTTACAGTTTTATTCATGGAAACATCATTACTGTAGCCTACTCTGTTTTACCTAACAGTTTTATCCTGCAATGAGGCTCAAGATCGAGAGTCATCATCAGCGGTGAATATTACAGATAAAATCAATTAATTGTTCACATCAGCGCCGGCTCGTCAAAGAAAGAAAGTCTGGGGTTCTTTGAAATGTATGCGAGCTGTGTTGTGTCCCAGTTTAATGAGTGTGTCCCATGCGCACTGATGAGGTGACGTCAAAGCAGAAACAGCACACTGGGGTCCATTCATGTGCTTGTAACCCCAGGCTCATATAAATTCCACTGCAGATAGGAAACATGCAGGGCCGTGGCCCGCTGCCCCAGAATGGCACAGCTGTTTGGCCCCGGTGCAGCAAATCAGGCAACAAGGCCAACGTACAGATGCAAAAGTGGCAAGACAATGTAGCGAGAGATACACCGCACATCACAACAGTTTATGAAGACACTGGAATGTGTTTTAGGCAAACTACAGAAGCGTAGAAAGAAGGCTGGTGAAATAGGATGTACACTCCAACTTCCACCGACTCGTTTGGACACGCATGAATGATTTTACATGTAAATCCAAAGGCAACACAATGGTTCTGTCTCATGTCAAAATAGGACTCTTTCCCTCCTGCTGGGCCTGTGGAGGTGGTGTTCTTGGCAGAGAGCAGGCTGAGGTTACCCAGGTGGTGCTTCTCCTGTTCCACCTAAGTCACTCTAGCCGGGCTGATGATCCAGACCAGACCGCTGAGCAGGACAGAGCGTGGTCCAAAGGCCTGGAAGAAAAAGCTACTTGTGCTTATCATGTCCCATCATCTGTGGCTCATTCTAAGCGAGCTGCTGATCTAAAGCTGTGCTGCAGAGGCAGCAGAGCGAAAGCTAAAGAGGAAATCTGTGTGGAAACTGAGAACTGTCACACCTTGCACTTCCACAGAGAACTTGGGCTCCTGTCGTCACCAGCTTACAGTTGTCTTGACGCCGGAGCGCAGCTCATTTGTCAGACCTCAAACCTAAATATTTATCTAAAGGGTCTTACATGCTACATCTGTCTCCTGCATGTAGTCTTAACATGGCTAAGGAAGACAGGGAGGGAGATTAAATGATGCACTGGTGTAGCCATGAAGGGGGGCAAATGTTTAGGGCGGCCATATTAGGCACACTACTCCAACCTCTTATAAACCTCTGAAGAGGATTTGTTTGTTGAAATCAATAAGTCATCATAACTACCTGGATTTATCTCATTGGTGCCTTTCCTGAAGCAGGCTTTTCTGCAGTCGTATTAGAGTTCTCCATGCTGTCACACACGACTCCGTATGCATCACCACATTAACGGTGAATGCAGGATGTAAGGTGTAAATACTGTGAATGCATAGCAGCTCATTTTTCACATTAACTTGTTCAGAGTCTCCCAGGATTAGAGGCCACAGGAGTCATGGCTCTATATTAGCACTGCGAGTGGGTGGGATGCAGCACCAGCACTCGTACTCTTCGGTGCTCTGTGACTAGACAACACTTCCCTGAACCGCATTACCTGGGGACACTGATCAGGACACCAGCTGAAATAAGCAGTGGAACACGACGTCCTGTGGGACTTCAGAACACTAATAAGAGCCACTTGTTTGGAGTGACGCTAACATTAGCTTGCGGCTACATGTTTGCATTTAACTCTGCCGGTTGAAGCTTATTTGTGTTGAAGTCTGTCTCACCTATTCTGCTGCAGCCAAGCCAACATAATTGTCACTCTTATTTAGGGCTAATGTAACTAAGTGTACTTGGCTGCAGAAATACTTGAATCACTTCTTTAGCATATTAGTCATTGTCAAATCAATCGTTTGGTAAATGTTAGTCACTTTGGGTCAGTAGATATTTGTTGGGAACATCAGCGAGATCTCCATGATGTAAATAAAGGAACTACAGGCACCCTTTTTCCACCTGTCACATTGAGACCAACTGTGATTGGACTTGGTACCGCTGCCGGGTCACGACTGTAATGTTTCTTTTCTAAGAATCTGAAGTGCCTCAGATGTCAGTCGGTTGAGAGCACTTGTTCATCTGTGTGGAGTGAGATGTGAGCGCTGCATGATAGAGTTTTGAGTTAATGTGAATGTATTTTAGGGCATGGCTGCGTGGGAGTGTAAAATATGAGAAGAGGGAACGGACGATTTCCAGATTATAAGTGACTACCGCAGCGTAGCAAACTGTCTGTGAGCCTGAGAGAAGCACCAGTTGTTACACTTTTTAATTCAATTTCTCATCCATTTGTGGAGCTGACAGCAGTATTTACACCACTTCCATATTTCAAGCTCTGTAGCAAAGCTTTCTGTTGTGGTTTACTGTGTACAAGGTATGCTTACGACACACATGCTGTCTCAGATCAAGTCCTAACTAGCAGAATAACATTCAAATGAAATAATTGGCAGCACTGCAGCAGAACCAGTCTTAGGGAAAACTAAATATTATATTGGAAACATGTGCCAGCAGCGAGCTACGCTCATTTTTGTGGTACTGATTAGAACGTGTGGTTGATTTAGTCAACATGTGTTTGTATCTCTTAATCCGGTCACACCTCAGGTCTGGCAGAAGCAGAGGAAGCTGCTTTTATGAAACTAATGTGAAACACGACTCAGAGGGAGTTTCATTGTTCACAGTAACTACATGTGTATGTCATCTCAATTAGTTGTTAAAGTGACGTTTTCATCAACCTAAATTAAATCCTGGCCATGCACGGCCACTTCAAGGTACCAACTGAAATATTACATGTTAAATATCAATGGTGTCTTCCTGTTGGACGCCGGGTGTCTAAGAGTAGAGCATCAACTGTATCTACGCTCTGTTATTAATGCCCTCGTCAAAGACAGAGAATCCCTGGGATGTGCAAAGAGCATATCAGTGGTTCCATTACGTAGAGGAGTTGTGAAATATGACCAGTGTTTCCCCGAGGACCCTCAGGCCCAACTTAGACACAACTGCCTGGGGACACACGCATGTTTTGGTCCACCATGGCTGGGTTTACACGGGCCAGGATGGACTCTCTGAAGTCCACTTACATAAACTCAAGTGTGTCCTCACAGACGTGACCCTTCTCATGGATTGTGGAGACTCGGATAGACAATCAGAGATGAAGGGCAGAACTTCAAACCAACGAGAAAAGGTTTATTTAGGTTTTTTTGTATGATTGGATAAGCCGGCCTAGTAGTGCGAGTTTGGAGAAACTGTTGTACTATCTTGGTTCTCAGCGATGTATTTGCGTCTTTAACTCCAGTCTTGTCAGCTGTTTTATATTAAAGGGTAGTCCAGCCATGATTTTCCATGTTGCTTTTAAAAAACAGCTGTGTATCAATGAGAGAAACACTCAGATACTCAAAACATCACTCACAGTAGCCCCTCCATCTGTGCTCAGACGTCACAGTTATTGGTAGAAGAAGAAAGCCACATATGAGACAACTTTCCGATCCTTCTTGGATGTTTGTCAGGTCAGAGCATCGTCCAATAAACGTCTCTGACTTGGAGTGTGAAGGATTTATGTGCATTTACGTGATGGGTTAAAACCCTTTAGTGGCAATCCTCAAGAACTGAGTTGCTTATGTTGGTAACGCTTCATGTTTCCAGTTATCTAGGCACTAGGCAAGACTTAGCGACATCTAGTGGTCAAATGTAAGATTGCAGCCTTGCACCTCCCCCTCCATTGAGAGAATCAATGGTGAAAAACGTTTGGACATGATTGACTACAGTAAGTTGACCTCACATGCTAATAGAAGAAAGCTATGGCTTGGATCTGCTATCGTCATTAACTTACTGTTGCTGCGATCCAACTGTCTTAGCTGCTCGCTTTGCTCCTCCTCTGCGTCTTCTGTGTGTCCTAAACTCTGCAGGGATGTCCGTTGCTGTAGTTTCCATGTCAGTGATCAGCTGATGCCTGATATAAACAAGAGCGTGGCGATGCTGCACAAGTGCATTTAGGAACAAGCATAAAGTAGCTGAGTGAAGAAACTGCAGCTAACGACAACAGCAGAACTCTTTCAGTAAGATTCTATGGAACCAGGAAAGCTCTGAATATTCAGAGCCAACATGACTACAGAGGTGCTGATTGGTTCACTCTGGGACAAACATGGAGGGCTCTGGACAGAAATATTCAGCAAAAGATCCATCCAATTCCTTCAATGTTATTTCACAAACCACTGAACAACTAACAAAGTCAAGTCAATTTTTTTTTTCACCAAACCCCAACCAAAGTTCTGTCCTGACTCTGTCCAAGTAGAGCAGGTCCAGCACCTCCCTCCTTCAATGAACCTCCACCCAACAATTCTCCATCAGCAGCACATCCTGCAACAGCAGCCACCAGAACCTTCCTTTACCAGCAGGAAGGTGGAGCAGATCCAGGATCAGTGGGGACGGAGAGAGAGCAGGAGAGCAGGACAGAGACAAAGACAGAGAATGGAGGAAGACAGAGAGACAGAAGGAAAGAGAGGGACAGAGATAAAGAGAGAGAGAAAGGAGGAGAGACTGATGGACAGAGACAAAGACAGAGAGTGGAGGAAGACAGAGAGACAGAAGGAAAGAGAGAGACAGAGATAAAGAGAGAGAGAAAGGAGGAGAGACTAATGGACAGAGACAAAGACAGAGAATGGAGGAAGACAGAGAGACAGAAGGAAAGAGAGGGAGAGACAGGAGGAGAGACTGATGGACAGAGACAAAGACAGAGAAGGGAGGAGGACAGAGAGACAGAAGGAAAGAGAGGGACAGAGAGAAAGAAGGAGAGACTGATGGACAGAGACAAAGACAGAGAATGGAGGAGGACAGAGAGACAGAAGGAGAGAGAGGGACAGAGATAAAGAGAGAGAAAGGAGGAGAGACTGATGGACAGAGACAAAGACAGAGAATGGAGGAAGACAGAGAGACAGAAGGAAAGAGAGGGACAGAGATAAAGAGAGAGAGAAAGGAGGAGAGACTGATGGACAGAGACAAAGACAGAGAAGGGAGGACAGAGAGACAGAAGGAAAGAGAGGGACAGAGAGAAAGGAGGAGAGACTGATGGACAGAGACAAAGACAGAGAATGGAGGAAGACAGAGAGACAGAAGGAAAGAGAGGGACAGAGATAAAGAGATAGAGAAAGGAGGAGAGACTGATGGACAGAGACAAAGACAGAGAATGGAGGAAGACAGAGAGACAGAAGGAAAGAGAGGTAAAGAGAGAGAGAAAGGAGGAGAGACTGATGGACAGACGGGGACGTGAGCAGGTGGAGCTACAGGTGGCAGCTGGAGCCTCTTCAGGTCTGGAGCCTCCTCCAGCAGCAGCAGGATCTGGGATGAGGGGACAAGAAGAGGAGTCAGGAACACGTCTGACTGTGATTTATGTATGACACATACAGGAGGACAGAGTGAGCACAAAGTGAAGAATACACAACAAACTGTGTCATTCCTCTCAGTTCATGTGTGAATTCACCTCAGGAATTAATAACCTACACAATGTAAATCCATAAAAATGGAGGTATGACACAAGAACAGTTCTGAGATACTTTTGAAGAATGTTCCTTCAAAGGTGCATTTGTTACCACAAAAGTACAACATTTGTCTTCCGAAGGCCAGAAGAGACCTGGAGACTAACAGGAGGTGTCAGATGTGAGGATGCAAGTGGGCTGGAATCCACAGCATTGTGGAACTAAATTAATGAACTTCATGAAAATCCCAAACAGCAAAATGGTGGAATTGCACAGAAACGTACAATATTCTGGAAAGCACGCATGTGAATTCAACGAGAACCAAATGGATCCGATCCAACACCGAGAGAAATCACTGAGAACCAACAAAGACAGGAAGTGCAGCAAACCAGACACAATGAGTGAATTTCAAAATAAAACAGGAACTAACTGGAAACACAAGAGAAAACAATGAGCGAGACAAAACAATAATAACACAACAAGAATAAAAGAATGTTCAAAACTATTACCTGGAACCGTGACAGGAACTGACCCCCCCCCCCCCCCCCACATTACACTGGTACTTGTGTATGGTTTATACATTGCTAAAAAAAGCTGGTCCCAAATAGTCTTTAGAACACAGTCACAAATAAAAAAATCTGAAGAGTTGTTACTTTAAGAAGGAGTAGTTCCGTAACTTCACATTCTGAAGACTATTTCATCAACCTGCAGTTACTCAGACACAAGAGACCAGCAGTGATAGTTGTCCTCTCAGTCCTCCTCGTCTCAGTCTTCCTCCTGTCAGTCTTTGTGTTGCTGTGGCTCTGGACCACATGTCTTGGCAGGTGACTGTATTATTCAGGCCTATGAAGGGCAGATCCAGGCCATCTCCTGCCTTGGCTGCTAATTTGCATTTTTATTGCCGTTGTCGCATCCTGAGTTAATACACCATTGACTCCCAGCGGCACCTCTGGACCTAACGGCATCACCTTGCTATCCCACCTGAAATGAGAGTGCCTGCTGGTCCCCTGATCACATGGG
The DNA here is from genome assembly GCF_037954235.1 of Aulostomus chinensis. Lineage (NCBI taxonomy): Eukaryota > Metazoa > Chordata > Actinopteri > Syngnathiformes > Aulostomidae > Aulostomus > Aulostomus chinensis. The sequence goes on from NC_141329.1 coordinate 1,376,513, forward strand.
CCGAGGCTCAGGTAGCAGTCGACCTGGCATTCTGGGACGGAAATGGAGTGTCCTCTCACGTTAATGTGGACTTTCCATTAGGAAAGATGATTGATTTGTGCTGCACTGTTGCTGTGAATAGGAAAGAGACTGGCACAATAAAAGAATGAGATGGGGCTTTGTTTGCAGGTGAAGCCACGTGTGAACTAGAGTGTGACAGAATCAGGGAGCTGATGATTGGAGGGGAGGTGAGACGAAGAGAGGGTGAAGGGGTAAGGAGGAGGAGAAGGAAGGGGAGATGAGCGGTGGGAGATGGCAAAGGTGTGGAAGCTCTCGACTGTATTCATTTAAAATGTCTTAAAGAAAGAAGACGAGAGAAAGGAGAGGGGTCTCAAAGTCAACTGCTTTTCTTATACAGATTATAGGTTTCCTATTGTGATGCACTTGAATAACTCACCTCCTGAAAGCCATTCTGCAGAGAAATGTGTTGGTTTATACACACAACTGAAGCATTCACCAAGGACCTGGATAGCAAGAGGGAGGGAGGAAGGGAGGGAGGGAAAGTTCAGCTGGATTAAAACACATTTTGGTCACTGTCCAGTTGAACAAGCAAATGTTTTTGCTTTTCTTTTACTGTGAGTCGACTGGGATTCAGCAACTTTCCCAGGGCATCCGGTCCCAACGCCCACGTTTCAATCTTCATCCAGTAGGAGTGCTTCTTTCACCCCTAAGACCAGCAGTTGCTGTGCAGTGATTGGCTGCCTGGGCCAGGGCCCAGAAAGGGAAGGCTGAGCCCTGAGAATTTTCCGAAACATTTTCTTCTCTGTCTTGGCTTCTGCCAACATCTGCTTCCAATCAGTGTTAGTGAAAAGACCGTTTCTCTTTCTTCCTGCAGTCTGCCTGACACTCACACACACACACACACACACACACACACACACACACACACACACACACACACACACACACACACACACACACACAATCAACAACCTAGACTTTGAAACAAGTCAGATTTTCCTTCAGGTTCATGTTGTCTCTGTTATTGTGAGCAACATGCATTTTCTTAAATCATCTTGCAGACTTGAGACTCAGATTGGGACACTCAATGTGAGTGTGTGTGTGTGTGTGTGTGTGTGTGTGTGTGTGTATCTGCGATGATTAACATGCAAAACATTACAGAGTAAAATAATGACACATCACCATAAATGCGTCAATTCATGAATCACCTCTGACTAAACTGATTGGGGCAACACGGTCAACACTTGTAAAGAGTGAAGAATTTTCACACACACAAACACACACACACATGCATGTGCGCAAGCTCACACACACTTACATGCACACACACACACACAGAGTGTCCCAGAAACTGCTGCCCTCAGCGCCTCTTCCCACCCTTTCCGTGAGAAAAGAGTACCAAGGGTCAACTTTCTTGACCACCAGTGCCAGTTTCTGCAGTTCTTTCTCAGTTTCTTTCAGTTTTTTTTGTTTCTCTCATCCACAGCTCGTCCCTCCCGTGTGGTCGACAGCTGTGACTTTCAACTGCAAAAAAGAAGCTTACAGGTCCACAGATATTCAAAAATAAGCAGGATTCACTGGAGAAAGTGTAGGCAGCAGTGACTGTGGTTCTCAGCAGTAGCTCGCTGTTATCAGCGGCCGACTGTTGCTTCTGCCAGCAAACTCCTGATAGGCTTCAACTCCACAGTCCAAACAATCATGAGCGCGAGTTCCTGGACTTTAAGAAGTCTGAGTGAAATCTAGGAATTGTTGCTGAGAATGATGAGCCGTATGTCTCCAGGTGCACAAAACTGCAAAGTCAAAGCACCCTTTCCATTTTCCTGATGTTAATGAATGAACAGTGGCCTTCAGAGATGAAGATCTTAATCGTGGCTGCCTGATTTTAGCTTCCTCGTCATTGACCTTTAACCCTTAACACCATGGTACGGTGGCCCCTCTCCTACCTGATTTACAGCACAGAAGTGCTGGCTGAGGCTCAGGAGTAATTCTGGGTCAGACCCAGCTAATAAATCCAGAGTGCCACTCAGGGGCAGTCAGGCCATGTTTGCCACAGTTGACAAGAAAAACAGAATAAATGGATCCACAATCTCAGTGTTTCTGAACCAACGTTATGTTGAATATCATCACTTCAGAGAAGAGCAAAAGCAGTTTTGTGATAACGTTGCTGGAGAGAGAAAGTCAGAGAGGGAGGTAAGGGTGGGGGACGAATCAGAGACGCCAGACTGCTGTGGCCTGAGGAATCCCTTCATACAGATGAACTCCAACCAAAGCACTTCTGCTTTTTTTGTCTCTTTTGTTTGTCTGTCAGCAGGTTTATATAAAAACAGTGGGCATATCTATTTTCATGAAACGTGGTGGAGCACTGGCCAAAGAAGAACCCATCATATTTTGGAGCTGATCTGAATTACTGGGCAGATCTGTGTTAAACTGTTGCATATTTGACCAATCCTTCTGGTCACCATCGTGCAGTTGTCATATTTGAGATATTGTTTTGGAGGAATTTAGGCAAAAAGACACATTTAAAAGGGAGACAAGCTGGATTACAGAAAACTAATCTTGGTTTATGATCAACAGGTGGAAAAAGCAAATACTAACGAGTGTGTCTTCGCCCCAGTGTACCTCCGGGCTCAGGCCCTAATTATTATGTCCCCTTAGACTTTGAACCAACCCCCCCTCTGTAAAGCCTGTGCTGAGTGCGTTGTGCTTTTGTCAATCTTTGGTTAAAGTCGTGTAGGAGAGGACAGCTTGTGTGAAAGCGTTCGTGTGCCACATGAACTAACTCTGTTTCTAGCGGTGAATGTATTCGCTGAGTCTTGAGCCGTGAACTGGAGTAGCTCTGAGAGGAGGAAGTGAGAAGGGCAGCTCCCCCGGCACGCTGGGAGAAGTTCAATGTTCTTTCGCGCTAAAGCCGCATGATGCAATCATTTTAGCTCTAAATAATGCTTTAGCACCACTGTGACTCAGGTGCTAAGGAGAATGCTGCAACCTTCGTTAGCAGTGCTGACGGAGCACACAACTCCTGCTGACTGGTGATGCTGCATTCAGGAACCAAAAAATACAGAGCAGAATTCTCCCCACAGAAATTATGACAGACATCAATATGACAGACTAATATCTTTTCGTAAATGTTGTACTTTGACTATAAACCTTGTTCTTCCATTCATTTTTTCAGAATGGTGTCAGACCAGTGGGGTGCAGTCCTGGTGCAGCTTGGCCCCCAACCCACGATGAACACCCAGGTCTGACTTCCCACAGGCCCTGAGAGAATCAGGTATGCTGATGTCATATCTTCTCCACACTGCTAAAGCGTCTGGACTCCAATGTGTGTGTTTTGTTCTTCGTCTGCTGAGGCTTCTGAAGTGAGAATACAAATTTGTGCTCTATTGACTTATAATGCGGTGGTAGAATATATCCTCCTTCACCATGACCACAGGGCAACAGCATCACCGTATTTCTAAATGTGCTGCAAATATCCTGGAAACCAAACAGCAGACCCATATTTACAGAAATGGGTGCAAAAACACTGTGGTTGCTACGTAATCATGCGTTAACAGTGACTCTGCAACACTGATAGTTGTTCTCATAACAAAACAGTCTCTGAGATCGCATCCATTTTTCTGCCAGTGTGCAATAGTAGAAAGTCATAAGGTGACACGCCAAGATGCATCCTGCTAACATAACCGCTAACCACTCCCACTTTCCCAAACCAGAAACGCTAACACACACGCAAGCTGATACAGCCTCCTCACAGACTTTCATGTGTGTCAAAAAAAATGCAAAATGAAACTTGCAGAAGAAATTTTTTTTTAAAAATGAGGTCAGCGTTCTCCTGGCTGTCTATCTCAGCGTCCTTGTCTCAGTCAATATAAACACAGCTCCCTTGGAAAGTCTGCTAATGTAAAGCAGGCACGGGGTGGTCTGGAGCCAGCGAGCCACCGCCGCACCCACACAACACCTAAATAAGAAAACAGAAAAATATAAAGCTTGAAGGACGGGAGGAGCGGGGGGTCATGAGTGCTCCTCGGGTCCCATATAAAGGTCCACTACCACATATGGACACCGCATCACTGCAAAAGGTTGGCTGGAGAAGTATAAAAACTATCAGCTGAGCGCACGTGAACATATAGCGGCCATGATTTATGTTTTTTTCTATATTTTGTGAAAAAAATCATCGGACTTGGAACTTCGGGAGAGTTTAGCTCTGCTTGATCTGCTTTGCTCATATGAGAACCTGGTGACAGAGAGCCAGTGAACTGTGGAGCAACCCTGATTCCCATGGCAGAGAATACAGCTGGAAACACGCGAGGATCTCAAAATGATAATGCGCTCTAAACCTAGAGGAGAACTGTGATCTCTCCGAGTGTTTTGGCACTCTGGTCCTCAGCAATAGTGTGAAGTTGTTTTATCTGTGCATATGTGAGTGTGTGTATGTGTTTGGCTCCTTCTAGCATTTGACACTGAACAGATCCTCCTGCTCTTTATCAGTCTAACACACAGAGACTCGCCAGAGATTACTCACCACGCCACCATGCAGTCCTTCTCCTTCCACACTGACATTGTTCAATCTGCAGTTCTCAAATTCTACCCATGCAGCTGGATAGGAGTCATTAACCTCTAATGCAGGCAGCGTAATGAGCTCACATGTACAATAGCAGGAGTTCGACAAATAAAAAAGCAAGGAACTTTGAAATAAAAGGAGAAAGAAACCAAAGTTTTAAAGCAAGTGTCAGTGTCATGACGATAAGAGTTCCTTCCGTCACTGATGAACAAGATGAACACTTGTGGATGAACTCTTCAGAGCTTTTACTCAACAGTAGTGAAGTTTATATACAAGTAAAACTAATGCGTTCAGAATCTCATTCAGTAAAAGTACATGTACTGTAAGCAAAACTCTAAAATTTAAAGTACCAGCAATGCAAAATGGCCCAATTTATAGTTTTATATTCATCATTTACAAATTATAAGAGTAAAACTAATTTTGACGTTGACACTAATTAACTTACAAAAATTGTGCATGTCAAAACCTCATCCATCTTCATCTGGTTATCCGGGGTCGGGTCCCGGGGCAACAGCCTAAGCAGAGACCCAGACTTCTCTCTCCCTGGCTACTTCATCCAGCTCCTCATGGATCCCCAGGTGTCCCCAGGCCAGCTGAGAGACATGGTCTCTCCAACGTGCCCTGGGTCTTCCTGGAGGCCTCCTGGCGTTCGGACGTGCCCTGAGCACCTCGCCAGGGAGGCGTCTGGGAGGCATCCTGACCAGATTCTTGGGATAAACTTTGATAGAAAATATTGTTCTGAACTTTAATGTGAAATAATTGCAATGTGTACAGTTCAACATTTCTCTCTGCAATAGAAATACATTGGGCAGAGTACTTCTGAAGTGTACTCAGTAAAAGTACTTACAGTAACATTCCATGTCTGGAAGCCAAATCGATGTTTACACTGATCTTTGTGGTTGCAAGAATCAAAACTCACTGGTGGATTCAACCTCACTGACTCCCACATCAACGTGTGTGGCACGTTGTGTTTGTCAAGGTGAAACAACACGGCAGAGAAAACACGCCATCTTCAACACCGATGCTGTGGCCGAAGGTTCTCCTGATAGGTTTGGAGCCTGGGACGACTGCTGAAGCACGTTCAGCGGGACGCCCTCCCAGGCTTTTCCCACATCACCGGGGTCCGGGGGGCCAGGGGCTGAAGTGGGCTCTTTGCTCCACTGCAATCTTCTGGGCTTTGGCTGGGAAAGGCAACAGCCCACTGTTCTCACCATCTCCCCCTGTAGTTAGTAGAGCAGTAGAGGGAGAGAGGGAGGGAAGAAGTATCCGAGGCCAATGTGTGGTCAGGGAATCGGCTCAGAGCACTGAGTCATCGGCCAGCTGATGTGCAGAGAGGCGACTCGCTGTCAGGTGGTAACAAACGGACACAAAGCAGAACAGACTGACTCGCTGAAGGGACACTGGTCTTCAGCATGTTGATGTTAGTGAGATAGCAGCTGAAGAACAGGGACATGAGCGCTTCCTCGTCTAGATGTGTTTATATCTATTGCAGCATCCACAGCTTAACTGCTGCTTTTCATAACACTCATTGGAGTGCGGCTACTCTTCTATACACATACCAATCATGCAGCAATCCCAAAAATAATTACACTGTTGTAGATGGGCTCTCCTCAGCCTGTGAGCACTTCAGACGTCTAATTATACAATCACATTCCTTGCTAAAGTTAATCACAAAAGAGCTCAGTACTGACACAATCAAACCAAATGACCCACGTAAATTCAGCACAGCCGATGCATCGTTCCAAATAAACTCATCAGGACATTCAACAGTGAGGAAAGGCGTCGGCGAGATGGACTGTGAACAGACTTTCCCAGCAGCTGAGTTTACCAAATAAAAAGGAATCCATTTCATGAAAACTGAAAGCTACAACTGCCGCAATCAAATGCAAATTTCAAATGTTGTCATCTTCAAGTTAGCGAGACCGGCTTATCATCTGCCATACTTGCAAAAAATATTGCAGAATAAACCAAAAATAACGGGAAGTCTTACGGGTACATGAGTGTTGGCTAAATGAATTATCGTATTGGTTTAAGAGTCCTGGGAGGTCCTGGGAAGCATCTACTTTGTAGTGAAACATGACTCCAATTGTGTGCCTTTTAAACATATTCCTATTTGAGGAGGTGGTATGTCAAAATCCAGAAAACACAAAGAACAATAAGTTTATAAGTACATGCAAAGGTGAGCAAATGTTTGTGGTTGTGCTGTAACAAGAGTAGCTTTTCAGTTCCTGCACACTCACCTCACCCTGTGAGCAGATGAGAGCGAGTGGGCGGCAGATGGTGAAGAGATAAGGACGAGTGAGCAGGAGCAGACAGAGAGGAGGTGGTGTGTGTTTGAGGGTCATTGACCAGCCAACTCGCTCTGAAAGTCATAAACACTGAATTAGAAGTCAGGTGAACAACAAACAAACTGCATCATTTCACTGGAACTGCTTTTCTCAATAAGACGAACACACACACACACACACACACACACACACACACACACACACACACACACACACTGTCGAAATGACGCAAGCACAGGAAACTACCCTTATCAGAATCTTTACTCAAGAGGTACTTTTTTTTGCTGCAGCTGCAAAACTGAGCACCGTCAACAGCTTCAACTGAAGTATCCGCAGTGTGATATATTCTAAACCTCACCTGGCACTGAAAACTCACTGACTGGCCATTACAGGAAAGAGGAGAGAGAGAGTGAGACGGAGGGAGGGAGAGAGAGAGAGAGAGGGACAGACAGACAACAGGAAGAGAGAGACTGAGAGAAAGCTAGCAGGAATAAAAAGCGACCTTTACGTGAAATGAAACTTCGGATTTCCAAAGATGTGACATAACACACTTCTTGACACGTAATTAGAAAAATGCTCACAGGAAGGACCTTAAAAGTGATGACAACATTTTGAAGTGTGTGATGGGTAATAATCCCTGTGGCGATCGTCGCTGGAAATGAGTTGATGTCATGATGCTTTCGTTTGTGCGTACGTCCCGTTCTTGTTGAGGCCAGATCTGAAGGCATTACTTCAAGTTTGCCTCAAACCTCCACTGGGATGAAGGGAGAAGATGTTTGTGGTAGGTCAAGGTCGCTCTCAGCTCAGTTCTAAAACAACACCATGAGGGACTTCCTCCAAATCTGACACAAATGTCTACCAGGACTCCTACAACTGAAAAATGTGGTGGTCAAAGGCCACTGTGCCAGGCTGCCATTGCGGAGGCCAAGTACCTTGATGACCCCATATCTACTTTAGTCATGATTTATAAGCATCAGATTTAGCCACATTTGTGTGTCAAACACCTTTAAACTGTTGCCTCAAATAGAAAACAGATTTGCTCATCATGCTGAATCATCTTTGTTTTGTAGTGTCATTACACTGGACCTTCCTTACCAGCGACTGCGCTCCCGATGACTCAAAACAAGAAGTGATGCATGATCGGATGTGATTACAGTCTTGAGCGATCCTGGACACACTGGTGCGAGTGCACAGGAGAGAAGCGCCTCCCTGGGGTCTGCATTTAGAAGCAGTTAATAAATTACCGTGCTACACTGAGGCCTTCAGACTTTAACGCAGAGCATCTGTGCCTGTCAGGGGGAGATCTATGAATTTCTGTGCATGGCCATGTTTTTTTATTTACCTGTGGATGAATCAAGACATGATTTATCAATTCACCTCTTGTGCCCCCCCCCCCCCCCCATCAGGGGAATTAATCAGCTGTCTGACACATGCGCCGAGGCAGACAAAGAGAGGGAGATAGAAGGAAGTGTGGTGGGGTTGGAGGAGAGGAGGGAGAAGAGTGGCACGAGTCAAATTGGAAACATATCCTTTCAACGTGTACTATCTGAGGATTTTATCTAGGAAAAGAGGCACAAGGGGCATAACCCCCATGGTTCAAAGGCCCAACTCAATTCGGTGCTGAGACCGTGGCAACTCTTCACCAGACGACCCCACTGCTCTCCAGCGTTCCCCTCTCAACACCTGCAACCCATCCACAGCACTGAGAGGACTGGAACCAGTTACAGCTTCCTGAAGCTTCCCTGACGTAGTTTTTACATGATAAGTAAAACAGAACAAAATTAATATGAAATACATTCATTTTAGAGCCAGAGATGATGGTTCTGTATCAAGGACTCAAGCTGTACTCCTTCCCCGGTATGTTTGATGGGGAAACTATCACCCCTCTGTTGTTCCCCGGTGCTGGGTGGGATCAGACCAAGATGGAGCACCTGATCCGGTTTACCAATGACACCCCCCCCAAGAACCAACAGGACTGACCACTGTACTGAAATAGCTCAGTGTTTGTTGCTGGGTTAGGGTGAACACATAAAGATAATACAATACTGGGGAGAACTTTGCAGGTTGCCTGCATTTTGGATCTTTTCATTTCAGAATCAGGGCAAGTGGGGGTCATCTGATCCAACAGCAGGGTAGAACACCCCAGCCCCAATGGGTTAACCTAACAGGAAACCTGGAGGATACACCCTATTAGACCTGTGCTTCCTGCTACTTTCAGGCATGTACAATTTATGAGCCCAGAAGTATCATGAACCACAGCAGATCTGATGGATTTCCTCTTTCATTCTCCACAAAAAGAATGAGCCAAAGCATCTCATGAAAGGAAATTTTGGGGGGAAAAAAGGGAAAAAGGCAGATAAGGTGAATAAAAGAACCATCTGCAGGGCAAACCCTTGGACCAAACGGTCTGGAAAGCATCACCCATCTTGACAGTGCAAGCTATAAATATGCTCTGATCTTTATAATTCAAATGAAATGTAGCAAGATATTAAATAGATCCTACTGCCTGAAAGTCAGTGCAGCAGTGCCAGTGTGAGTACAGTAACTCACCAGGAATAGTAGCTTACTAGAAATAACTCCAAATTGATAACAGATAGACGTATAAATAGATAGAGGGCTTTAGACAGGCTGCAATTTCCTTTGCTGAACGCGCGTCTCACATCTCTATCACTGAATTGAAATTTTCTCCGTTTTTTTCTTGGTTGATGAAGATGTTTTTCTCTTGAATTTTTTTCAAATGAGAAAGAAGGGAAGATGAAACAAATGCAACTTCACTGTGACACAAACTCTAGAAACCACAAACCTGTATCGCGAAACAAACGTCTCTGGCTCCTCTCACCAATGAAAACATTTGCATAAGTCATGTCGCATCGACTTTGCAAAAAAGCAGCGGCAAAATCACACAGAAAACAAAGATGTAGAAAGAAGCAAGTGAAGGAGGAAGAGGATGAGTTGGAGGACGGTTTAGGAGGGAGGACGGTGAGAGGCGGAAGAGGAGCGAACCGTCTCCGCTGCTGTCAGGATTGCTAGAGCAACTCAGGCTTTTTGTTAGAGACTGTCTCCGGCTTTTATCACGCTGCAGTAAAACCCTGATCCCTGATCTGCTTGGATACAGAACAAGATCTCAGTTTGACCAACATCAAGCCTGGGCTGGTCTCTGTGGACCCAGAGTGATGAGTCTGAGGTTAAAACCAGTTGGCACTGGTGGCAACACTGACGCAGTCGGCCACCAAGCAAAAGAATGTGATGAACGTTGAACAAGAAAGAAACTTAGAGTTTAAAACATCCAGGCTTTTTCAAAAATATATCTTAACTGTACTTCATTTGGAAATGTGATGTCACTCTCAAGAGTAAAAGTACGATACTCGGTTCAGTTTAGTGAAGAACTGCTGGTCTCAGCACGTCACATTGATGACTAAATAATTAGTCTTTAATTCCATGTTTACTGTAGAATTCTGGTTAATAATGACTGCCTGAACCTGCAGTGGCACCATTTAGTTCCAGGGGCAAACATTCTGAAATCTTATTTCTTCACAGTAAGGCTTAAATTTCCTGTTTGCCAAAGGCCAAAATCTGGGATTATTTACCTCTAAAATGGCAGATGTGGAGAAATATTTAATCCTACACTAAATCTTTTCGAGTCCATTCAGGATTGTTTTTGTTTTATGTGGCTCCTCTAAAGCTGATTTAAATGTCTGTAATTGGGTTTATTTTCACATCTTCCGTCCACGTGGGCCTCACCTGACTTGGCGACACACTGTTCTCCAGCCTCGGCCCCCAGCACAAAGGGGAGCACGTGTGTGCGTTGTGACGCTTCACGTAACAGGTGATGTCGCGGAAGAAATCCCATCCAAACTTTGAAAAGGATGTTTCTAAGGGAAACGCCTGCATAAATCCCCAAATGATACACAGCCCTTTATTTCAGGGTTACATAATGAGCGGTTACATGTTTCTGGTAATCAAAAGCCACATTTTCAGTCGGTCCACACTCATCAAACAAAAAAGCTTAATTAATTAAGTGATCTCATCAAGGGTGTAAATGTGTCTTTTCTATCACTCAGAATCAGACACAAATCTAGTGGCGTTATTATTCACATCTGCCTGGAAATGGCCCTTTATGAAGAGGTGACTCTGGCTGTCGCCCAGAGTTTCCCTGAAGCAGAAGGGCTGTTATTATATAGTGAAGTGAGTGGTGAATGGAGGCACGTAGCCCTGAATGGCTTTAATGCAGTTGTCTGATTATCACATTTGGGGCTATTTTAGCTGCACCTCAGCAGACAGAAGGAGGACAATTACACAATATCCTTTGATAAGAAACACTCAGTGAGCGGTCCTCCCTTTGTGTGTCTTGAAGGCCAAAGCACTTGCCCTGCATCAAAAATAACTCTCCTCTCCCACCAACAGATGATGACATTTGGAGTATGATTTAGCATTGTCGCCAAATTGCTATCAGCATGAGGCCTTAGGTAAACACATTTGATGGGACCCAAAGGTCTAGCACCAACTCTGGGCTGGGAGGACAGGCAAGTGTGCAGGCCCTCAGCCCTGCAAAGAATCATCTGAAGCTCAGGAAACATCTGGAAGACCCAGCGCAAACAGATGTCGGAATGAGATAAGAGCCCCTGAGTTAGAGTTCAGCCTCCCAGTCCTGCACGATGAGGCTTTGTGACATCCAGGTGGGCCGTAACCTTGGCTCAAACAGCTCAAAGGTCCAAATAATCAAACTGCAGCTTTTTTTCTCACACCACCATCTGGTTGAGGCTGTGAATGTTGCCAGTAACTTGTGTTCCATTGTTCCTAGTCTCATTTTGATCCATTGTCAACCAGACTCTCCCGAGACTCCTGTTTTTGCTTCTCCGGGTCACCATTTACATCATTTCCTGCCATTTTTATCAGCGGCCGAGCAACAAAGTCCAGTAAGCATGAATGGTCAGCTATTTAATCCTATCGCCCGTGTATCAGCTCGCTGTTGCTTGATATTGAATGACTGTGTCAGCTGTATTGTTTATTTTCAATTGTCTCAGCAACTGAGGCCATAAATTGTGATTTCAAAAAGAAATTCTAAGAGGACTGTATGTGACGGTACTGAGAGTTTGAGCTGTGGAGCACTATTGTGTTCCAGTTTTTAACCCTTTGCCTCACCATCTTCACAAGAAAATATACTCGCTCCTCCCTTGTGACTTCTGATTACTTTGCTTGAGGAACATGAAACAGAAGAGAAAATAACAGAGATAAATTATAAAAAAAAAAAATCTATGTCACTCGCACAGATGAGTGGAAACCACAAGGGAGGGCTGGTTCTTGTTAAACTATAAAAAGGTTTCTCATGGGACCTGAGATCTGAAGTGGAACTCACAGATTGTTCTGCAATCAGAAACAACTACACTCCACCAGGCTGGATCTTCATAAATTGATAAATAATAGGTCCTTGGTGGTATGCAAATAGGCAGAAAAGTATCTCAGAGTAAAAATTGAAAATATAATTTAATGCTGATTGTCTATGCAGTGCTGTTAAAAAAAGTCAGCATCAGTTTTTTGTGGGCGCGCTGTGATTCTACCAAACAATCCTGACAAAGTTTGCTATAGGTATTAAAAAAGATCATTTTTAAATTGGGGCATCAAACCCTTTGAGAGTTGAATAGATTATATTTGAAGCGTTTTAGTTAAGGTCAGCCTCCTGCATCAGGTCGAAGGCTCCGTCAAGGGCAGGTCTGGCGTTGTGGCTGTTTCTGTATCTCACTGAGAAGGAACCTGAGGAGGGACACTTGCACGGGGACAGTGGGGTTCTGTGGATGGCTAATTAACTGAGAGGTCTGGGGAACAAAACCATCCTGAGACAAATGACAGCTCCTGATTATTCAATGATTGCGTGCTTTAACCAGAAACACAACTGAAACGTAAAATGTTCTTTTCATACTCAAGAACTAAAAGTGCGGTGACTTGATAGTTCTTTATTCTCGCTCCCTCTACGCCAGCAAGCTCGTCAACCTCTGCCCTGGTGGGCTGTTTTGAGTTGAGCGAGTCCATTTTGAACATCCTGATACCAAAGGGATAAATTACCAGGTGAACACATCCAGACCTCTTCTTTTCAGATGTGGAGGAGCTCTTGAGACTAAGAGATAAGAAATATCAGTAAGAAAAATAGATGATACATCATTCATAACCTTGGCGGTCAGAATTATGTGACCACTCAGCACGACTTCGATCTGCCTCAATTGCAATGTCTCTTCATTCAGAGGATTTACCCAACTACCCTTGGGATGACCACTGGTCTGCAGCACAAACAGGAAGTAGAGAAGAGGTCAGTGAATGAAAGGAGGAAGTACTGGCAAAAAGGCAACAATACAAGAGGAAGGGCCCTGATCCCCCCCATTATAAATAGGAACAGACCCCTGCAGTGTAGTGGTCGGGGTCACAAATGAAGGAATGGGAAACAATGGAGGTACAAGGCCACTGGCCCAGCAGAGGAGGCGTGACACATCTGTGGGACTGAGATAGTGAAGCGTCAAGAGGGACACAAGCAAACAGACAAAACAAGAGCGTCAGACGTGCACGATGACTAGAACTGCATCCAGACATTCAGCGCTCCAACAGAAGAATGTCTGTGGAGCTCCAAATATGTTGATACGAACCGATTCAGCACGTGTTCAAGACAAGAAAACACGCCATGAGTAAATCACATTCAAAAGATCGCCAACAAAATGTTGATTGTATCCTGTGTTAGCATGTAGCGTAAGTTACACACACGTCCAGCTGGCTGCAACCACCTGTACAGTACACTATGTGTGTGTGTGTGTGTGTGTGTGTGTGTGCGTGTGCGTGACAGGACAGAGTAATTGTGCTCTTCACCTAAAGCAGCCTGCGAAGCTGTCAGGCTGTGCACCTCCACCCAGTTTCAGTGGAGGATCATCACAGGGCAGCCAGACACTTCCCCGAGGAAATCCTCCGGCCAGCCAGACATAACATATGCACTGTAATAATTATCACAATGTGACATCTGCTAATGCCATTTTGAACGGCTTCACTCCGACGGAGCGCACGTGGACAAGAAGTTGACAACAACATGTTATTTGTAGTGACAACTGTGGCACGAAGGAACTAAAAGCTTCTCTGGTGACGTTTGAGGGAAAGAACAGATTAAATCTGTGGCCATGACAGCAGCGGACTGTGAAACATATTTTGGTCACGACTTAAGAATGTGTGTGTGAGCGAGCATGAAGGGTCCCACATGAAGGGTCCCACGGGTGAATATCGGCCAATATTGGCTGAATTCATTCTCCCCCCGCAGTGACCCAAGCAGAGGCGGCATGTTATCACTCACTTCATCTCATAACAGTAATGATCACATTACCTCCATGGCAGCCATGACACATCATACCTCCGCCAAGTGGGTCAAAGCTCAATAGCCATGTCCTCCAAAGACCTAGTCCAGGATCTAGGATTTGATCCACATCGCCTCCGACAGTTCATTGCCTTTCCTATGTAACGTTACACAGATCAATGCCAACTTAATCAAAATCCATCCATTAGTTTTAGAGATCTGATGACATTCCCTCTAATCGTTTCACTCGGGTAAACCAGCCATTAACCATCGGTTATCAAACAGCTGACTAGCAGCCGGACACAACACAACTAACTCCTGCATGTCTTGTACCAGCTAATCAACTACAGCTTGACTTGCTCTTACAGCCAAAAATCGCCACGCAAAAACCAAACGGCAACACCATTCGCAATTTGAAATTTTGTGCGTGCTTGCATTATTGCAATAAAGATGAATTTGAATAGTCTGAAGGATCAATGTACTTGAGCCTGGGTACGTTCATAGACAGAGCAGCTTTTACAGTTGGGTGTTTAGTGCAGGAAGCTAACTGGTAGATGAACCGTGACAGGCTTCAGCTGATCAGCACGGCCTGAAGGAGTGAGCGCCAGGTCCTGTTGCTGCACCTCCACCTATTCTGGGGTGTTTTCTTAATGAACAGTATTCATTTCCTGGTACTTGCCAGCACCACTAGACATCTGACCAGCCATGCAAATGCTGGGCTTAATTAACTTCTTCCAAGTTTGGTTTGTGCTCCTGGAGTGGCTTGAGCCAGAAACCCCCGCCACCCCACCCAACACCTACACACTGTAATCCATTCATACTGCTCTGCGTAGGCAGATCAATCATAGTCCAGGATTTCTTTCCATATCACACATCCTGCCACGGAGACACAATCATACAATAGCCTGGTGTTTTCCACTAACAACTGATGTCAACTAGACACGGTCAGTGGCGGCTACAGGCTCACCCCCACGCCATCATCCCAACACCTCTCGAGCTCGCCACTGAAACAATGAACAGAGAGCCTACTTGAATGATGATAGTCTACAATGCGTGAATAAGATGAGAGCCAGCCTGCCTCCTGCACGTTTCCACATCTGATGAGTTCCAACTGCACTGGCAGAAGAGTTCAGTTGGCTCGTCCTTGTTCTCAGTTCATTTTTAACCCTCACCAGTGAAATTAACTGCTCCTCCTCACGATGTGCAGATGAAAGATTCCAGACCGTGAATTTTTCTGTACTGTGACATAGAGATAGTGATTGAGTAATGAATATATTATTGGATTTGAAAAGGTGGTCTTACTTCCTCATGGCGCTCTGCAGAAGGCTGCTAACACCCCGTTCACTTGACTCAGCTGAGTTGGAGCAGAGAGCCAGCAGGGCCTCGTGCCGTCATGCTAAGTGTGACATGTGAGGTGATTGCACTTGCATTTTTATATCTTTGATTGCATTTTTTATAACAAACATTAAACTACTTAGAGATTCCATCGGGGGGCCTCCGCATCGCTGCTCGTGGATGCTGTTTTGTTTAGTTCAGCTGGAGGTGGGGCGGCTGAAGTGGCGGCCCGGTGACCGCCCTGTTAGCTGCAGCTGTTAGCATCGTTTCCACTTCACTGTTCTTTTCTTGTTTTTAGATATTTGCTTTGCTGCCCCGTCGCCCCACCCTTTATTTACCCATGTTTGTTAGTTAGCAACCAACAATGTCTGCAGTTACCATGGCTACAGTTGACTCATCATCATCATCATCATGATCATCATCATCATCATCATCATCATCACACACACACAAACCAATCTATTTTTATTTCCAACTGAGGTAGGTTGGACTGACTGAGACTTGTGAGACTCAGCAGCAGTCACAGTGTTACACACTAATACGTCCGCAATGAGACAACTCAGCGGACCCTTATGGCCTACAGAGGACCAACATGGATCAATTTCAATTTGAATTTATTGGCTTGGAACGACTGAAACAAACCTGCTTAGAGATAAAACTGTAAAACACAACGGTGAGCCTCAATATTATAGAGCCTGACTCTATTTGCAATTGAATATTCTCAATTCTAAGTGGACCCTTTTTCACTCTGTAAGGATTCCATGAATAAAAGTTATCTGACAGGATGCTTCCCTTCCATAGATCTGAGTCGTTAAAACATGAGTGACTAACCGAGGAGGGTAACTGGAGTCAAACGCACAGGGCAGAGGACAGAAATCACACCTGTGAAAAACGAACAACTGTTATTTTGAGAGGCGTGTGCTCAGATAGAATATGACAAGTCTAATTTTGACAAAAAGAGCACAGGGTCTTTAGGCCTCTAACGGATGGCACATCAATTCCTGCCTCCGGATTGATTTTGACAGGTTTAAATGTGGTACATAAGACAATAATAGTTCGAGAGATAATGGAAATTTCACTCAGATGAACAGCGCCACACTGTCAGAAAGATAAATTGTCAGGTCAGAAAGAGGGCTGAAAAAAAAAAACATCATTTAGTTGACAAGCATGCATATATTCAAATGATTAGAAGATCACTTTCTCTTCGGTAATCCATCATTTTGTGGAAGGGAAACTGTCAACTTGCCTCTGGCTGACAGGTCAGTAACATGATGATTTGGAATGATCTATGCATTCATTTCAAGGACATATCTGTCCAGCTTTTCATGTACAATAAAAAAAGGTAATTCCAGTCACGTTGGTGAAAATATGCAGTCGAGTACAAACAGTCCACCACAGCACCACAGAGCGATGGCTGGAGGAGGCTGGAGCCTCCCAGGAGTTGCTAAAGCCAGGGGAATATGGAACATGAGGGGCTTAGGGCAGCATCCAAGGCCTTTCACCTTGGAGCTGTTAACAGTCGGGCCTGTGATCCCAAAGCCCCTGTTAAAGACCCCCTTGGGTTTAGGACTGTAACCAGAGAGTTGAAATAACAGAGGAGGGAAGCACCATGCAGAGGAGCCTCATGTGGTGCAGTGGGCTACTCCCTGGCCGGCCTGGCTAGAGGTCAGAGGCTAGGAGCTTTATTCTTCTCTGTTCTCTCTTCCACTCTCTTTCTCTTTACAGAGAATATTGCAATTTGAATTCTGAACAGCTGAATCCAGATGTGTTAACATGTTACGCCTCTGTGACAGAACACCAGATTAATATGTGTGAATACAAACTGAAACACTGGAGCGGCATCACCGCGGCCGCTCGGTTCAGCGCAAACAAGTAAAGCTCGTAATGATGGGGGGGTTGTTTTTGAGGGGGTACACTGGCTACTCTCTCGACACTCTCTCCCTTTGTCAAATAGAGATCAGCTGGACAGGAGGTCCAAGGGAGGTGGGCTCCCTGGAGCCTGTGGTGGATGGACAGAGGCTGGGGTCAAAGCACCCCCCCAGTTGAAGGCATTCATCAACGTATGCACTGACTGTGTGAAGGGTCCAGTAAGGTCGGTCCTGCGTGTGTGTGTGTGTGTGTGTGTGTGTGTGTGTGTGTGAATAGTGAAGTTAATATAGAGCCCACAGCTGTGCCTCCTCGGCCGTGTGGTTGTTACTCCTGGTTTTTGATTTAGCAGCATTCACCAGACATGTGATGGTTGAAGAATTTCATATAATTTCGTGTGACCTTCTAAGTCTCAGAATACAGTTTTCGTCAGCTCTCAGCCCTTCCAAGAATGTGCAGCGCTGTGTCGCCTGCTCCGTGGTGGAGGGTCTGCTTACCTGAGCAGTCTGCTTCAGTTGGGTTATTGAGCATCGCCTAGTATGTGCATTTTTAAGGTTATTTTTGTTTGTGTTTTAGTGAGATTTAATGTCCAGCAAAGATGAAAAAAATGCCTTTGCAATCTCTTTAGTTCCGATTTTTGGTTCACTCATTCGACACTTTATGAAAACTCATCTATTTATTTCTGTTTTTATGATCAAAATCCAACATTATTTCGTTCTCTAAAACTAAATATGTCATCCATATAATATATAAGTTTGTCAACCACTGATATCATGGTGTCCACCCGTCAATCAGTCTTCATGTCTAAGAGTTGAAGTAAATGTGTTAGCTAGCTAGCTGAGACGGTTCAGCTCCTCAAACAAGCCACCGTGGTTACAGGTCCACTGGCTCGAACGGATTCATTTTGAGGAAAGTGTGATGTGACATAGCTTCAGATTACACACAGGACATTTTGGGATTACCTCATCAGCTACATGAAGCACAAGATGGGTTTTGTCTGTTGCTCCCTGAAGGATAGAGCAACCCTGTCAGTGTCAGAGGCGGTACTTTAACTACCCTCTGCAGGGCTTCCTGATATACTTGAAGAATATAAATCCAGGAGGTTCATGGATCCAAAAGGTTCAGCTAGCAGCTTAAAAAAAATCAGAATGTCATATCAAATCTACCTTTTGATGGGGTAGTCGGACCAAAACTGGTTACAACCAACATCCTGCTGACCTTAAATGTGCCCTAAGACACACCACTGCGCTGTTGTCCTGCTCCTTGGAGTCATTTCTCTCCTGCACTTTTATGTCCAATATTGAATTAGGAAGTTATAATATATTGCTGCAGCAGTACCAGAGCCTGTATTTTATTCAATAAGACTGTATCTCCTCAGCCTAACTGTCAGTGCAAATGCTTCAGCATCAGAGTAGTTAAACAGAGGAACGGAAAAATTGAAAGGTCAAGTTGAGTGGCGGTTGAGTTACAGCACAACACTGCTAACCTGACCCCCCCCCCCATGTCTGAATTGCTTATGTGAACTGAAGTCTTTGTACGTCCTACAAAAACAACAACAACAACAACCCAACAACAAAAAACAAAAAAACTCACACCTTCAGGGAGGTTGGTAAACAAATGCTATGGATCCCATGGGTGTGGAGCTCAGCAAACCACAGAACGTTAGCTGCTCCTCCTTGTCTCAGCTTGCGGGTGTGTATTTCTGTCTTCTCTGAAGATGCAAAGGTAGCATGGTAGGACACACATCAGCACACAGACTGGTGTGCATCAACCCTTGCACGCACACACACACACACACGCACACACACAGTGCACACATAAAGACATATAAACACACAGCCCTCTGCACCAAAGCAAACAAAAATAACAGGCACCTGTTGCTCAAACCACAATCTACAATGAAGCCAAATTAGAGCGTCTCCTTGGCAACAGTTTTCAATCACAAGCTACAGCAGTAGCCTAGAAAAAAACTCACTTAAACAATGCTTCTATGTGACTCACCAGTAAACTATTACTAAAGTGTGTAACCAGTACACGTATTCGTCTGTTTTATTGAAGTTCATGTACAGACTAATACTGAATGAAGTTTTAATGGAAGATCTCAGAGATTCCTCTGCTGTTTGAGGGTAGTCGGGACCACATTCACCATTCGTGGTTTGGAAGATGATTGCAAAGTTGATTGCACAGATTTCACTGAAGTATGATGAATAAAAAACCTTCCTGCAACAGACTTCTACACCAGCAGCTTCTTGCTTGTGACAAGGCTGCGTGTTCACGTGTCATAGGGGCTCCTCTAGTGGTCACAGCCAGAACTTCTCTGAAACCACGGTTATTCTTGGTGGATCACAACTCAGTAGGAGGAACGACTTGAACACATACAACGCTCTTACCCACAGCATAATTCTTGGCATTTTCTTGAGCTCTGTGTTGGGTTCTGAGGGAGGATCAGTGATGTTTGCTGAGGTGATATGGAGAGATAAAGACAGTATGCATGTGTATCAGACAATTCAGCATGAACATCTCACGTATGCCGGCCAGCCATTGTTACTGTGGCCAACGACACTCAAAAGCTCTGTAAAGATTGATGGGGGGAGGAAATCCAAACAGCAGTTCAGTTTCTGTGAGGTGCATTGGACCAACAGGGTGCAGCTCAGCATTAGGAGGGTGCTCCTGATGTTTTGCTCTCATATGTGTGCATGTGAACTAAAGTGGGGGTGTGTGAATACAAGAAGGAGGTCTGAGGAGCCTCACTTCTTCACAAAAGAAAACCTAATTGAAAACACATGTGTTGCACAGTGCAGCACTTTTGGAGGGTTTGGGGGGTTTGCTATTGTGAATGAGGGTGTTACTGATGGGAGAAAGAAAGAGAGGGGGAAAGAAAAAAAATTGTTTGTGGGGGGTGCAGGGATTCTGGTGGTTGGGAGGGCATGAGAATGTAAACCTCGACGTAAGTGAGGCGATTTACTGGGGCCTGGGAATACGACGTGGGGAGAGGGAGGGGTGTAGTGTGAGTGGACTCAATTTAAACCATATTGTCCAGCAAACTAAATGTGAACGCTGCACCATAAATAAAGAAAACCCTCCCTGCGTCTCCTTCTCCCCCAGCATCACCTTGATGTCAATGTGCAGCGCTTGTCACTCAAAGCAGACAGAAACCACCCGTCATGTTGTTTTATTTCTTTTATTAATGGTCAGAGTGGTTTTACATTTGTGGCTACATGCTTATACTCTTCATGTGGGCCTCAAGCATTAAAATACTAAAAGATTATAATTCAAAGATGATGGGATGACATGGATTTATGTTGTAATTATGTTTCATAATGATAGTAATCCTGTAACTCCCATTATTCTCCTTAAAAGATCGACCACTAAGACTCAGACACGCATGTGGTCTGCTACCCTTGTTTGGATGATACATGAAGCTACCGGCCCGTGAGCTCGTCATTTCAAGTTTTATTTCAGTCCCCGAGCCGCTGCAATAAGAAACCAACATGAGAACAAAAGGCCATGGGACGGAGCACGCATACCTCCCCCCGGTGTCTCACTCAGATTTATACACTTTCATAAAAACGGGTCCAAAATGTCTGGCTGCGGGCCTGATATCCCATCTTCATGTTTGGACCACAGCCAAGAGAAGGATGTCTATTACAAAAGAAAAAAACAACAACCCTTTTTCAAATTTGTTGCTACAAACTGCACAAGGAAGGCAGGTGAAAGGCAGTGAAAGAGATGAGTGATGTGAATGGGAAGGGGGGATAGTGTGAGAGGAGGAGAGACCAGTGCGACGGAGTGGAAGCAGCAGAAGGATGATGAGGAGGATGAGATAGGGAGGACAAAGGGAAATGAAGGTCTTGGAGGTTAAGATGGACACCTTATAAGGCCTCAGAGTGAGGCTCACATCTCTCCCCCCGCCTCTGCTCTACCTGCAGCTGCTCCCCTTCCTCCCTCCCTCCCTCCCCCACCTCAGCACCTGAATTCTGGGTCTCATCACAGCTACCTGCCGGGGATTAACCAGAACCTGTTACCCCTCAGTGTCAGATGACTGAGCCCGCTCTCTTTGACTCTCTCTCTCTCTCTCTCTCTCTCTCTCTCTCTCTCTCTTTATTTCTCTCAACCACTCCCACCAACAAACACACACACACACACACACACACGTGCACGCTGTGAGAGTCAGTAATAGGAACCAACTGGGCTCTCAAGGCCGTGCAGTGGGCCAGACAGGCTCATTCATAACCCTCTAGTGAGTTTTAATGAAGCAAGGTTCTGGGGCAGCAGCGTGGGGGAGTGGCTAAATGATGAAAGAGGGGAAGATGGGAGATTTCTTCCTCCCTTTTAATACTTTCAAATAATGATTGGTGCACCTGAGCTTGGCCATAGTTCACCTGGTGATGAAGACCAGCGAACTCTTCATCATGAGTGACACAGACATGGGATTTTCTACTGACAGATTTCTCACCCGAAAATCCAGAACAAGCTTTATATTACTGTCGAGTTTTACCTATTTGATCGGTTCCGTTTTGTTAAGACTCCTCCTTTTTCTAGTTGCTTTGCTTCGATAGTGGGGGAATAATAGCTGCCTCGTCGCTAATCCAGATTCACTTCAGAGTGACACCTCTTTTGGAGTTCTGTCACTCCTGATTTGTTGAGTCCGGTCAAGGGTGTTTGCTATCTGTGCGTGGTTTGTTTAAGTCAGGTGTGAACATTAAAAATTGTACTCCTTATTCATAAAAACACAGTGAGGCTGAAACAAAGCAGACTTGTTGAAGTCAGATCGAGTTTTGGTCCTGTGGTCCCGACTGATGCATTTTTCACTTCTGCTATTCTGGTTCATTACAAACTGAAAAGCCTGGAGGCCTGAACCAAGTAAGGAAGACCTCCTTAATTAAACCATGCAAACACAAACTATCCATCAGTAAGTGCCCATGACCTTTCCAGTGACACTACAGGATATGAAAGGAGACTGAAAGACTTTGATAGTTATTGCTTAGGTTCCATATGATGTGCTTCAACAACTTTTGTTAATCTTGGGATAAGAATTTTCCATTTCAGTGGGTGATGAGTTTCACAAACCACACCTATAAATATGGCTAACGTAGGTGCCTGAAACATCACGCAGATGCACTTGTGGTGAATGTGCACGCTCTTGCGAGGATGTGCACATTTATGGCATTTATTGTAGTGTCAAGTATCCTTTCATCATGCGTGTTTTGACTGTGATGGAGCCACAGCAGTGCTGAAACATGGCTCTGTTTACACTGTTAAAGGCTGTAAATCAGGGAGCTGCTCAGTCTTTTATCTCAGGAGTTCGCTGACCCTGATCGGAGAAGCATCTGATTCAGCTCCATATTGCTGGAAGATGCACATACAACCCCTTTATACTTCATGTGCTCTGTGTGTATGTGCGCGTCTGTGTGTATATATGTAACTGAGTGTGTGCACGGAGTGACGGGTGTCTTGTGGATCCATTTGAACTTTAGTTGTCTATATATTAAGATCCATAATGGATGCCAAATGCTGCTGGGTGGGATTTGATGCATTTTGTGATTTGCACATGAGAGCGCAGAGATCTTTCATGCAGTGTTCACCTCCGTCCTGCTTTCTCAGGGTGAAGGGCTGGCGTGTAACCCGAGCTGCTGAAGTAACGGTGAAGGAACGACCCTTTACACCCTGAGGTCAGACTGATGTGAACATCAATAAAGTCAACTGGCACACATTATTGCTCTCAAGAAGACAAACCAACTGAAATCAAAACCTCAAAAACAAACAAATGCACAAAGTCGGCTGAGTATGATTGCAGCTGGTACCATTGTACGTCGCTCAGTCTGTGTAGAACAAGTGTGGAGTTTTTCCACTTTCATTGTCCATTTTGAAAATGTACATTCATACTGAGGTTCTGCCCTGTGAGATGCTTGGCTGAGGGTGTGATGAAGCCAAACAACCCCACTAAACCCAGCCTGGCTCTCCTCTCTCAGCCAGAAATACACACAAGCTGCACTCTCACACACACAAATACATGCATGTTTTCAGTGGGCAGATGGAGAGAAATCAGGGGCTTATAACAAACCTCCCACGTTCTGCTCTTCAGCCCTGGTGGCCGCGCAGCCTTTGATACTTCCCTCATAATAAATGAGTGGTTTTCAGCAAACCCCAGGAATGTTCATATGAAACCAATAGCACAACACACGACTGCATTATACAGTGTCTTTACAGTAATGATCCAGGAAATATTTTAGTCATGTAGAAGCTTGATTTAATCTTGCTTTCACCTCTGTAGATAATTGTGGAATTAAAGCATAGTTTGTGCAAGCATTAGCCTGCTGTGTTATGAGAAACTCTCTCTTTTTGGTGGAGCCACACAGGCAAAACAAATAAATGATTATGTAGGGAAGCCAACAATAAGATAAAATAATCTCAGATATTTTGAATACAGAATAATGAGCTGGGTATGGACATACTACTTGGTAATACAGTGATCATATCTTGGAAAAGTACTGCATGCCCGACCTCGCCGGTGTGATTCTGTATTCCTGTCACGCTGGGCTGATGGGATGTGTGTGGAGATTTGAGTGGGGAAGAAGAGGTCATCTGGAGTTGAAAAGAAGATGGGTCTTATGTTCTGTTGGGCTTTCCTTTCTCTGATCACCGTCTGCATCGGGGGATGAATCACCAACCAGTGTTCAGTTGCTTTGGCTGAGGGCCAAGAATGCAGGAGATGCTGGGTGGCGTGCTGGGTGATTTCCTGTCTGAGGGGTCTTCTTGTCGTCGTAAAGTGATCCACACCTAGTCCAAAAATAACCCGCGTCCCTGCAGGAGATGGCAGCGTAAAGCTGGTGGGGCACCACTGCAGCCTGCCCGGCTTCCTTCCTCAAAGGATGCTGAGGGGATGAAGCTGATAGTGTCTCAGAGTTGGTTGTTCAGTCAGCAGCTGGACGCCACAGACGAGGCCATTAGATGTGTGTAGAACAGGTGATAGGTATCAAAGGCACCAGCCTTGTTCCAGTAACAATAATAAGCTATACCGCAACCCCTATTTGTTCTTGCAGATGTTGCTTTCATGACTTAAAACCATTATCTGAATGTTGTACGGCAGTTTCAAAAAGGAAAGGGAGTGAAAATCAAAATCAGCACAATCGCTTCAGACTAAAACGAAACTGACACACCATGTTTATTTTCGCAAGAATGTATGATTTGGGCGCTGCGGTTTCACAGTGCTCTCTGACCTCAATGTGCACTGGCAAGTCAGAATGATAACAAATCAACATTTTTTATCACTGCACCATGTGTCAGGGAGAGAGTGAGCGGTGGATTTTATCGTAGAGACTTGCTGCCACTGGATGACAGGCTGGAGGAATCGTATCAAAGACGATAAATGAGGGTAAAGAGGGAAAACAGATTGCACACTTTGAAATATCTGACCCTAATAGGCCAATTATTTCCATGAGGGCTTTTCTGCTCCATAAACAGAGCAGCATATTTGTGCAGGTTCATGTGTGTTGTTTCAGAGAGCCCAGGCTGTCCTGGTAGGGGGCATTTCTCCGGGTCTCTATGCAGCAATTTAAGTGGCTTGGCCAGCATATTTCACAGCATCTGACAAACCGCAACACAAGAGACAGAGGAGAGGCAAAAACATGCACCGCCAGTAGACTGGATCCTTTTTGAGGAGGATATACCACAGAAGCCCAGCTGAGGCCTCAGATAGAGGTTTGCAGTTAAATTGCTTTATGTTAGGGGAGAATTTGTCGAGGGGGAAAAAATGGAGCAAAGGCTAAAAATGAGAGAAATCCAATAATGAAATAAATCTGCCCACAGCTTTTTTGTTTAATGAATGTGGAGCTGATTTATTTTCCGTATGGCTCGGCAGATTTGTCTGGGTGCAGAACAGAGCGTGCTCTGTTCAGTGCCACGCTCAGCGACCAGGTGTGGGACAGACGGGCTGAAACAGTTAAAAGTAAACTGAGTGCAGTGGAAATGGATCTGCTTCAAAATTGTGTGCCTCTTTTTTTTTTTTAAACAGCTTTGCCAGGGGAAATAGATTTGCACAGTCTGGTTTTTGTCCCTCTCCACGTCATCGTCACAACAGCCAGCTATTTTTTGTTAATTTTCACTCGCAGTCATATTTATTAAAGGATTTAAAATGAAAGTAACGTTAGCACCAGAGCACACAAATCAGGATAATAAATATCTGTCACGTATATCAGAAAATACCCTTCAATGAAGGGGAATCAAACAATGAGTTGGAGATTTAGAGTGGAAGCAAATGCATAAAACATGGTGGACAACCACTGACAGAGCGATAAGGAGACGCAGGGAGGGACAGATGGCTAGAACCATGAATTAATAGCATGAGAGAACCAAAGTAAACAGATCTGTTGAAACCAATGTGAAACTGAAAAATGCCCAACCGAAGTACATGAACACTTGTGAGGATTAACCTTTTGTACCCGAGCGACCTCTGTTTATGAAGACAAGCAAGACGAGTGCTCTTGACAAGGCCTTGAGGGACACCACTGGAACTGCCAGTTCCCAAAGTATTTTAATGTTCTGTCCTCCTTCTGTCCTGCTCAACAGGCGCGTGGGTGCACGTGTGCATGTGTGTGTGTGTGTGTGTGTGTGCGCATACACAATAACAGCATCTATCTCACTCTAATGTCTGCTGTTCCCTGCTATTGAAGGGAGGTAGATCCATGAGGCAGGGCTGAGGTCATGTCAGAGACACAATGTTGACAGATTATGGTTTTCCACCCGGTCACATGATCTAAGGTTCCTGCTAGCTGTTGTGTCAAGTTGAGCCTCAAAATTGGAATCTACAACAAATTTGTAGTTTTATTCAGACTGGGTTGATAAATTCAGGAACGTCCAGTGACTGCATGTCCCCATTACTTTGATTGCTCTTCATGTATGCCGATTAATTACTCAATTACACATTTCTAATTGTTTGATGTTCATTTCTTTTTCACATCATTAAATTTGTCTTGAGTCCTTGAAATTAGCACTTAGGTAGTGTTTGTGTTAACAACACAACACTGTGCTGGTAAAAACTAAAATAAAATTAACGCTGATATTCAGTAAGAGGGCAGTTAGTGCTTCAAACCCTCATGTTTGTCTCAGTTTACAGTGAACAGGAAGCATAAACGTTTCAACAGTTCAGATAAAAGCTGGCAGAAGAATGATCACTTTATTAGCGTCGGTAGAGCCGATCGTGTTTCACAGCTACAAGGTCATTTAAAGTGCTGAGGGGGCATCTTGAAGGGCTGCAAGGATCTCCATAGGCCAGCAATCCCAAATATTTCAAGGGAAGTCATTCTTCCAAAGTTTTATTGTCTTTATTGTCTTTTACCCCGGTTACTCTGCCTGCCATCCACTTTATTGGCCAGAATCATCTCATATGTCTATTTATTGCTTGTTATTAAGTCATGCTCCAAACTGACATATTGTTCCAACGCAGCAATGTGCCGGCAACCCCAAATATGGCTGGCAGGCTTTCAAAATATGCTTTGGAGATGGAGCAAATGGTGGTTTGGCTCATCTCAGACAGACAATTTTCAACCAATGAATCAAACAAGCCTAAATTTGACAAATTGGGTAGAGTGTGATCAACTCGAGTTCACGGCTTGTCTTCGGCATGTGGCTCTGGTCTGAGACCAAAACGGAGTGCTGCGATTCTTTGATGGCTAAATGCTGCCCTCTGTCAAAAAATGCGAGTCACTGCAAAAAAAATGTGGCCAAAAATGGACACAGTAGCACAGCTCCCAAACTATTTAAAACAAAATAAAATGATAACAATATGATATCCATCAAATAATTCCAAGGATACCATTTCAGCCGTGAGAGTCATTTCCTCTGTGTCAGCCTGTGAGTCTGCTTCCAGGAATGCAGCTGCAGACGCAGCACTTCTTTGTCCCAATGTGTGTTCCATTTGGGCTTTTTGTCTCAAACACACATGTGGCTCAAATATGTGGCCCGGCACTCTCCAACAGAAACAGCCGAGCGTTCCAGCGAGGTCTTAATATGCACCTCAGTGGAACGTGGCACACTGACACTAAACCAAGTCAGACACCACTTGTACTAATATTTAAAACACATTCTTCTACAGATGCATGGCTTCACTCGGAATCAGGCAAAAGACACACACCACCTAAAAAAGAGGAAGTAAGAACGAATGTGAAAGTTTTACTTAAAAAAAAAACAGCATTTGCTCTCACACACACACACACACACACACACTTCCCCTTGAGCTGTACATTTGCATATATATATATATATGTATATATATATGAATGGGAAAAAATGACATTTTATATCCAGAAGATGATGAACTGTATCCCACATCAAGATTATTTTGTCCTTTAAAGTGATCTTGGGAGTTTTCATCCCCTATCTTACATTGAAGGCCCTGGGGGGGAGGATCTGACTTGACAAGACAGTCACTGATGGCCTCTCTTAGTCCCTTTTGTCGATGCCAATAACATTTGAAACAGGAAAACACCATATAGGTGAAATACTGACATAGAAGTCAACAGATCATTGGATTATCAAGACAACAAAATAGCTTTGAAATGTTACCCTTCACAGTAGGACACATTTTGATACATTATTATGATCTCTTTCTTTTTAATCAGCTTAATTAAGCTGATTGTTTCTTGTTGCTGCTCTTGTTGCATGAGCTCAGCTCTAATCACTTCATCCAGGGAAGATGGAGGAGAGGGAGTGGCAGCCCACAGATCTGTGCGTAGCGTGACTTTGGGAGGATTCAGACAAAAATATCCCGGCCAGAATCACAAGACAGTCTGGAAATATTAGAGCCGTTTAGTGTGTGTGTGTGTGTGTGTGTGTGTGTGTGTGTGTGTGTGTATGTGTGTGTGTGTTGTTGTTGTTGTTGTTGTTGTTGTTGTTGTGAGTGCAGGGTACTGTCTGGTGAAGAGAATGTCCTGAACCCTGACAGGCAGGTTTGACCCGAGCTGCCACTCTACCATCACGTTCAGTCAGATTCTGAAGATCCACATTAACACCTTTTCTGCACAAACAGTCCTCAGGAAATCTGTGTCATGTTTACTTTGTGAACCACAATAACAGACGATGGGATAGAAGCAACCATGACAGCAAACATCAACCCTGCAGAAACGTCTGCAAGACACTGAGACCACTCCAGATCCTTGGGGGCCTCACTTGGGTTTGGCTGACACAGGCAGCAAGCCAGTTTCTCTTGAGTAGTAGAATGATCCCCAAATAAAGGTCAAATAATGAAATCATTTCTTGGATTAATCATCAGTAAGTCCAGTTGATTCAGGGAAGGACTGGATGTCAGGTAGGAGTTACAGCTCCCGTGTCCGTTCTGTTCTCATCTAACCCTCCAGGCTGAACTGTCCACAATCGCTAAAACATGTGGGAATTGTTCTTTTGCATGGAATTTCAATTTAAGGAGTTGTATTCCATAAAAATGTGAAGGAGAGCCATAAAGGAGGATCCAAGTCCACCCTCAAACTGTCTGTATAATGTACAACTTCGACAGTTCTGCAAGTAGCTCTTCACAGTCTCGCTTCTATATGACAGAAGATGGACCAGAAAAACTCTCATTGAGGAGTTTCAGGTCTGTCTCAGAAAACTCTTGCTGCAAACTGTTTACGTCAAATTTGGATTCAAGCACATTTGACTGCAACTGATATCTTCAAGTAGGTTAGATATCCTCATCAGTTTGCAGGTTGTCAAGATTTTGTTTCTACCATTTTTCATTCAAGATGAGCTCACAGGGTCGAGGATAATTGTTGCCAAACTTGAAGTTGTTTCCATTTTATATTCAATAAAAATGCTTTTGTGAGACAACAAAATATATGAGGCAGAGCTGGGAAAGACAGAAATGAGCTTCCAAGGTAGAGCAGCAGCCTGCCAGATGCACTCTCAGCAGCTGGATAACAGATATGATGAAATTTCAGATCATTCTATAAATGCCACCAGCAGCTGCTTCCAGTTAGTGTCAGATGATTATTAAAAAGTGCAACAGATTAACCGTTTGTTATCAGCTATTGAGCAATCACATTCCCGCCTCACAAAACAGTCACTAAACCAAGTCGACGGTGCAGGAGGTGACTTGAACAGACCCAAGGTTATACAAGAGCCTCCTGAGCTGGGATGAAATGTATCAGGACTTGCTGTTTGTTTGGGTTTTTTTTTGGGGGGGGGGGTCTTTCCTATTGCATCAGCTTATGTGGAATTTTACAAGCAATAATATGTGGAGATCATGGATGTGGGGACTGACAGCATCTTTCACTGCTCTCTCCAGCACCAGCTCGCTCTGTGTCCCGGGGGTGGGGGGGCTTCTCCTGTTACCTACTAATACGTCCCAGCCACACTTTCTACTCTTCTATGCCTCCAACTTGACAATCGTCCAAAACTGTTGAACATGCAAACATGTTTAAAGAGCTCAGCTTCAGTCAGGGGACCACAGCCCACGAGGCAGAATGAAAGGAGGAACACTGGAATACTGCATACGTGGGCCGACTGATTAAGATGCTAAGCTAAATACTTTATCCTGCTTCATAGTTTTGTCATATTCATTATTTTCTCGATTCTGAAATGTCCACACATACCTTATAAAAAAAGTCTTCCAGCTACTACAGAATCTTGTTCCGAGTACGTTTGTGGAAGATGCAGGAGAAATTCCAGCTGGCATTCCCAAGGAATCACGTGCAAGTGAATGGGACGAGTGTGATGTCACAGTGACCTCTAACCACCATCATTTTTGAAGTATTTGAGTTCAAGAGGATGTTTTTGCCAAATTTGAGTAAATTCCCTCTGTCCTGAGAGGTCATGGGATTTAGACAGACAGAGATGACCTGACAGCATGTCTCCAGCCCTCAGCTAACTGACGGATGTCCACAACGTTAAATCATTATTTTTAGTTCAATAAAATACACAAGAGCTGTAAAGCCCAGTTGTTTATTACATTTGCAGTTTATTGTTCATTTTTAGTTCTTTTTTGATCTGATTCTCCACAGCAAAATACAACTGATCACTTGAAGTCTTATGTTTTTTGCATTTGAGCACACACAGCAATTCCTACCGGATCAGTTGGATGAGTTGGTGACTGGATCATCATCAGCATCACCATCACCATCACCATCACCATCATCATCATCATCATCTGTGGCTTCATAAGTGTCACGTATTTACTTTACCTGGCAGAAATGACAGCAGGTTCTCAGGATTTGCAACTTTCCAGTGCTTTGGCAGGAGCGGAATCATCCAGAGAACACGGGAATACAAATAAATCTGCTTCTGGCTGGACTTCAGGACAGAATGGCGAGTGTCTGTGCTCATATTTTATAAATATCAGTGGCACCAGCAGAGTTCATGCTGACATGTACTCACACATGCAGTAAACCATCAGTTTGCAGTACTGTGGTTTTCATTAGTGGAATACATGTAAGCCGTCAAGGGTGGAAAGTCACAGAGAAGCCACCCGCTCGATTGTGGTGATGTGGCTGGTTGGCTGAGGGGTGTGACTAATTTGCCCAGAGTGACACGTCTTCCATGAAAAAAAAATTCCAATGAGTCTTTCTTTGTTTCTCTCATCTTCATTTCATTTTTTTACTCCTCATGGGTTTGATGATTTAAATGATTGCTTGGGCCACTTTCATCTCGAAAACACGTATAAATCGATTCATAAAAATCTGCAAAGCTGCCATACTTTTACACACTGATCTGAAAATATCCCGCAGAGGAATCCATAAGCATGACGTCCACTTAGTTTCTAACAAGACTGACTGTGTGTGTCTGTGTGAATGTGCTAACATGATGTGGTTTTCTAGCTTAGTAAAAGCTCAGTTTCATCCAGTTTGATTGATACTGGCTAACCATCAACGGCTGCATGCAGACTTGCACCTCTGCTCCTCTCTCCACAGCTGTTTCCTGCCCCAAACTGCTGAAAACAGTGGTGAGGCAGGACCAGAGCTAGGCCAACACAAACCAAAAGTCTCCACCACACACACACACACACACACACACACACACACACACACACACACACACACACACACACACACACACACACACACAGGTTTGCGTAGCTATCCTTACAAGGACATTCCATTGACTTCCATTCATGTGAATATCCTCACCCAAGCCCTACTCTTAATCCAAACCTAACCAATTGATGCCTGACCTCAACCTCAAACTAACTGCAGTTTACACCTTCACTCTAACTTTGACCAGGTGTTCATAAATTAAGTTCAGCCGCATTAGGACCAGGTCTTTGGTCCCCATGAGGACTAGAGGTCCTGATAAGGTTAGTATTTTTACCAGAAAAGGTCTCCAAAAGATAACAAAAACAAAGTACACACACACACACACACACACACACACACACACACACACACACACACACACACACACACAGGAGCGTACCAATCACATCTCCCATTAGACTGCTACTGGTCACCTTGCAGCACTTCCTGTCTGAGTTGTGTCATTTCCTTTTCTTTCAGCAGAGGGAGGGTTCAAGCTTTCCTCAGGCTGAAGCCCACAAGGGATGAAATGAGGACAAAGTCAAAGCTTCCTCCTCTTCTTTCTCCGTCACTCACTCACTCACTCACTCACTCACACATTCATGTAGAAAAGTACATTTTACAGCTCAGCTGAAGAATCTTTACACTGGTAGTGACATGATGTTATTTCTCCCCTGTAGCACATTTGCTCAAATTCACATCTGGGTGGAATGAAGCCTTGTGAAAATGTGGGACTCATATAATTCTAAATAGGGTATAAAGGCTGGAAAACATGTCTGTGACTGGGAGGTTGCTGGTTTAGCCTGGGAATTAGGAAAAAATTCCTGGGTAATGACAATGTGCCCTTGAGCAAGGAATTTACCTGATGCAGGAGGGTGAGCAGAGTGTGTTGTGGTTGGCTGTGGTTTCACTGGGCAGCTCCCAGATGTGGTGAAATGTATGCAAGGCACAAGCGCCTTGCTAAATTCGTCTTTCATTATTTTTTTTCAAGTACAAATTGGTTTTACTGAAAAATACAAGTAAAAATTCAAAAGAAACTTTGCGGCATTCTGGGAAAACAACATCAAGCATTCAACTGAGTGCGGCTGCTTCAGACTTACTTTGTCCTTCATCTGTGATGACGAATCATAACAACTCTAAATTGAGGCTGTTTATTGCCAGGGACTGAAACAACTGTTTAGAGACAATCCCCAAACACAGAAGAGAGGAAAATGTCTTGAGAACCACTGGAGAACACTTCAAAGTGGTCCCAAAGAGCAGACTCATAAATGGTTTGACCCTAAAGTGTGCTCAGCGCCATCACTCTCCAGTAGCGAGGATAAAGACATGAGGCAGATTGTTTGGGACAATTAGGCTGATGCCAGATACTGGCCGCTATGGTCGACACAATCACGGGTCCCCATCAGCCAACTCTGTTTATCAGTAATTGCAATTTGGAAAGAACTCTGTGGCAATTAGGCGCAGGGAGTGGCCAGACAGAGAGCTGGCCCTGCCCTAAACAAGCACGCAGTGTTTGGGTAGCGTGTCCACGAGGTCCCCCTGAGATGGAGAGAGGGGCACTGCGAAGGAAGGAAGGAGGGAAGGAAGGAAGGAGGGAAGGAAGGTTGGAAGGTTGGAAGGGAGGAAGAAGGGAAGGAAGGCAGGAGGGAAGGAAGTTGTGAGTAAATCAAACCCAAATATAAATGCGTAGTGGGGAGCCTGCTGAGGTGCTCAGCTTATCTGCTGCTGTGAGATAAGAAAGAATTATTCTGACACAATTTCAAAGATGTTTGTGCTAGAAAAAAGTCCCTTAAAAAGGACGTTCATAAATCATAGATTTGACTGTGATCAGGTTATTGAACAGGCTTTATCTTCTCATGTCTCCCCCAACATGTGACGCTACAGAAGCTGTGAAGGACTGATGCCCTCTAGTGGCCGTAGCTGATGGCTCCAGAGGAAAATGATTCAACAGAAAGTCAGCACAGGAGATGGATGAATTTGTGGTGGGATGACGGGATCTCACTTGTTCAGTTGCATTAGTTGTGGCCAAGCCTCAGTGCTGTGCTGCATGAAGTTTCTCTAAATGGAAGCTTTTGTCTTTGTGTGATGAAGGCTAAACCACTGATTCATCAAATAATGATCTCAAACATCGAAGACCCTGCTAGGTTTTGTCTGCTGTCATAAAACACTCAATCAAAATAGTGTACAGATTTGAGTCTAAAAGACAAATGATTTAAAAAAAGATCACAATTATTCTACGTCTCATCAAGGTAGCAAATCCAGGGCTCAGAGAAGAGCTTCAGGGCCCGGCTGGGCCAGGAACGTGGGGCGGCGAGCGGTCTGGGGGCCCTGTTAAGGGCCGAACAGCCACAGTCCCTGAGGGACCCTCAGCTGTGATTGCTACTTAAAATCCAGTGAGTCAAATAAGAATTACTCAAACCTGAACAGACCAAAAGAAAAAACACCTAGAAGGTGGCTGTTTGTAGTCTCCTTTTGTCCCTGGAGAGACGGAGCCGTGAGGACCATCGGCCGAGGTCTCTGCTGAGAGAGCTGCAGCTTCGGTCATCCAGGTGCCTCTCCGACCTGCTGCCTGATGAAAAGTCCTTGTATGGAGCCAAGAAAACTTCCAGCTTCAAGTATTTTAGATTGCAGGGTGATGTTGAGGAGGAACAGCTACTGTATGGAGGTGATGGAGATACCTTGAAAAATGGAGCTTCAGATCTCCTGCTATGAGGTCAGGTGTCAGGAGGAGGGAGGGCTGAGAAGGGATGCCAAAATGGAGGAAAATGTACCACCAGACCTCATCAGGAATCTTTCTCAGGGATTCCAAAGTGAATTTGACGGTGAGGATGTCCAGCTCAGGTTTCCGCCTGGTCTACCTCACCTTCATTAAGGCGCCTCAGTGATTCTACTGCAGGTGCACAAGTGAGCAGGAGCCGAGGGCCCAAAAGACAGTCACTGTGACTGCAGGGCACATGGACCTGATGAATGGCGCTTTAGGAAATAAACCTTCTGTTCCAGTAAATTATTTTCACAAATGCACAATGGCTGTATAATCACACCATTTTTGTTCTGGTGCCCACAGTCCTTCCATCTCTCCCGGCTCCATTCCAGTCATCCCAAAATGCTGCTTAAACCTCATATCGAGATGTGAACACAGCTCTGGCTCTTTGATTCTGTTTAGTGAAACATGACACAACAGATACTGTAACCTGGCAGACAACAGAGGAAAGGTGTGGAGGATGGAATGGAAGCAGCATCTGTTGAAGTGCCCGCACAGGCGACCGACCCCTCCGTGCACTGATCCGTCTGCATATCACATCAAGGAGAGTCACAGCGTTGAAGAGAATACTGATGCCAAACTGTCCCAAGATGTGCATTCAGTCCATTTGTCTACTTCTGGTTCCACAGAGTGCTGGCACGAAAGCATTGAAGGATCCTGACTGCCATCTTGTGGACAAGTCTGGTAGCTGCATTTGAAGGAAGAGACATGAAGAGACGCTGTAATGCATTCCTATTCCAGACGATAGGAGACCTGCTGGGTTCAAGAGCTGTCAGTGGTTCATGATTGTGTTCATGTAATGTTTCATTCTCTCCTGTTTTTGTCTCTTTTAACACAAAATCATGACATGTAAACACGTGCAGAGTTGCATCCACTCCCTGTTGCTGCCTTGACTCTAACACAGAAGTCATTGTGGAGAGTGTTACACTGTTACACACACAAACACACACACACACACACACATTTACACTCTCAGCTGCTTGAGCTGGCTTGGGAATTAAACAAGCACAATGAAAATAATGTTGACATGTTCACCCAACATCCAGGTGACTTTTCAGGAATAGTTGACCACAGGTAGACGCTGCAGAGGACCTGAGGGGGGGTGATAAAGTTGAATTCTACATGGAACGTGTTGTCTTTAATTGTTTCCAAGCGTCCCAGATTCGTTGGCAGAAAACCTGCCTTTGCTCGCCTGAGCCTTTCGTCTCCTTCCAACGTAAACAAACAAAAAATATTGTATCACATTGTTTCATATTCATTTGAGATATTAATACATTTCCTGGGGATGTGAGCATGGGCAGGTGATCATATGGGATTTAAAGTCAACTGAGTGTCCGCTATGATGGTGTGTGTGTGTGTGTGTGTGTGTGTGTGTGTGTGTGTGTGTGTGTGTGTGTGTGTGTGCTGCTATTAGCTCAGCTCAGCATCAATGTATCAGAGTGATCCTGCCACATATCACGATTCAAAAAACAAAGGAGAGTGACGGCATACATGATGCCAGCGATCATAACTCAATGCAACATCCATTATCATCCCTAAAATGAGTTGCAGCTGGAATCCTGAGGAGACGAATATTTTCCAGGCTGAATGTTTTGATTGGTTGATTTGACGCTCTGATATCACTCCAACACCATAACCTGCCTCCTGACACAGATACTCTCACTAAATATAGCTGTCATCTGTTCCATAGCCACAATTATTAGCTGCAAGACTTCATGTGCTCTGTATTGTTTGAATACATTTTTAATGGTAAAATGTCAATTTGATATCACAAATGTATCCGATAAATAAAGCTTTCTTCCTAAGACCCGTGTCCTCAAACAGCAGTTCTTCTGTATTTCTGACACAGGAGTGGCGAGGGCTCCCTTTCTGCAGGCTCCAGATGGCCGACTGGAGCCAGATTTTGGACTTTTCACTCCAAAAGTCGAAGAAGAAAATGTCCATCACCTTTGCTGGATCTTTGAAAGGAAGTCTCTTCATGCAAACACACACAAGAACAACAACAATGTGAAGCTGGAGCTGCTGCAAAACACTGAACTTCCAATCTTGTTCACACCTAAAAATCAATTTAATGTCAAAGCTACGCTCAAATGCCAAGCAACCCAAAAACAAACAAGGGAGAGGCATCAGTTAAGAACTGGAGAGTCAAATAAATCAACCTTATCAGTTTAAAACAGACTGAACCAGTGGATCATCCTTCTGTCAAATACAACCTTGTTTTTGTACCTTTAATTAGACATTCAACTTGTAAATGTCACTGGTCGGCTGCCATATACGCTTGAAATGGCCAGAACAAACAAACATTAAAACCTGGAGTGATGCTCCTTGATGGGCACGTCCACCACAGCTGACGGTGGGTCTGGGAGAGTTTCACTTATTCATAAAGAAAGAGGAAACAATGGAGAACCCTCAGGACAACCCGATACTTACAGCATGTGTCAAGAAAGAAGCGCTGCTGGCTGTGTACCTCCATCCACTCTCAGCACACAGCCTCCATATTCCAGTCAATCCTCTTTCCCATTTTGTCAATACATGGCGCTCAGGAGTATTAAGCTTCCATCTATCTTTAGATGGACTGTTGTGAAAATAGTTTTTTAACTTGTATGGACGTGGCAGAAGCTGTTTCCTGTCTGATATTAGATTCAATTTAAAGCTCTTGTGTGGACTACATCGACATTTCTTCACCTATACATCTTCCAGCAAACCCTTTCATGTTTTTTTCCCATCCTGTAGCCTCTACCCCCCCAGCCTTCCTCGCCCCCCACCACAGTCTCACCCCTCCATCCTGTTTGCAGCCTGCCAGCCTCAGATAAGTTGTCTTGGCAGGGAGTTGGAGTGCCGTCCTTCGCCTTGCTGAGTGGGAATCCAGGAAGCTGTATTCAAAATACACCACTGGAACAATAGCACAGGGAGGGCAAGTAATCGGGTTGAAAATTGAAAAAACGGAGAAAACAAAAAAAAGTGAGAGAAGAAGAACAATCAGTGTCAGACAATCAAGCTGCACCCTGATGTGGATGACGGTTTCATTCTTTGATTTCAGTGACTTCTATCAGGAAAATGCCAACCATCCTGGATATGATCTGGAATTTTTTTGAAGTATTTGTGACATTCAAGTACTCTCACTCTGCTCTATCATTAACACTCATGTCTTACTCAGTATTTTAGTTTTCCTTTTCTGAAAATATTAAAAGCAACAACTTTCTAGAAGAGGGGCGGCGTGGCTCAGAGGTGGCGTGGCCGTCTAGCAACCGAAGGGTTGCTGGTTCAATCCCCTCTTCCCCTGGCGACCGTGTCCAAGTGTCCTTGAGCAAGATACTGAACCCCTAAGTGCTCCTGATGGCCCTGTGACGGACTGGTGACCCGGCCAGGATGAACCCCGCCTCTCACCCAATGTCAGCTGGGATGGGCTCCACCCCCATGACCCCAAACAGGTAAGCGGTGTAGAAAATGGATGGATGGCTGGAAGATGGATGTAGAAGGCACTCAGGTAGTACATAACCCCCACCAAGGAGCAAATACTGCTAATAGCTACATGCTGTATGTCTGATGATGACCTGGAACAGTTTTCAGGGTCCTGCAGTTGACCCAGATGACCTCTAACTCTTCTTCCCATCTTTTTTCAAATTTCTTATAATTCTGTAGTTGTTATAACCTGCAAACAAACCTTTTTTTTTTGGAAAAATTTTACCACAAAAAAAACCCCCTTGATTTTAATCAGATCTGTTTTGGCAGGAAAGTTTTTGATGGAAATCTGCAAAATCTGACCTATTTAGTAATGTCCATCTACAGGTATCGATCTATCTATCTATCTATCTATCTATCTATCTATCTATCTATCTATCTATCATCTATCTATCTATCTATCTATCTATCTATCTATCTATCTATCTATCTATCATCTATCTATCTATCTATCTATCTATCTATCTATCTATCTATCTATCTATCTATCTATCTATCATCTATCTATCTATCTATCTATCTATCTATCTATCTATCATCTATCTATCTATCTATATATACTGTATATATATATATATATATCATTAATTTCTGATTAATAGAGCTGCAATCAGATTAATAGAGCTGCAATCAGATTAATAGAGCTGCAATCAGATTAATAGAGCTGCAATCAGATTAATAGAGCTACAATCAGATTAATAGAGCTGCAATCAGATTAATAGAGCTACAATCAGATTAATAGAGCTGCAATCAGATTAATAGAGCTACAATCAGATTAATAGAGCTGCAATCAGCACTATAAAATAGTTGTTAACTTGTTAACTGTACAGGTTTTTGAGGATGCTGAACAGCCACATGATGCACCAAGAAATCCTCAACCTAAATAAGTCAGAATCTGCTGGTGTGTGGCAGGTTCTGTCTCTGAGTCCGTTAGGGTGTGAAGCCGCTGCTCAGTGCAGATCTGTGGCTGCACAAACTGCCATCGCCAGTTCCGCTCCCTTTTTTGATTTACAGTCAGATGTTAATCAGGCTCCTATTCAACACAGTCTGAGCAGCAGGAGATAACCAGGAAACCTGACACATTCAATAATACCACTCCAGGCCTGAATTACCAGATATTTGTACAATTGTAGGGTTTGTTTTTAGAACCAGGGTGTGTATTTTGCCTCGTGGAAGTAAACTGCTGTCAGATAATCTTGTTGAATCAGATTAATCTTGTGAGTTGACACAAAAACACCAGTGCATTTTCTCCGATAGTTATTTTTCTATACAGGAAAGGCTCCTCTCGATGCAGCCACTTGGTTACGGCGCTCCATGTCGGGTCTTCCTGCCTGTCCCTCCCACCCTGC
Organism: Aulostomus chinensis; assembly: GCF_037954235.1. NCBI lineage: Eukaryota > Metazoa > Chordata > Actinopteri > Syngnathiformes > Aulostomidae > Aulostomus > Aulostomus chinensis. The sequence goes on from NC_141329.1 coordinate 1,415,453, forward strand.
TATCATGATGAACTGTGAACTAAGCAGGTAAAAATCACTTTTTTATAGAGATAGTTTACTGTTTATTCACTTTCAACAGCTGATTGCTCTGATATGATAAGCGGCAGGTTCTCATTATCACCTTCTGCTGTCATGACATAGGATTGTCCGACTGTTGTCGTGTGTTGTGCGCTGAATACCACATGTAAATCCAAGCACCCTCTCGGTACGATCCAAGTGGTTCAAAGCTACGTAAACAGCTGGTCAGCTGGTTGGGGGCAGGGGAGGAAGCCACAAATTTAGAGGACCGCTGCAAGTAAACATGGTGATTCAAAGCATCATCGGTGTGGCTGGATCAAGAGCTCCATGGGTTATCAGATTCCCATTCAAAATTTGAGCAACTGCCAAACTGAAACTCAGCTCCATTACACCAGGGAAATTGGACCATTACCAAAATAAAGCTGGATGAAGGGATGTAATGGTTTCACCCACGGGATGCCTCTTATCTTTTGTTATGGATACTCTCTCTGGCGGTTAGGTCTCCAGAAGGTTGGCTCATCCCAGTTTTACAGGCTCATTAATATTCCTCGCTATTTTGTTCTTATTTACTATTATCTCATGTATCATCTAGTAATTTTATTGGTTCATGACAATATTTCAAACATATTTTACCCTTCCAATCTTAGTCCAATAAATGATACTGGAGGGAGGGCTTTTTTTCAGCCCGCCTTCTATATTCAGTGCTGCTGCCATCAAGGGAAAGCAAAACAAACAAGGCAATAGACAGAGGATGTGAGTGCTGCTTTCCTGGAGCCAAACCAGAGAAGCGGTAAATCATAATCCCTGAGCTGAAACTGAATTCACCACACCTATCAAAACCCATTTAGGATCAGAGGCCAGAGGTCCAACCATTTACTATCTGTGAGCTCTCCCTTTTTTCTCCAATCCTTTTCTTTCAGGAAAAAAAAACAGTTAAATGAAAGCCAAATACACATGGATAATCCCCGGCGTCTCTCCAAAGAGGAAATTATTATATTTGAAGTTATGAAAGTGCTTCCTGAAGTGAAGGAAATGCACTAGATTTTTAGGCCTGTGTCTTGAGCTAAGAAAAACATAAGCAGACGTATGCTGGCAGGAAGACAAATGCATGCCCCCCACCCCTCCCTCCCCTTTGTTTGCTCAGCCCCTCAACGTGCATTGTGATTTATAATATAGCCAAGGAGAAAGAATTTTTGACAAACAAATCTAGAGTGAAAACTCCAAAGGTCCCTCTGGCCAGAGACGTGAAGGAGGAAATTGCATTGATTTAAGCACATCTTCTTCTGGCATCTATCCCCTTTCTTCATTTTTCCTCCCTAAAGTGAAGGCATTTGTTCCACAGCTGCTGCTTGAGATACTTCCATCTAAAATGTTTTCTTTGTCCCTCATTATATCCCCAGTAAGCTGATGAGGGGAAGCGAGTAGCTTTAAAATGGACGCGAACTTCAACCGCAGTCCGCTTTTCTGTGGCCAGAACGCATTTAAACGTGTTACTTTTATTGTTAAAGGGAAAACTACAGTGGTTCTTACAATGGAGATGAGTGTGGAAACGCGTGCAGGGGCTGAGACATGAAGGTGTGCTGCTGTAAGATCCGTCCCCTGCTCCAGACTTATTAACTCTCCAATTCAAATATTCTGTGATGACAAACCCCACTGGAGTGTAATCCTCCGCATATCCAATATCCCACATGAGTCAAATTATACCAGTAAAATAACAAGACAACCCCAACAACAACTCCATCCCTTTAATTAAAGCACAGTGTCTCCACGCTGGCAGACAACTAGGACAGCACAAATACAGCAACCATGATAGCAACATCAGATAAACAGAAAAAATTCAAGCACCGACATGGAAGACCCAGAGGTTCATTTCCCAATCGTAGCGAACACTCCTCCTACAATGGATAATGCTAATCATGACATGACAGCCCTCAAATGTTGGAAACACAACCGCTTTGCCTTTTAAGTATTTTTTCAGGTTGCGTCGCTGGGAAGACGGACGGATGAGGTCATGGCTTGGTCAGGTGCACTCAGGCTGACGCCAGCCTGAGAACCCATCAAGTGTCATTTTAAATCTTTGATATTCTACTTCATTTCATCAAGTTGTGTTTGGTTGTTTACCCCTGGTTAGGTTCCATGTTTTGCTTGAGTGTTGATGAGCAGTTTTCATATTGCACACGTGTGAATCAGTCACCATACCAGAAACTTACATTTGTATGACGATACCGGCGTTATCAAATACGTGATCATTTCTCTTAGTGGAAACAGCTGTAACAACATGAAGGAGTTCAACCTGCGTGATGATGTAAAAAGAGTTTGATGATGAAATGTGTCCCGCTGTTACTTCATCCCTGTCTTCACCTGTTTAACGGACCTCCATGTCCATCGCTCGCCGGCCAGCTCTTCCCACGTCAGGGGGTTTGGTGACTGTGACCCTAATGGCCGTAAAGCAGGTCCTCCATTATCACTTAGTTGGACTGAGTCATGTCACTTGGATAAAATCACTCTCTGTTCCTCATCTGTAATTGGCTCGACATAACTATGGATACTGTGGATGGATCAGTTCATGTACATATAAATAAATGTACTCTGACTTTCACACAATTTCAGCTTTATTCACTCATCATTATTTCTCTTTTCCCTGCCAGATAAATGTGGTGTCTCACATTTGGTGCAACATAATCCTGCTGCTCTTAAAACCTGATATCTTTTAACATATTGAAACAGTTACAATGGCCTTGATGCCCACGACCTCTTGACCCTGGCTCACATCTCCACTCAGCCTTGAAGAGATGCCTTGCCTTGGAAGCCAAAGGGGAGGCAGCGAGGGATGGAAGCTTGCGTGATGTGGCTGTCAATGTTGCCCCAGGCGTACAGAGCGCTGGGCCGGTCGGTTGGTCGGCTCCATTTGAGAACTTATGTCTTTGTGGGCCCAAACAAACTCCCTCTGGGACGCTGGTATGATAGAAATGGCCTTGCTGCAAAAGCAGCAACAGGCAGGGCTGTCGGGAGTTTAGGGCGCTGACGAAAGACAACCGTCGTCCCCTTCTTTCTACCTCTAACACCACCGCATAAACTAAAAACTTCAGTTTGGTGATGATGGAAAATGCTTAATCTGCAGTATTTCTCATTATAAGTCATTTGCTTTAAAAGATTAAGTTTGTCCTTGTAACATAAACAATGTTCTGTTCTAATTCATTCGACGTGGGCTACTTTGTCCTTTGTGCTTTGCTAGGCTCAATTGCACAGTCATGTGAGGATGATGCATGTGGCGGTGATGATGAATTGCTGCCAGAAAGAAGAAGGATTAGAAAACGCGAGCAGTAGTGACAGTGAGGCTGCTGAGGCTGCTGAGGATATTGAGGATGTGCCACCCGACAGAGCCCAAGGACAGGAAGGAAAAAAAGGAAAGAAAACAAACAAATATTTGGCAAAGCAGAGACAGTTTGAAAGGAAGAGGCCAAAGATTCAGGAGCAACGTTCTGTTGTTGTTTTGTACTGAACACGATTGTAATGTGTTAAAGCAATGCTCCATCCAAAAAGGGTATTTTGCAATTAAAGCATTCACAAATAGGAATCTTGAGCTTCCTTCTTTGAGACTTTAGCTTGAAGCTCATGGAGACTGACAGCTAACAGCAAAATTGCCCAGAAACTCTCCAGGTCATCTTTCAATCCACGCCTTCTTAATCAATCCACAGTCACTTGGATTGGAGATAAAAACAAATAGGTACTTTTAGTTCACTTCTCGTTCACAATTAGTAGTTATAGTCAGTTCGAATATATACTTTAAAATGCGTAATCACTGTAGTTTAATACATTTCAATACGTTACTTCATAGTTTTTAAACTACCTTTATTTTTGTTCGACGGTCGTCTTAGAAGACTTTACTGAAGTATAAAGTTTGAAATTCCGTATTTGTTTCACACCTGAAAGGGAGCGAAAACAAAGACGCTGTCATAATTCATGCAGGAAATTGCTTCAGCCTTAAATGTATAAAGGAGAGAGAGAGCGAGCGAGCGATGGAGGAAGGTGTGCAGGTCAGACGGAGGTGTGAGATGGTGTTCGATGTTTTTCGAGCTGTTGTTCTGAGCCATAAATAAAATGCAAACAGCAGAGTGGGAACTCGCTGTGGCTCAAGGACTTCATACTCGCAGTCTCGGTTTTCGTATCATATTAAGCCTACAAGTCCTCTGGCCGTCTGTCTGCCTTCCAGTCATCAATTTTCTCTCCGGATGTCATTTTCCTGGATGTCACACTGCTCAGAGCTGTGCTCAGACACTTTCCTGGTTATATCTTTCCTTCTCATTTCAACTTCTCTTTCCCTCTTAATTTGATTGTCACATTCACGGGAGGAAAAACAGCAGAAACAACTGCCCTCTTTACCTCTCTTTTCTTTACAACCTTTTCTTTTACTCACTCCGCCCCTCTCCTATTGCTCTCCTTTTCTTGCTGGCCTCCTCTGCTCCACTTTTGCAGCCCAGCAGTCTAGATTTCCTCTCCTCAGGTTATGGTTGTGAGACGGTGAAATCCCCCCCCCCACACCCCTCCCTCCTTCGGCCTTCTTTCCCCCTCACCCCCCCCCCCCCCCACCACCACCACCACCAGTTACAGCCAATCTTTAATATTTATGGCCTCAGGACTTGAGAAGTGGGTGGGGGCAGCGAGCCTTTCCTTGCCCATGATTACTTGAGTGTTGTCAGGAGTGAGGTAGGTGCACTCCAAGCTGCAGCCCAACTGAGTAGAACACAGGCTACCCACTCGGCTCCAAGCCGCCATACTGAAGTGATTAGGCCACAGGAAGCTGAACCTGACATTGCTGACACTCGCCAAGCCCCCCAACCCACACCCACCCACACCATAAGAGGCTGCCTCTCTGAGCTGACACCCGACTCACCGTGGCAAAGCTAATTTACATCTTCTGATATGGTTTGAGATGGAGGGAGAGGAGAGCGTGTAGCAGGAGTGAGAATACGCCAGCTAACCTGAGACCAGAGCAACACTGTAAAACACGTGTGGAGATGTTTGTTTGATTGCTTCCTTCCTCATGACAAGGTGGCAGGTGTCAACACAGACAGTTACAGCACCCTGAGGATGTCAGGCCTCTGAAGTGCACTAACACAAAGACTGCAGGTTCCTTATGACTGCTCAGATGACATGTAGACATCTGCCACAGAGGCTTCCTCCTCACATCAACTCTTTGCTGAGGGACTTTCCAGTCGGGCTCATGTACTTCCTCTTCTCAGTTTGGGGTTGCTGTCGAAGACAGAGAGGAATAATTATTGTTAGGAAGAGAGAGCATGCACCTCCTCATGATGTACCCGTCCAGTATGTGGCAGTGGGACGGCATGAAGATAACCTTCATGACAGAGCACCACTGCCCTCTGGTGGTTTGGAGTGGAAGGATCAGTTGTCAAACTGAAACTTTTTAGTCTTGACTGTGTGTGTGTTAGAGTTTGTGAATCACCCATTTTCTTCGAAGTTGTAATAACAAATCAATGATCAATGTTTTTGTGTTCTTTTTCAACAACTTGCTTTATTAGTTTTATTAGCTTTATCAATGCATTGGGGCTCTTTTATTTACATTATGAGCGAACAAAATGAGTTTGTACGTGAATTGTCTACTTTTTAAAATGTAATTTATCATAATATTTACTGATGATGTAAACAGATTTTCCTGAATATTTTTAATAAACCTTTCAGGCTAAATTAGGCACACTTCAGAATTTACATATTCATGAGTCTCAAAAATGTGTCTCACCCAAAACTGAAGCAAGATTCTCATTCAAGCTAAAAAGGGTTCTCTCTGTGTTTCTCACACTCACATTTCACCAATCAAAATGCGTCTTTCTCTTCTTTAATAAGTTGTGATCGCTCTCTGTTTGACTCCAATCCCATGTGAAAGTGTTTCATTTCACTAATGCAGATGTGAAAGCAACTCCATTTAAAAGGGAGTCACACTGAATACTCCAGGGGCCATGGAAATAATCAAAACACTGTGAGAACCAGTGAGGAATACAAACTTCAGTTCAGAACAAAGGAAATGGAAATAAATGGTGAGATATGTAGATTTTTTTTGACAGCTCAAACACAAATAATCTTTTGGGAATTTGCCCTGTACTGCCTTTGCTGGGTTAAAATAACAACTGAGCAAGGAAATATTAAATGCAGAATGTTGAGAAAGGGCACAGCGTTACACCTACTTAGATTTGTGTGAAGGTATTTCTAAACAATCAATAAAGAATGCACTGCACTGCACTGCAAGCAGGGCTGGACTGCCTGAGGCATGGTCATGTCTATATGTGCACGGCTCCCAACCTCAGAAGTTCATTTAAATTCAAACACAGCATTATTTAGAAGATGCATTTGATAGTTTATGCACAGTTGTATTTGTCAGTTTGTCGACACTTGAGGAGCTTGAGGAACGTCTCCATCTTGTGTGCGTCCTTCTTGAAGCAGCTGAGTAAGATATAGTCCCTCATAACTGACTCCAGCATCTCTGGCTGCTCATCGTATTGGGAGGGGCCTTGTTCACTGTGGGTGGCGGTCAGCATCCCCTCATCCAGCATCTGCACGGACACGATGGAAGCATGTACATGATAAAACAGTAAATCTGTCTGCTAGCTATTTAAAAAAACCCAACAACAATGACATTCAGTGTACTAACAGCAGTATTACCTTTCTGACCCTCAATGATCCTGGTGGTTTCTGACCCTACATACAGTTGCCGTCTCTTTGGTTTTCCTCACAGGCCTCCCAAGACCCCCGGACCTTCTGGCCCCACCCCGTCAATATATTCTGTGCAAAGGGCTAACTTGTGTACTGTATTAATGGTGGATTTGGAACAGATGTAATGAATGCTTCAGTGTTCATGATCTACAGGAAGTAGAAAATATTTTGATCCATTATCATGAAAAAGTTTAAAAACTCACTTTGTGCAAGAAAAGCCCTTCAGCTTCTGAAACAGTCAAAATGTTGCTTCCATATTTGAGAACATCAACATCTGTGTGTGCGTGTGTGTGAGTGTGTGTAAGAGAGAATGTTGAAAAGTGCTTTGAGGGCCATAAAGGTATGAAGTGTTGTACGTTACTTGAGATCATTATGTTGCTACTCACAAGTACATTAGCATTCGAAGGGACCAGGGATAAAAGGGCTCAGCCTTCAAATGTTCTTTCACAGTATAGAACTTTTGATGAGTACTGTACACAAATGCACTACACCGCCGTCATGCATTTGTTCCTTAGGTGGTGTCTATCATTGAATAAACTGAAGCCCGATGCAGAGGCCACCCACCTTCCTAATGAGCACCACCACTCCCTGCTCCAGACTGATGAGTTTCTCGGACACCCACTTGGTCTTGTTGAGCAGCATGTCCGGAGCGTCATCGTAGCGGTCCAGCGTGGTCTGCAGGTACACCAAAGGCTCAATCCAGGATTGGACCAGCATCAGAACAGAGTGGAGCAACCATTTGTCCTGCAGGGGAAACAGATGGAAGATTTGATAGACCAATTATAAAACTGAAAGAATGAGCCAATGAAATCACACAACATCTAGACACAGAGTCCCATAAAATCCTCACTAAAGAGTTCACGATGCAACACAAAGTGAAATATCTACAGACTGACTTTGCTCTCGTCAGGCTGATGGGGAAATACTTACAGCAGAATTCAGACCGTGGAATTGCTGTGAGGTGGCAACACGGTAATACAAGAAGAACACTTAAATATCAGGTTTAACAGCACTGATTTCTATCAGGTGACAGAACATTCAGCAACAGGACGAGCCGGGTACCACAAGTAAAACTGATGAAGGCGTTTCAATTACCCAGCAGAGCAAAACACTCATGCAAGTGCAAATGACCATCTGCCACATGGCCACTAAAGTGTCAGACAAGCCATGTTTCAGCAGAATACAGAGGATAAACTCACATCAGGTGGCCCTGGCTCTATTTGCACTTTTACTGATCACATAACTTTCACCAGCAGATTTAATATAGATTGAATAAAATCTATTTCCCCATAAATAAATGGCTTTGATTCATGCAAAACTTTTACAATTTCTCCATGAAAAATGTAGTCGCCATCAACCCAATGGTTCAATCGTAGGTCTTTGACTCTGCTGAGTGGCTCAGTCGAGATTCAGTGCCGTTCAGTGGTGAGAACCTCAGAGGTGCTTGTGATAAGCATTGATTAATAGGTAATGAGGTCCCCACACGTCCTGCTTCCATGCTTTTTAACCCCACCAAGGAATCGTTCTGGCTTTGGATCCAGCAGCTGCAAGCAGCTCAGTGATTTTCAACTAAATGCATGATAAAGTTTACAATACTGTATTAGTTAAGCTTGTCTTCTGTCTCATAATCTAGGATAAATGTGTTTACGACCCTCCAATTTACTTATGATCTTCATAAAACATCCTAAGCTGTTATAAGGACTTTCAGGGGCACTTTATCTTATCACAAGCACCTCAACGTTACTTTTAATTCAATATCTTCTAGATTTGGCACGAATTATTTGAAGTGATACCAACATTTCATTACTCACCAGATGGGACAAACATCAAACCAAGTGGAGACTCACTTGAATATGTTTTGTTAAAAAGATGTAATCATGTCAGAAAGGCTGCTGCTAAATGATCTGTGAGGACATCTATGCATGCAAATCGTCACAGCGCACACACACACACACACACACACACAAACACAGACGCTCAAGGACTCCACAAGCTTTTGCTGGCTCCTACACAAGCATGCATCACCGCACATACAAGAAACTAAACCTTTGTTTTGCTCAAGAAGACTCAACCATCTCAGTACAAGCACAAGCACGCACACATGAACACACTGACACTGAAAAAGCACACGTTGCCACTCGTGAAAGATAAAGACGAGGGACACAGGGGAGGACGCGGTGACGTGGCCATCTGCAGCCATGTGCTTACCGATATCTGCTGGATTTCACTCTTGGAGCTGGGGATGGGTAAGGCTTTGGTGACGCATGAATAGCCTGCCTGGTTCCTCTGAAGCCGCAACGGGAACGGCACAAACATGTCTTCCTGCGAGCCACACAAACATGGCGGGAGAAAATAGATGATGTTACAATACTTGCGATGACCCTTGACCCTTATAGGTTGACTTAGAGGTAAGAATAGATTTCAAATTTAATGTTCTCACACTCAGAGTTGGAGGTTGTTCGTAGCATGATCACATTTGGTTCAGTCAATTTGATGAACTTAATTCTAGCCTTAGAAAAATAAATCTGTGAAGGTGGTAAAACTCCCCGGCAGCTTTTTACAACTGACGTCCTCATTAGAGTCAATATACGAGCCACTAAAAGACACATTTAGGAAACAAAGACAAAAGCTTCTCCAATCTCAGCCGCTGGAGAGACCGAGGAGACATTGCCTTTTCTCAGTAACGAGCCCTACATCAACCCTTTTGGATCTGAAGCCTCAGAGTGAACAACAGGATTCAACAGGCTGCCAAACATGTGCTCTCACTGCTGCACGATATCATTATCACATCGGTATTACCCCACTGTAGGCCTACGCTTTTTCAATGAAACATCTTTGGTTCAGAGCAGAGATTGAAGATTACTTTGAAGCCTGACAGTGAGGACATAATCATGTCAGAATCAAAAGCAAATAACACACAGTATCTAACAGTATGTGTCAGGGCTCTTGCTCCAGCGCACTGTAGAAAAGGCCAACAAAGCGTCCCACTGCTCTCTGTGGAATAGAGAAAATGTTCTTGCTATTTTTGATGATGAATCATCTTGGTTAGAACACGTAGAGCTGACTGTGAAGAGTGCAGCTGATGTACAACATCTTTTGAATTACTTTTTAATATGTATGAAAAATAAACCAGATCTCCAGATGATCAAATCCCTCATTTTTTCTTCATAACTCCACAAATAAAGTCAAAAGTCTGCATGATTCTGCATCGTTGTAAAAGTCGCATACCTGCACTGATCCTCACACACCTCCACCGAGGTGAACTCAGCGATGGCAATTAAATAAAACTTGTCACTGTCCTGCAGTGAAAAATTTAATGACCTCCCCCCATTGAGTTTGACCGACAAGACACTCCACTGAAAAACTAGAGGTGAAAATGCCCCCAGCTTCAGACTGCAGTTGTTCTCCCAGTTTCTGGATTCTGATTCCTGCCTATTAATGCATCTGTAAAAGGATTTTGACAGAAGAAGTCTGGGACGCTTTTTCTCCTCACAGCACAGGAGTGCAAAGACAGGGTTTTGTTGGTGTTGGTTCCTTGTTACTCACAAACAAGGAACACGACTCCTCTGAGACGCGGTAGATGAGCTCAGCGTGTTGGATGACCCTGTCTAGAAGCTTCTCTTGAGAGATGGTTGGGCAGTGAGAGACGCTGCCCTGCTCTTCCTTACATTCCAGTGGGAAGCTGATGGTAAGATGACAGGGCCAAAGCAGCACAGCCCATGCAGCCCCCCGCATGACTGCAGACAGATGAAACAAACGTGTACGGGTAAATAATTGAAACATGCTCTTCTTCAAAGAGACTATTGCAGAGCCTGTAAAAATAGAGAAATTTGTACTGCTATTTTTTTTTTGCTCAAATTCTACACCTCATATATTTTCATCAGAATAACAGAAACATTTGTTGCAGGACGAGTTTTGTGAGGTGTGATGCGTTACCTCCCATCTTGTTCATTCTCTTGGTGAACTTGAAGTCTTGACGGCTGCTCGGTCCTGTTGGCTTCTTTTAAACTTGGCCAGGTCATGAATATAGGAAAAGGTCATTTTGAGCTCACGGACATCCTTGTAATTAGATACGGGTCCAAACCCAAGCATTTCTTTTGTCAAGCATAACATCAAGATGGCCACTTAAGTCACTCAACTAAATATTCATGCTGATGCTCATTCAAAGTTGTGAAATGGAAGTGGAATTTCTGCGCTTGACACATTGCATGGCAGCCTCTGCTGTCAAGAGGCAAATGTGAATGGGTGAATATTGCATCCAGTAAATTCAATCTTAAACATGGAGCCATCAAAGCTCTGACCCTGTGCTTCCACAACCGTCCAAAGTTTGCATCCTGGATCTTTCAGAAACGTATTTAAAGGATTTTGACTTCACTCTTATGTTGTTCTTTTGATTTATTTTATCGTTTTGTATGCACTCATGTTTTACCTTCCTGACATTGTTTCACTGCTGCTGTTTTGTTGCTGTTTGTTCTATTCTCCACACAATTGTCGATGACGATCACTCCTCACTGATCTTTCAGGATTTAGTGATAATTGTTAGGCTTTTTGTCTCCTCCTGAGGTAGAGAGGAAACATTTATTCCACCCAGCATTCAACGCTCAACCCTGCCAGTATTTCCAGAACGAAGGCTCTAACTGATTTATCAAAAACCAGCTCAAAAACTAGGAATGGGCGGACAAAAGCTAAAAAAAAATAGGAATGGGTAAAAAAATCCCCCTTTTCATCTGAGCTAAGTCTGTAATGTAGATTTGAACATTCATGACAGAGAGGGCTGCCGAGCAGACAGTGTCGAGCTGTAATAGACACAACAAAGAGAGGCTCGACTGTTCAGAAATCACTGGATCGAACCAAACCTCTTAAGTCTTCTTTCTATTTTGACATTCATATTTCACTCTGCTGGTGTGTGTAAGGGTAGATCTACCCAGAGGCTAAGGTTTCCAAATTCTAATGAGTGTGTTCAGCTGTCACAAAGGGAAGCACATGTTCAGTGCTAATTCATGGCCACTTGAAACCGAGCCAGCCAGGTAGGCGTACAGGACTCGATTAAACACTCCAGCTTGCTGGTTTCTTTCTTTTCTTTCTTTTTTAAATTTTTGTCGAGAACATTTGCTGCTCTCCTTTTTCATCTGTCCTTTCAATCATTTATTTTATTAATGTAATCAAATTGGAAGATGAGTCAATTCATGGTAAAAAAAAAAAATTCCTCCATGTATTTTTGATGCAAATAAGAGAACATATTTGCCTTCTGTGGACGAACAAAAATGAATAAAATCAATGTTCAGTCTTCATGTAATCACCCAAATAGAAAAGAAATCGGAAAGGGTTAGTGAACAGCTTTACATCATTGTACAGTGATTAGATCACTTAGAAAGGGACTTTATCCTACAGTCGTGAGCTCAAGTGTTTATTCTATCAGTGAGGAAAGTTGAAGGAAAGCTACGGGCAGCACAGTCAGAGCAGAGCATCCTCTGGGTCTAATGTTACTGAACCTGCGTCACTGCAGGCACATCATCATAAATCTTCCAAACACTTGAAGCCTCATTCACATATTCAACCTATTTCGTATGGAACACTGTTCTCTTCCTCACCTTTCTGTGGCTCCTGCACTTTTCCTTCCTCATCATCTTGGCAGGTTGGTGGATTTTCTTATTTTCAACATATCTCTTCACTAAACACTAAACTCCTGATTAAATCCCGTGAGGTCTTCTAGATAAATGTGGTACATTTGCAAATTACCTATTTAGCCTGCCTCATGTCTTGTGTCTGTCTCTTCTCATTCTAACAGTAGAATGGAGCCAGAGCCTTCAGTTATCAGGCTCCCCTCCTGTGGAACCGTCTCCCAGTTTCAGTCCAGGACCCAGACCCCCCTCTCTATGTTTAAGAGCAGACTTAAGACCTCCTTGTTGATCAGGCTTATAGTCAGGACTGCTTAGGCCGGTGCTTAGATATGGTAAAGGAAGGTTCTGGTGGCTGCTGTTGCAGGATGTGCTGCTGATGGAGAATTGTTGGGTGGAGGTTCATTGAAGGAGGGAGGTGCTGGACCTGCTCTACTTGGACAGAGTCAGGACAGGACTTTGGTTGGAGTTTGGTGCCACACTGACAAACCTGACTTGACTTGACTTCTAAGAGTCTTCCAGTTATTGGTCTGCAGCACAACCTCGTATCGTTAGTGCCAAATGTGCGTTGGTGATGCAGCAACTGTCCCAAAGCACATAACGTTACACTTTGCATTTACAGATCTCATGTTCATAGTGGGGGCTCATTGTAAATATAGGACCACATTATTTTTACTCATGAAGAGCTGAAGCCAGCCTTCTCAACCTCATTACCTCAACAGCACCACTTCAACGTCTGCAGGGATGAAAATAAAGTGAACAAATGCTCCACGGTCGACGGGACCTCTGGCCAGTATGGCTGCAGGTCACTGGACTACTGACATTCTAAATGTGAGAAGCAACAAACCCCCAATAGAAAGTAATTACTTGGAAAGTCATGCTGAGCGTCACATAAAGAACATGTTGAAATTTGTTTCCACAAAGATAAAATCTGCTGGGTGAACACCAGACTGACCAGCGAGGCGGCGTTGGCTCATGTGAGAAACTGCAGGTTGCTCACTGTGAGGTTGCCAAGTCCCTGCTCAGTGTGGCACAGGTACAACGTTTCTTTTGTCTCTCAGGCACACAAACTTTACCTAAAAGTGACAAACACCTCCCACCTCTCCAACATTTGAACCGCTTGATATTGATAAAAATACACTAAAGTACTTTATGGAGTTCAGACATTGTCCAGTGTGTCTCACATCACAAAAGTCTTGAACATGTTTTCACCATCGTGCATTTCACAAATAAAATTTGAATGTGAAATGAAACTCCGTTTACACGGCAAGAAGGTGAGGGACGAAAAGTCTCGGGCGGGCAGGACAGAGAGTTGAGACCGGTGTGTTTGGTGTGTGAGCAGGTGTCAAAGCAACCTGGTGTCATTCACATCATCAAGGTGAATGAGTGAACTGTGTAATGGCACAGAGAGTCAGTAGGTCACGAACGCGGTCGTCCTTCTGTCCTCAGGTGGCAGCAGTGGAGTGACGGAGGTTTCCAGTGTTCCACCTGCATGTGACCACACACAGCAAGTGCTCGCCCTCTGGTGTCAACGCTGCGTGTCCTGTTCTCTCCAAAGGTCAGTAGACTGGATGAGTCAGTATTTACTGTTAACAAGATTCAACAAACTCAGAGCAGAACAGAAGCAAATACACAGGTTTGATATGTGATGTACAAAAACACGTAATCACCTGAGGCTTTAAAAGAAACAGCGTTGTTGGCGTCTCTTCAGGCGTCAGAGGAATAAAAGTTACTTGTTCTCCCCTGCTGAATTGTCCTTATTTGTCTTTGTTGATAAGTTACAATTATTTTATGAGCAAAATCATCAAAAACCAACAAATGAACAATAATGATGTGCCTCAGGTCGGTATTTTACTCGGTCACGAGATGAGTGAAATGGAGACGACGAGCTATTTGAGCTTCTTAATGAGAACTTTGAGATAAGAAGGGTTTTGTAGTTTTGTAATGCAATTTGTGTCTTCCTCAGGCAGCAGACACATTACACATGTTGTGATATTTTGCTTCGACGTAATTGCACTCGGCTCAGGTTGTGTCTTTGTGCTGATGTGTGAATTTCCCGTTGCATGCAGACAAGCTCCTCTAATATGCAGGATATCTTGTATTTTTGCATGAAGAGGAGATAAAGAATACATCTGTTGTTAAAAGAAGTGCAATATCATATAGCTTTATGAATATAAAGTTGCAGAGTGACTTTTACTGTTGTGAACTAATTAACATTATAATCCTGTTTTATTTATTTGATGTGCATTTCGCTGATTAATACATATACAGAATAATCTGCATACAAGGAGTTAACGAGCATCCTGAAAATAGTACTGCAGATAAGGCAAAAAAAAAAAAAAGTCTTCAGAATGCTAATCTCCTAGTTTAAAACCAATTTATTTTATAATGAGTGTGAAATTGTCTTTGTGCATGTGTGTATCTACAACTTAAGCCACTTTTAAGGACACAAACCAAACTTAGGACCAGTTAATTTGGGGCAGCATGTAGAATTGGGGACAAAAGTCCTGTCCCCAATTGTTAACACACGTTTTTTGGGTCAGTGGTAATCTTGTTGTTTTTCCACGAATGTTTCCGACATGATATGCAAATGCTCCCCCTTATTCAAATAATTAAAAACAAAACAATTCCAACAACATGGTTTACGTTCACATTCAGTCTTCCTCTGTTTTACGCACAGAAACCCTGAGCAGCGTCTGTCTCGTCAGGCGTGTGGTGGAGGAGAGCTGGAGATGACAGTTCTGGGCTGATCCATGATCACTTTGCCCCAGGCTTAATTAGCATTTCCCTACACTAGCATGCAACACTTTCACCTTCAAATGCAATATTGCTCGAACTTATATTTGTCTCTTTTTTTCACTCTGATCCATCTCCCCACCCACAACTCCCGCCCCCTGGGGTTTCTCCTGGAGCACACCTGCGTGTGAAAGAACAATTACAGCTTCATCACGATCATCACTGGTGACGAATTCAGCTCCCAAGCTTGTTGTTTCCCTTTGGAATTCGGTGGCGGTGCAGAAGCAGCCCTGTCTCACCGCGCTGCTCGGCATCATCTCTGACAGGTCTTGGGGATAAAGAAAGCAGCCCTAAAGCCTTAAATCAAATTGGTCACATTTCCTTGCCAATCACTGTGGACAACATATGCAGGCTCACAACCAAGGTGAAGATGCTGTTACGTGTCAAAGCCATGAGCAATCACTCTGTGCTCGAAAATGGAAATGAAATTGTTACACATCCACAGCTATTGAGGAAGGGATTCGCGTGGGCTGAACTCGATCACCACTGTGGGAGAAGCTTTAGTTTTGCTCTTCTTCAAAGTGAGATTTACAAAAAGGAAATGCTTGGCTAGGTTTACTCAAAAGAAGCTCCTGATGGTGGGAAGACAAAAGGTACTTCACACCATCCTCCCCGGGGCACATGTACTCCAAAGCTCCACTTCTCCACTTTCCTCTTCATTCTAAGTACATGTTCCCCCTGAAGTGCACCGCTCTCTCTCCTGCTCAGTCTGTTCGTTTTTTTCTTTTCCATTCTCTCTCTATACCATATCCCTGTATACCTCATTGCTCTGCATCTCTTTCTGTTTCTTCTCTTACCTTTGCCTCCTCCAACACTCCCCCACCCCCCGTGTCTCTTGCCACGTGTTGTTTGCTCAGAGCAAAGCCCTCTATTAACAGAAGCCAAGGCCAGATGGCAGCCCCGAGATGGATTGTATCGACTCTGAAGGTCTCTGTTAGCACCAGTTTTTTTTTTTTTTTTTTTTTGGCCATCTCAGAAACTCACGATCAGGCAAAATCATCCATCTAGGAGAAAACAGGCAACGATGCTTATCTTTGTTTCACTGTCACACCTTCACCTTTGGCATCCTCATTTTTTGCTTCTTTGACAAAGAGGATTAACTCTCCAACATTTTCTTCCTCTAGCGCCAACCTATTTTTGCTGCTGTTGGTTTAGTTATGATTACAATGCCATCTTTGAAGGAACTGCGAGCAAATAATCAGGAGCTGAATATTATCATTACAGAGTCATTCACATACTGAAGAATTGCAAAAGGTCATGTGCCACTATTTAACATTTAATGCACCAGTTATTTTCCAATATTGTTACAGTTATTCACAAAGGTCCAGACAAAGGTGGCCCTGTGAGCTCTGTTCATTGGTGTCAGCTGTATTTCCATTTGGTGTTGTGGAGACGGAAGAGGAAAGAGCAGAACGAGGAGTGCGCCGATGGTCCACACTGCTCTGCTCCTACTCTTGAAGCTCCACATTAGATACATGATAACTCTTGAAATACAAGTTGAATGGATTATGAAAGTAATGGAAGCAGACGGAGTTGCCACAGTGAGCTGTTAGATGACGCCGCAGGGAAAAGGCGGCTGTCTTCCCTGTTCCCTGCTGATCTTCAAGGTTTATTCTAATTCAGTTTCAATTCTGTTTTATTTGTATTGCACCAAATCCGAACAGCTGTCATCTCCTGGCAGTGGAAGTCAGCATCACATTTCTAATCAACTTAAAGACACCCAACATTTCACGAGCGCACAGTGTCACGAAGGGGAACACGACCACATCTTTTTTTTTTAATCGTTGTATTTTTTAATGTAGGTAAAAGCAGTGATGTTTAGCTGTATCCTGTTGCATCACCTGATTTTACATCCGAGACCACTGTAAAATCAAATAAAACTAAAATTCTATTTAGTGGGTTTTTAATAGTGAAGACGAGGCAGACTTGGCAGCCCTGATACCCTGCAGGCAAGCTATTCCAAAGAGCCCTGACTTCATCTCCTTTCTGTACTCATCTGGACCTTGGAGCAACAAGGAGCGATGCATTTGATGATCTGAGGGAGCTTGCAGAGACACGGGTCAGTAAGAGATGTAATAGATAGCTGGCAGCGAGGCCTCTCAGGGCAGTGTACGCAATCAATGCAATTTTAAGATCTATTCTAAAAGCCACAGGTAGCCAGTAAGGGAAAGCCAAGATTGGTGAAATATGGTCATGTTTCCAGCAGCAGAGATGGGGCGGTAACGCAGTCCGTCTCTCTTGACTCGTAGAGCTACTGTATACCATTTGGAGGGATTTTCTAAACTCTCCAGTGGAGACACTGTTGTTTGCTGACAGTATTTTGTGTTTGCTGCTTTGAATCCTCTTTGACAGCGTTTTACGTATGTGCGTTCATTCCTCGGGGAACGCAGTTTATAGAGGCTTCATCGAGTTCTCTGAGTGTTCTTGTAGTTAATAAATCTTTTTTGTAGAAACAGCAGTGACGGGACACACAGGGATCAGCTTTTCCTTTTCTGATTTTCATCTCCATCGATCCCATCCGTGCCAATCAGACATCATCCATCATCCCTCCATCCCTCCCTCCATGTTCCCCCTCTCCTCCTGTTGAGGGTGGTGGGGGTGGAGCCTATCCCAGCAGCCTTCCCCCTGGACAGGTCACCAGTCCATGGCAGGGCCAACACATAGAGACAGACAACCATTGGCTCTCCCAGCCACGCCTACGGTCAATTTAGAGTCTGGATTAACCTGGTCCCCTCTTGATGTCTTTGGACTGTGGAGGAAGCTGGAGTACCAGAGAGAACCCAGCAGGAACAGGGAGAACATGGAGACTCACCCAGAAAGACCCCGTGCTGCAGCCGGGGCTCCACCCACAACCTTCTTGATGGGGGGCCACAGTGAGGACCACTGCTGCACCCACAACCTTCTTGATGGGGGGCCACAGTGAGGACCACTGCTCCACCGGGCCGCCCAACATAATTTTCCTTTATCTGAATCAAACATTGCGAGCCAACAGTGACACCAGACTCATGGTATTTAGATTCATTTTGTCAGCTGCTCTCTCTGACGGCCTGATGAGAGCATCAAAGCGAGCAGAAGTCATTCATTCTTGAGCAGCAGGGTGGGAATGAGATTCAAGTCTGGACAACTTTATGACAATGAGCTATGATACAGACTAGCAGCAACCAAACGGAATGCAGAATAACTGGTGCCCCATGATTTAATCCAGAGAAAGAGCATCTAGGTCTCAGTCAGCGTTAGCAGGGTGGCCAGAGAGCCCTTCAAAGCACCGGGCCAGCTACCGGAGTGAGTCCTGCTGTTTTTCTTTATGTGAGTAATATCAGGAAAAATGGAGAAAATATGAAAAACAAACCTCTCAGTGAGCCAACAGTGTCTTTATGTCTTTCCACTACATATTTACCAAAATGCATTCCTTTGTGTACCGTCTCTAAAGACTGTGGTGAGTTCTGATGAGAAGCATGAGGTTCCCCATTAAATGATGTCAAGTTCACATTAAGATGCCCTCATGAAGCAAAGAGTTTGATGCCTGAATCCATTTTCAGTCCCCTTCAAGTTTTATTGTTCGGGCCTGAGCCTGAAGGTTCTTCAGGCGAAGACCCCATTATGTTTGCTGGGCAGGGCAACACATCAGCAGCACTAAAAACACACACTAAACAGTGTCCCAGCCCCCCCCCCCAACACCCATGAGGCATCTTGGCCAGACGGCCCGGAGCCGGTTTTCACATCCACACCATTCAAAACCTGGTCCTGGACTGTTCTTGCTGTCAATGAGCACCCAATATGAGCATTTTGAGCATCATCGAATTTGACCCCCTGAACATGCATGAAATTCGCTGAAATTCGGCACACTTGTCCGGTCTGGCTAAACATTCACTAATCAAAAAGAAAAACACCACAAAAGTCTATAGCGCCACCTAGGGAGCCACACAACTACAAGATTTTTTTTTATAATTTACAGCGCTAGAACTCCTCCCACAAATGTCCCACAAACATGGGACCAACACCGTTGGACTCGTCTCATCAAGACCAACAATTCCTCCACTCTGACCCCTCACCTGTCTACAACGGAATGTCCACAAATTGGACAAAACTGTCAAAATGAGGACTTTTTTTACTCCCCCAACAAAATCTATCTCCTCCTAGGGCATTAATGCTATCGCTTCCAAACTTTCACACGTTAATCATACAACTCTGCTCTTCAAAAATCTTTACAAACTTTGTAATAACTCACTCGGTGTCCATTTTACAAGCCGTCAAAGTGGGGGAGACACGTTTCACGCTTCCAATGGAAGCCTATGGGGAGACGGTGTCCTCTCAGGTACATACTGTCAAACAAACGCTTCTCACGTCTACACCATCCATCCCACAGCTCTACCAACCACACCACTGCATTCCTGACAAAAACCCCTCAGAGAACATGGTGTTCTGTGTCCCTCTGGACCAGCGTATGCTGACTTCTTCCTCTTGTCCCACTCCAGTCCTGGTGCTCCTCCTCTCTCTCCACTCTAGCACAGATCAAAGACAGAGCAGTGGGGAGGGGTTCTTAAAGGGCCAGCTCTCAGCTCTGCTCTCACTCTAGCACAGATCAAAGACAGAGCAGTGGGGAGGGGTTCTTAAAGGGCCAGCTCTCAGCTCTGCTCTCACTCTAGCACAGATCAGAGACAGAGCAGTGGGGGAGGGGTTCTTAAAGGGCCAGCTCTCAGCTCTGCTCTCACTCTAGCACAGATCAGAGACAGAGCAGTGGGGAGGGGTTCTTAAAGGGCCAGCTCTCAGCTCTGCTCTCACTCTAGCACAGATCAAAGACAGAGCAGTGGGGGAGGGGTTCTTAAAGGGCCAGCTCTCAGCTCTGCTCTCCACTCCAGCACAGATCAGAGACAGAGCAGTGGGGGAGGGGTTCTTAAAGGGCCAGCTCTCAGCTCTGCTCTCACTCTCTGATCAGACTCAGGCTTCTAACTCCTCAACTACAAGGCCTCCACACTGGACCAGGACACCCTGGGGTTCAGGCCAGGGCTCAGGCCCTCACAATGCTGCTTGTTTTTAATTCATTTTTATCAAACAGGGACAATGCTCATCAATACATATAAAGATGCAGGTGTCAAAGTTGTCCAAAAGTCTATTTTGTACCTGTTGTCCCTGGACTGATGGTAAAAAGTCCCCCTAAAAGAAATAAAGCAGTAAAAAGAACCATAAATCATGTTTGTTTCTGTGGGTATCATAAATGAATGTGCTGTTGTGTTGACGCTGACTGACGGGGAGCCAACGGCCTGCCCTCAATACCAAAACAAGTCATAAAATTCCTGTTTTGTGGATCCACGTCTTTGTCTGCTGTGCAGCAGTGATTGTCAGGTAACATTTAAAAAGCCTTCACTTTCCCCTTTGTCCCCTCCATCTCTCCCTCACTCCCTCTCTCCTTCTGCCTCTTCCTCTCGTGCTCTCTCCGACTGTTTGCAATCCTAAAGCTTCTCTCTTGCCATTTTTCCCCTCCGTCCTTTTCTTACTGTGGGGAAACAAGTTCATTGTGATTCGGAATGCAGTTCCATGGCTCAATGGGTTCTGTTTGAAATGAGATTTGAGAGAGTGAGCATGAGAGAGAAAGACAGAGAACCTCCAGCCGCCTAGAGTCTTGATGAATAAAAGATGGAGGCACCAGCATCTTATAAACAACAACAGAGCATAATTAGTTCAGTTCTTTTTTTATTTTAGGAACACGTTATGTGACATTTCCTTTGTGTGGCTGTTTTCATCACGCACATCCTGCCTGCTTTACATGCTGTGTGGGCTTTTGTTTGTTTTTTCCTTTTTCTTATAAATCAACAAGGTGAAATAATATCTATATGGTATACAGATGTACATATTTTTTGTCCCTCCCATTTGTAGGTGGCCTACTGTATGTACAGTAAACTGTAAACATCTTAAACTAAATCAACACAGGACATGATGATGGTTTGCCATATTTTCTCACCAACATGCGGCTGCCAACAGGCAGTATTTCTATTTTCCAGGCTGGCTGAGCCAGCAGGAGCTGAACATAATCCAATAAGGAACCTAGACATGGAACAGATGAAGTAACTAACGAGGATGAAGGTGCCCCATTAACGTTGGTCACTGTCTACATGAGACTGGCATGGTTCTTCCAGTGTGTTTGTCTCACACACACACACACACACACACACACACACACACACACACACACACACACACACACACACACACACACACGTATCATGGTACTTATATCTTTCTGAGGACGTTCATTGACGTAACACATTCCCTAGCCCCTCACCCTAACCATCTCAGCTGACTGCCTGACCCTAACCTTGACCCTAAACCTAACCAGAACCGGACCCTAACCTTGACCCTAAACCTGATTCTAACCTTGACCCTAAAACCAAGTCTTGACCTTCAAACCTTTGAAGATGTGAGGACCAGCAAAAATGTCCTCATTCTGTTGGTTGAATACATATTCTAGTCCTCACTATGTAGCAAGTACAAGAACACACACAAACACACACCTACACACACACACACACATAGACACGCACACGCGCACACAGAGTGATCAATCTTCAGCTTTGCTCCCCGCCCACGGTTGATGCTCCAGAATCAGCCCTGCCTTTCGCTGCAGGTATAGCCTCGGGGTCTGAACTGTGGTGAGTGTAGACACAGCAGCAGAATCAATGGGCAACTGTTGCAAACATATTCCTATTAATTGTGGTAAAAATATTTTCATTAATGTGTGTGTTTGTCAAATGCAATTCTGCCCCTCTCACCATCAACCCCTGGAAGCTGCTCTTTAAAGGGTAATTAGACACTGAGAGGATTCAGTTAGCTCAGCAAAGATGGTGGGCTGCACCACAATGAGTTCCTGGCATGACACCCACCACATGCATACAGTATGTACATGGAGAAACCTTCAAACACTCCTCACAGCAAAAGTCACAGCCAGTGTTAAAATGTGTCGTGCAGTTGGACTCTGCAGTCAAATGAAAATGGTTATTTTCAGCAACGAACAGCTGGAGCACTTTAATGTCCTAGTCAAATCATGTCTTATTCCCCTGCAACATTTAAGAGATCAAGACACCAATAGCTGTCAAGGAAGCCAGCAATTTTATTCATGCAGCATTTCCAATCCAGTGGGGAGGAATTCATAATTCAGATATTGGCACTTGCTATAACAGTTGCTGCAACAAAATGCGATGTATTTGCAGTCTTATAAAAGGTTTTAGGGAAAGAATCCCTTCTTGATCTGATCTTTAACACCACATCACATCGCGGGCCACTCCATCGACGGAGCCTCATCACGCTACCACCTGCATGGACTTTCTTGTATTGTATGAAAAGTACCCAGAGCCCAGAGCAGGGGGATGTTATCAGATTGTTTCCATGGTGCTTCTACATACATGACATGTCATTCAGTGTTTCTATCCTAACCCCCCCCTCCCTCGTTTGGCCATGAAAAGCCTGAAGGCTGAAGACTTTTTCATAAAGAATGTAAACAGTTGATGGAACAGTTTTGCACAATGCTAGATTCTATTTCTCATGTGGAAATGTGATGGCGTGCACGATGATATTTGTTTGTGAGGTTTTCTTCTGCTCCAGATCGTCTCATTTGGTATAAAGTCGACTGGGATTCTAACTGAAGGAACTCACTGAAAGCCGAATGGCTGAGAGTACTGAAGTACCTCTTTTGAACTGTTTGAACACCTCAGTCTTCAAAATACAGTAGCTTAAAAAGAGCTGCTTCCCATTCATTTCATTTGTTTATATCTGAAGCTGTTGATGAGGTTGGGGATATAACCCCCCCAGAACCATCGCATGGAAACGGTCTGCGCTCCCTGTCGTCAGTCAAATAACAAAGTACAAAGGAACTTCTGGAAACACAAGCAGAGGCCGGCAGCTTCCAACACATTCAACAGATGGACACTGCTGGAGGCCACAAGAAAGACCAAAGAGATGAGACTCTCGGAGGCATCAGGAGCAGGGCACATCACCTGCAAGGTCAGGAAATTCTGTGTGAACTTGGCCTCATGTATGATGCGCCGTCTGAAACTCAGCAATGCTGGACCCATGCAGCGACACTTTCCAGGGCCAACAACAGACATGTGAGAGCTGACATCCTTCAAGGACTCCAGGTGAGATGAGGTGTCACCCTTCAAAGACATCTGGATCTGTTTCCCTGGAATCAAACAGAACACTCGAGCTGTTGAGAAGCCATCACTCTGCGATGGATGCGAGGAGACAAAGTGACAAGCATCTGTAGACACATGTCTGCAAGGCCTGCTGTTTCATATTAAACATGTAAGATTTTAGTACAAGCTGATGTCAATGTGTTATCATTTTATCAAAAAAGAAAAAAGAAAAAAACATCAGTCTGAGCAATACTCTCTGAAAAGTTTCAGGAAGAATCACTGTCTCCTCTGTGCACCCACCACCACACTGGGAGAAGAAGACCTTCACACAGAAGATGAAGACTCACAGCTTGACTGTGCGCCCACCAGCACCTGGCGTTTAGCTGCAGGTTGACCACTGCTGGTGGACTCAGGTTAGTAGGGCAGACTGACATACCACACACACACACACACGCACACACACACACACATACACACTTGAAAGTGAATGCAAACAGTATTTTGATATTTTTGGGGTGTTGCTGTGTGTGGGGTGTGTTGGGGGGTTTAATCATGACATCGCTGGAAATAAACATTAAAAGGGATGAAAACATTGAATGCAAATGAAACATAACTACTGTTTGCCAATGAGTTTGAAGTGAAACGCGTGGCATCGTGCTTTCTTTCACTCCTCTGATATTCACTGCAGCCTTGAGTCCTTCTGCTGTGATTGACAGTTAGAGTCCATGATAGCCATTTATAATGTGGACCGGCTTGTGCAATGACAGGCCCATGGGCAGCATGACACATGACAACCTTGAAATAGTCAAGGCTTTGTTTGCTTAGTGGAGACCCCCCCCCCCCACACACACACACACATCTCTCACTGCCTCCCCATTCTTCTGTACCTCCCTCCCTCTCTCTGTGTCACCTCATAATGGCCATCAACAAGTGATCTTTCTGGAAGCATGGGCTCGCTATAATGAATAGCCAAAGTGCTTCCACCAGTCTTTGAAAGGCTTATTATTACAGCGAGTGAGAGGCCTTCCTCACCGACCTCACCGAGGTGTGAGAGAGACAAAAGAGAGGCTAGCTTTGGGTGGGGAGGAGCGATTGAAGGGAAGCAGTTAGTTAAGGGAAGGCTTGGTGGGATACAGAGATAAAGGGTCGAGGGGAGGCTGATATGGAGGATTTATTTATAGAGGGGTAAAATGTGGGTGTGGGTGAATGAGGTGCAGTCGCATCCAGCTGAAGAGATCCTGTTAGTTGAGGACGAGAAGCGATAATGAGGGAGAAATGAGGAACGAAAAGACACATTTTGTTTTCAGGCACTGGCATTTTGCAAAATACCTCAGCCATGCTAGACCCTGCGGATGACGTCTCAATACACCCAATATATTTGTTTGGCTAATTTTAATTTTTTTACATCCGTGACTGTGGCTTTGAGGAGGCAAAAGAGTACAGACCATGAGTGCGGTGCAGGACTTTGTCTGGGACTGCTGTCAAAGCGTATCTTTAATCTCTTTTCACCCTGCTCAGCCCCCTTCTTTCTCCGAGAATCTAGGACATTCTTTTTCATCATCAGTGTGTTCCCGGTCTCTGTGGTATACTGAGCCCCAAATGCCAAAATGAAACTTCATAGTTAAGGACTCTTATTTCTGTCTGCCAGTACCTTTGGTCACAGAGACTTTCCAGGGGGAAGGTGGTGTTTGGCTGTGGCTCCGTTTGTCCTTTGCATTTATTCACAGAAAAAATAATGGATTTGGAAGAAAAAGAGGAATTAAAGCAGTGTTTGTACGTGTATTTGTTGCAAATCAATACAAAACAGGAAAAATAACTCATGCAAGCAGAGAGAAAATAATTGTTTGTTTTTGTGGGTGTTAATGAGATGTGACATCTCATGTAGACCTATTTGATTAAGATGGACTGTTGAAAGTAGAGCCATTAGTAATATGACTGCATTAGTGCTTTATTGCTATTGAGAACAGAGTCATTATGAATGTATGTTAAAATTGAAAAAACCCTCAAAGATCATCAGATTGCAACACATCTAGTTTGATGGCAGACCCTGGAGAAGGGCAATCGACATCAAGTGACTATCGTATTGCTAATGAGGATTATGTTAATATTTCTGTTGCCTGTTGGCTTTTCTTGCTATCATTGCTCTAACGACAGTTTGATGCTGTACCATTTGGCTTATGAGTCATTTTGCTGTTGTCGTAATGCCTCTGCAAGTGACAAGCAGTAATGAACAAGTAAATCACAGGACATCTTCAGTGCTGCCTGAGAACTTTCTGATGGTGATTTTTACAGTAAAAATCCTCATTACCTCCATGTGCAAATACCCAGGTGACAGTATGGAGGAAGTGCTTTAAGCAGGCTTCACTTTTTTGAGTAAATATCGGGAAGTCTTTTAAAAATGCTGCTTAAACCAGATCCACAAACTAATTCATTGTTCCGGTTGGAGCCACAAGGTGGTGCTAAAATTCTGTCCTCCTCCCTGTTCGATGGGCCCTGTGGGATTCCTTCAATGGGGCTGACTGTGTTGTTGTTGAAGGAGTTTGGCAAGCACCCGGCTAGAGTCAGTCCCAGGTTTAATTGTGTTTTGCAGAAAAATAATCTACAATGACAGAGAAAATGCAATAAAGCCATAATAAGCCAAAGAAACACCAGTTTAGACACTGAACAGAGTAGCAGTTAGCAGCACACTGCTGAGCACCGGCACCATTCTGGGTATAAGAACGGATGGGGAGTTTTCTGTTTGCCCATGTTCAGATTTAGTCTTGTGATCTATTATTCATTCTGCTGATTCTTCTCATTGCAACTGGTTTGCATAAAACCACAGCATTATTAAATAAAAGAAACCAATTGATTACTGTAGCATACTTTGGTGTTCATATACTGATATTGACCGAGCATTTGGGTTTCAAATCAATAACGGGAAGGCGAGGAGGCATTGGTGTTGGGATTCTTACACAACACGCAAAAACAAAATGCAGAACTTCAAAAAGAAAACATCTCTCGGCTCACAGCTATGTGGGGGAGAGAGAGACAGAGATTGCATTTGGAAAGCAGCAGTGGAAGATCCATAAAAAGGAGCTAAGGAAGGTTAGACACATGTGACGCTGCAGGAGCGAAATGATGTATTGGTCTCCACAACTAAACCCCACCTAAGGCAGCAGTATCGGCAGTATTTGATAGTCAATTACTTTCTGGCTATACCACCTATGGCATGATGAAGCCAATGAGGCGCGATTACCTGGGGTGTTCTTCTGTGGTCCAACATATATGGGCATATGACTGCCAGTGGAAAATTAATTAGCGAATGAAACAAGGTTACAGACACATAATGAAAGTTATTGGCCATGTCACTTCATCATTCCCCTGCCCTCCTATTACTTTTCATCAAGTCAGTCAGGCGTGAAATGGGGGTTTCAGATAATGCACGGAGGAATGTGCCACCAAACCTTCACCATCACCGGCTCCCACTCTATTTTCCCAGAGGGTTCACACATGGATGATCAAGGCATTTAGACTAATGTGGAAGGAGCCGGTGATGAGGAGGGATCGCAGTGTAATCCCATCATTACACAACAGGTAGTTCTGACCAACTAATCTGATGATCGACTGCACATTTAAAACCTCTTCAAATCAGCAGGAACACTGACAACATGGGGGTGCAACTAGGTCACCTGTCCCCCGGGGGCCTGGGGGGCACTAAAGTGCAGTATTACACCACGTGATGTAGAGTGAAAAAAAAAAAAATCTGATGATGTGTGACAGGCTCAATAAATGCGGAGGACTGGTGCACTGATGGAGAAGAGAAAGAGAGAGGGAAGCTAGCCGACATTTGAATACAGTTTTTTACCTTGTTGGGAACGTTATGATAACTAATCGCATGTTACACTCAAGTGTGTACTGCAACTGCTCTTACTGTGACGGCAGTAATGCAGTTATAAACTGGCACAAATCTTGAGTGTTTAATATTGCTCATGATTTATTACTGCATCACTTTTATTCATGATTCTACGAGATGCAACGGTCAGCAGGAGAGTCCGGGATTGGACCCGGCTCTCCGACTGGGGCCTTTCTGTGAGGAGTTCGCATGCTCTTGAGTTCCCTCCAGCGGTCCAGCTTGTTCCCACAGAGCAAAACCTCCTGCGTTACAGGTGCATTGTGGACCAGGTGACAACTATCAGCGCCGTCAACAGGCAGCTTTCACAACTAAAGTAGCTCCAGTCCATATTCAGGCTGGATGAACGGGATGCTTGATGCTCTCAACCCGGAGGGAGAGACAGCTGGGCCAGGAACATGTATCCAGCAAATATTCCTTCATGATCCTGAATGACAAATATTGCATCTTTGTCACAAACGGTTCAGCAAAGCAAGTGTCTGAGGACTACTGACTCTAATTCTTAAAATAAAGGAAATGGACACTGCTAACGGGGCCAGCAGGCTAGGGTGGAGGCCCTGCTACTTTGTTCTCTCGGGGTGAAACAAAGTGCTGCTATTCTAGCACAGCCTTCACTAATTCTGTCGTCTGTTATTATTATCAACTTTCCTCTCGCTTTCATTTTCCCACTACCACTGCTGCATCTAATTCTTCTGCCAGAAACACAGTGATAGGCTGTAATAATGAGGGCTTGTTTGCATCTATTGAGCTAGCAAGTGTTATTTTCATGCTGGTAACATCATCCGGCACAATCGAGTCCCTCCCTTCCTATACTGTTGACAATTTCTGAAATATACACCCTCGAGAAAGGAAAAAAGAGAAAACATATGATCAGCCCAAACACGGTACATTTACAAGCATGTTTTCACAATCTAGACACACGCATGTAGAACTTTAATTTTAATGTTGCACATGATGGTCATACTTTTGTCTTGTTTTTCTTATTGATTTTGGAAAACACACAAATTAGTGACAGAACATAAATGAAGGCTTGTCAATTGACAGCATTTCAACAGCAGACAACAATGAAAGAACAGCACGCAGTAAGAGACACACAATCTGTCACTTCCTTTGCTGGGCGCCCAAATGGCCACCTTTGATGTGAGGTGTGTTTGAAATCAGCAAAAATGAATACAGGCCTTTCCAAAGGTGAAGAATCAGTTATCATTTCAGTGTGCTGGATGAAAACAAAGAGCCATCAAAGGACAGCACGAGGATGGAAGCACATACTACAAAATGGCTGTCTGGGCGATTTCTAAAGTTTCAGAACTTCTACCTTTTATACTTGTGCTTGTGTTATTAATGTTTCTTTTTTTGCCCTCAGTTTAAGATGAGGCCCATCCATCATGCAGGCATCCCAGACATCAGCATGGTTCTCCAAATCAATGGCTCATTGACTGGCCCAGCAGCAGACATGGACACACGTCTGTCTCCCTGACAGTTACAAAAAAGAAACAGGAATACAAATTGGGCTTCGCTGTCTGACTGAGAGGGCAAGAGAAGAGATCATTGAAAATCATGACACAAATCCATCTCTGATTCTTGAAAACCCCAATTTCTATTTCTTTTGCCTTGGTTCCCCAAAGACCCCTTGCTTAGCACCCACCAATACAGACATGCTTGGAAGACATGGTGTCTATCTGTGTGTCTTTGGAGGGCAATGTGACCATGAGAGAAGGACTGAGGCAGGAGCCTGGTGGTGGCTTTGTTGTTTATTGATCGCAAATGTGGTGAGAGCTTGATTGAGTCACACTTTGAGATTAACATGATAATCTTTGAGCCTCTGGACGACAGTGGTGTGTGCAGGCAGGGAATACCCAGCTGTGAAGGACGGTGAGTCCAGTCGACAGGAAAAAATCACAAAAACCTGGACCGTTAATGCTGCTGGGAGGCCAAATCAGGGGAGGCACCTGCAGGAACTCAGAGAAAAGCCCAGCTGAATATTTTTATTAGCATCTTTGCATTCGCAGCTTTTTTTTTAAAAAATTAATTACTCACCATTAGATGTCTTAAATTAATGAAGAAATTCAATCTTTTTATCCATCTGCACGACCCCTTGATGAATTTGGTATTCAGAGAATACTGGCTGCACTGAAGCTAATACGTGAAGATTAAAAACAGAAGTTCCAATAAACAGAATGGGAGATCAACTGAATCCGTCAGTTGGTTCAACCCACTCAGCAGTGCAGAACCGGAACACTCTCGAGAACCTAGGTCAGGTTTTTTTCTTCTTAGCTCTAATCATAATACTTTGCTTGTACTGCAAGATGCATTTTAGAAATTGTTAACAGACATTTTCATTCTTTCATGTCTCCATCAGATTTCAGCAACAAGTCTGAAGTTTTGGGAATTCTGGATCCATGAGAAATCATCTTGATACATTTTTTTTCTCAAATACACTCCAGACATCTAATGTGAGGTTTGATAAACAAATGATAAGGTCTGGGTGAAGAATCACTTTGAGTTGAAACAGACAAAGTTTTACTGAAAGTAAACACAGTTGGTCAGTTTAAGGAGGTACAGTAATCAGATCCAGGGAGGAAGTAAACCTAAATCCCAACCCATAGAAAGTAGACTTGGAAAAAAGGCTGGAAACCCCAGAAAAGAACAAAGACAATTTGGCATCTGACAGAAGACTACAAATACTCAACATCGAATTAATGAGACACAAGTGAGCACAAAAAGCTGGCAGGAAAACACACAAAGGCAGGATGTAAAACAAACATGGACACATGAGGTATACTTTCAAAGTAAAACAACAATAATTACAAAAACATGGCAAACAATAAATGGTAATATTGGTTGTTTTATGGATAAAATGCAGAATGTCAGACCGGAGGATTCGTTCAAACCTTTAGATTTCAGTATCGATTAGAAATGGCCAACACGTGGAAACCCGCTGAGGTCTTCATCAGGTTATTATAGTTCGTACACTACACAAGGAAGCAACTCTAGCTTGTGTACATCAACCCAGCTTCAATTAGTTTATCCAGATCTGCAGGTTTTATGAATAAAATGTACCGCAACATTTTCCAAACTCTTCTCAGCCGTTATTGTTTTTGTTTTTTGCATTCAGTTCTGTAATTATGAAAATGAATGTTTTGTTTACCCGCATAATAAATTAATGTGACAGTCATATTCACTCCTTCCAGTGTGAACCCAAATGCAGACGCTGACACGATGGCTGATTCGGTTGACACAATGATTTATTGTACAGATGAGATGCACAGGGTGTTGGATGGCAGGTGGCGAGTCTGGGCTTTGTGGTTGCAGTCCAAACAAAGAACAGGTGAGCAGGGGAGGCAGGCAGGTGGCGTGGGCTGGCGAGGGACGGCTGGTGGCAATGAATCCTGCAGCCAGAGAGACAGGAAAGAACTGCAGACAAGAAACAACTCCAGAGGATGCGCACAGGTACATTCAGAAATGAGGCTCTTCTGCTGCACAGTACATTAGAGGAGAGGTCAGGTGTGCAAACTGAGAACAGGTGAGTGAAGACAGAAGAGATGCAGACAGTTAGCTACACCCGTGCCTCTGAAACAAATACACAAACACAGACAGACTCCAGGGACATGATGCAAACAAGAATGGACACACTGAAGAAAACTGGCGTCCAGCCGTGACAGAAATGGAAATAAAGGAGAGCAGAGAAAGAGAGTTGCTTTATGTTAAAAAAGAAGACAGGTACGTCAAAGAACTGAAGGTGGATCCAATCCTTAACACTCAAATATAGAAAGGGGAAATAATAATTAAACGTTTCTAATAATAAATCAATAGTTTACCCTGCTCCACATCGGACAAAGGAAGCATTCAGCCGTCTCTCTTTCATTTTAGTTTTCTCCACCAACTCTGGAAAGATTTTACTTCCTTTTCATCTTTTTAGAAATCTTCCAGCAGTGTAA
Source organism: Aulostomus chinensis (assembly GCF_037954235.1). Taxonomy (NCBI): domain Eukaryota; kingdom Metazoa; phylum Chordata; class Actinopteri; order Syngnathiformes; family Aulostomidae; genus Aulostomus; species Aulostomus chinensis. The sequence continues at coordinate 1,446,567 of NC_141329.1, forward strand.
AACCAAAGTTCCAGTTGCTCCCCAATCACTCCGACTTCCTAGAGAGAAGCTCTGAATTTGACAGGAGATGGGAGCCACTGATGGAATTGCCGCCAGACCCACGGGCGGCAGGCCAGGCAGGTTAACAAGTAAGTAGATGGACACCTAAAAGAGTTTGTCAAAACCAGGCTGCCTTTTCTCTGGTCTGCTGGGACTTAAAATGGAAAATTCAAGATGAAAACAAGGCTACATGGGACCACAGCAGTCTCTGTGTTCTGCAGATGAAGAGAGGATGCCTGGTCAAGCGCAGCGGGGAAGAAGGCTGGCTGGGGGGCCAGAGGGATTTGTTTGAGTGTGAGTGTGTGTGTGTGTGTGTGTGTGTGTGTGTGTGTTTGTGTTCCTGATGTTGTGGGGACCTACATGTAGAGGTGCCTACCAATAGAACATTTTCCTAAAAAAGAAACCAATTCATTGTTCTTTTTAAGAGACCTCAGTTGAGTTGTTACCTGTTGTGTGAATTTAAGTTCAATTTAGGTCAGAGGTCACGGAGGTCAGGTTTAACATAGTTTAAGTTACACCTGTCCTTAGATGGTCTAAATCTTCCCTGTGGTGTTTTTCATGCTGCATCATTGTGAATGTGGGTGGGATTTTAAAAAATGAAGATGGATACCAGAAGATGGATGCATACCAGTATACCGTGGTATACCATGGATACCAGTATACCACCACAGAAGCTCTGAGGGCTGCAACAACTAAATCTTACGTGAGACAAGAAACAAACAACCACTCATTCATCGCAGTTTGCCAGAGTGAGCAAACATCATGTGTTGTTATCATGTTAAACGTCATCTGCATGATAACAGCATCACTAACCAGCTTCACTGGACTGGACCTCGAGCCATTTTACATTAGTTGAGGTTGCAGCTTAGAATGTAATGAGCCAGTTGTGCATCATTTTTATTGTTTTGGGGTTGTTGTTGTTGTTTTTTACATTCGTTAGCAATTAGGTTCTACCAGCACAGTAATAAACAATGTAATTAGAACTGTTCCGCTAACTGATTGGAACCAAAAACAGGAGTTTCAGGTTAGTTTGTTACGCTGCAGGAGCAGAGATGAACCTCACATCCCAGATTAAACACCAGGCTGAGTAGCTTCCTTAGTCTGGACTTCACAACCAAAACTAGCGGACCTCCAGTGCACAAGTGTGCAACAGGCAGCTGACTTCTCTGTTTGTTTGTCCATCAACTGTTGCTTTTCAGTAAGGAAAACAGGTTTTTATCCAATTACTTGATTAATCGAATGCATAATTGATCAATTTCTCACTTACTGCAGTAACGCCAGCCATTTGCAATTCATAACATTGTTGTGCCATTGCACATTTTTCAGGACACAGAAGAAACCTGCTGCCCTTCGGTGAAACTGAAGTTGGAAACTAACTGTGGTGAACTTCGACAAAAACAACAATCGAAGCAGTGTCTCGTAGACTGGTGAACCAACTCTACCTGTAGCATCAATAGAAAGGATCGATATTGTTTCTCCTTAGCCTGAGCTGACTTAAGAAAAAGCATTCAAGTTTTACAAGAATTACTGCCTTGCACTCTGAGGAATTCAGATGCAGTTTCCATCCACCAATGTCCAGAAGCACCAGATACCCTGGGAGTGTAAAAAGGTTTTAAATGTTTGTTTTTAAACTTGAAATAAGACTTTTTTTGTGAGAAATGTATCCTCACTCAGCAATGACTGATGGAGAGCTTTGTCACAATGTGCAATGTCAGTCACTCGAGGTTCCCTCAATATCAGTGGAACCAGTGCGGTGGACCAGCAGAGCAAGAGCAAGCCCCCTGTCCTGGTTGTTATTCAGGGACGGGAGGTAAAGGGGGTGGAGTCCTAGAAGCCCAGTCAATGACACTTCAATGGACTCGCAAGTCCTGTTCAGGTAGAAACGTTCCAGCTGCTCCCCTCAAGGAGACCCTTCAGTCTCCAGCTCACTAGACTCCTAAAGAGCTTCTATTTGTCTAAAAATGCAGTTTTGACATTCTTTGGATTTCTGAAATTTTTTTTTTTTTAAAAACTGATATAAATATCAGCCTTCAGTTATTAAAATACAAAAAAATGCTTGTGATTTATTGGGTCACAGCCAAAATGAATATCTTTCCATCTGAAAAATTCTTTTCAATGAAATAAATTTGCTTCCCCACATGATTGGGGTTTAGCAGATAAACCAGTGTTTGTGCTGGAGGTGGTACTCTCATACTCCACTAGTGTCAGAAAGTTCAGTGTTGACTGGAGCCTAAATACTCAATTAATTAATCCAATTAAGTCCTCCAAACCACAACGTTTTCTTTGAACTTGTCATCCATGACATGTAACAATGCCCATCAACAGGAAAACGAATTGGAGATCCAAATCTGCTGCACATCTCTTTTCTGATCAACTGAGGCTGATGTTGCAGTCCCTGCTCCTCTTATTAGAAATCCTCCAGCAGTTTCTCTCTCCATCATCAAGACTAAAGGGTCAGTGGTTCTCCCATCAAAACGACTTCCCAGGGTGTAGCCTGGAATTTGACAACAGACACAAGCCACTGATGGGATTGCTTTGAGACCCGCGGGTGGTGGGCCAGGCAGCCTAACAAGTACGTGGGCCCACACTGAAAAGAGTCTGAGGCTCAGTTGTCTTCTGACGGAAGGCAGTCTGGATGGCCAGAGGGTGTATGTGTGTGTGTGTGTGTGTGTGTATGGGGGCAATTAATTGTGGGAACTCACAATCGCATCAATCATGGACTACCAGAGAAGCAGGTGTGCGCGTCACGTGTCCTTGTTGTCCAAGAGAGTGGAAGGATAAATCTAGCCGGCAAAAAGTGGAGCAACTTATTGTAAACAAATTATGCAGATCAAATACAACAGGTCTTTAATTATAAGAATTTAAAAAAGTATTTTTCTTTATTTATTAAGATTAGGTTTGTAGTTTTTGTTTGCAGTTTGAATTGTACTTCTCTTCTTCCCTGCTTGTGGAGGGATTTACGTTATTATGTGCATGACATCAGCGCGTTTTCTTGTTGGTAGCTGAGTGACAGAGGTATTTGAGGGAACCATTCTTACTCTGTAGATTCACTTTTATACTGCATTGATGTTACTGAACGACACAGAGGTGTCCATGTGCACGGCCAGCTTTTCTTTGCTGTCAAGCATCTGCAGCCATGGTGCACTGGCAGTCCTTCAGAAGACTCTCCTGCTTCTGAGCTTGTTGTTAAAATAAATTCCAAGAGAGGGGAAAATGTTCTGGAACCTTCTTCCCTCCCACTTTACTAAGTATTGGAACAGACCTTTGTTTATTGTGTGAGTTATGTTAACGTCTGGTGCTCTAAACAAGTGTCATCTTGTAACTTTAAATGTTCATGCAGCAGCACTTAAAAACTTATTTTCCTCATTGTTAACATCACAAATTTAAACGTGCTACAATTTCTTCATCTCCTCCGACTTACTTTTTCAGAGGCAGAGACAACAGACAACCTAAAACATCAGCGGGGTGGGGTGGGGGGATGTCAGGGGCACATAATCACATTTTGTTTAAAGCAATAAGAAGAAAGACAGTTGAAGTGCCAGTGAACCCAAACCTCCACTGAAACGGGTCACATTACACCTTTCATATTTCATTGACATGGATTTATTTAGTCAGTGTGGAGGGGACAATTAAGAAATACTTTTTGTTGATGTCTGCACATTTCTTTAGCCTCAACAACCCTGCATCCTTGTCTAATTGTCTGTTCCAGCTTTCGTCAGGTGTCCATCTAGGTGAGAGAAACATGCCCCCTCAGGTGAGACATCCCAGTTCCTCCCACTGCGCTTGCATCACATATAGCGTGATGTCTGTCTTGGCTGCTACAAGTATTACAGGAGTCATATGTACTCTCACAGGTACACGACTGCCAAAGCGCATTAACTAGTACCAAACTCTAAATAATTAAGTATCTGTGTGACATGGCTTGGCAAGAACACTGCTGTATGATTAAAACTTTATCACCATGCACTGTGAAAAGTTTCCAAAACAATTAATTACCAGAGTATTAATGGTGCCTTGTGCTATGTAAAACATGATAAAGTACTTAATTAAAAAACCCATTATATTTCATTTTTAGAATTTTGGAATGAATACAGCACTCTTTCTCCCTTCTGTCTTCCACACAATCGCGCTGGTTCTTTTCTTCCTGCTTCAGCAGACATTCACGTGTCACCTCTGTGGATCCTGGGTGTGTATGAACTTCACAAGTCACTGTCAAAATTTATATTAAAATCCCTGCTCATTCTTAAAAGTCTCATTCAGTTTGCTTTCTTTCTTCTTTTTTCAAAACAGAAATCGAGAAATTAATTTCCGTTCTCCTCGGGTGCAGACGAGGATCCAGAGACAGAGCAGCTCTGACTCGTGGTGAGTGTACGAGGGAGATGAACGCCTACGTGACAGCTGTACTTTTCTTCTCTACCTCTTAACAGAAGCTGCCCCTGCCCACACTGGCACAGACCCCCTGCCCTCATGGTTTATGGAGTCAAACTGCATCAGCGTAGATTCTGAAGAAGCGTTTTGTAGCACCTGACCTCTACCTCCTTGACGTTCTCTGTCCAAGACCATTTGCCACGTTTAAATATCAAGGCGGCACAATAGCGAGTGCTTGATATGTCCCGTCATAACAAAACTCATCCAAAGGTCCTCATCCACACAGAAGGGCTCTCAGCCATGCTAAACAGTCCCTACCGGACATCAACACCAGAGGAACATGCAGCTGAAAGGTTGGCCCGACACGGAGGAGAGTGGGAGCAGCAGTGAGGCGGCACTGGTGCTACTGGTTCCATTCGTCAGCATCATGGTGGTACATAGTCACAGCTCTTTTTTTGTTTTTCTCTTCCCTCCATTTTATGAGAGTGAAACCTGACACGATAGGAGGTGACAAAGGTGATGTTGGTACAGACAGGATATTACTTGAGACGCACATCGCACTTATGTTGATGTGATGAGGTTCTTGGTGAGGGGATAGGGCCTGATTAAAAAAAGACAATGATAATAAAAATTTAAAATCCTGATATAGTGGTAATGAATATTTGATATCACAGTAATAATAAAATGTTCCAATAATATTATCATCAATGTAATAAATTAATGATTGTTATATTATATATACATATATCTCAATGTGAGGCCAGCATCAAACACCAATCTGAAGCTGTATTTTTATTAAAGTTGGCCTGACATTTAAGGTGGACCACCACAACTCTCCTACCCGAGAACCTTGATGGCTCATATAGCATCCCCAACTGGGCTTAACGACCTAAGACAGCAGGGTGAAGCTCTGAAACGGTCCAAACATCCATGAATCGAAGGGGAGTGACTTGTGGAAGCTGCAGATATTTAGACATCATCATGACTATTGTCATTGAAGAGTAAAGGGTCATAGAGAGGAGCACAACCGTTGGCTGAGGCAAGAAAATAAAAGAAATGTATGATCTTATTTCACATCCTTGAAAATTTTACCCAGATGAGCTTAGCGTGTGTGTGTGTGTGTGTGTGTGTGTGTGTTCATGACACTGAGGAACAGAAAAGAAGGATAATTTTCTGCACTCTCTGAGAGAGGCATTCCTCAGGACAAAGGGACTGGGGAGAAAGGCAGATTACAAGGTTGAACAGGAGAAATGAAGTGACTGTGCATGCGCATTTATGCAACACACACACACACACACACACACACACACACACCTGACACCACTGTTTTCTCCTCTCAGAGCCTCGCCAAATCTGACTCCACCCCACTAGCTCACGGCCGCCTGCTCTCCCAAATCCCTCTCTGTTCCCAAATTGCTTGTCAAAAGGACGAAATTAGAAAATAAAACTGTGCGGCTGACAAACAAGATTACATGCTGTTTGCACCTGGCTGTGGCAATTAAAGCTCTGATGACAGGCAAGGATGGCCTCCTAATGTGGTGTCTCAAGGCATATCAGTGTTTTCACAACAAGATTGCGCCCCACGTGCCATTTTGGCAGCACTGGCAGCCTCACAGCCTGTCACTCCGTGGTCCTTTGTGCTGTCTACTGCATTCTGGTGAGAGCACGTCTGGGGTTCGCTTTATTGAGATATTCTTAATTAAACTGTGGCAACTGATACAGCCATACAAGTATCACTCCCATGATTCGTATTTTAAGGCAAATTTAGCAGACACAATTAGGAGAGAGATTAGAAGGGAAAAAAGAACAGACTTGCCTTTTGAAACACAGTTCAAATTGAAATGATTTAAAAGTGATATGCACATCAAGCAACATCTGCATCGTTCTTGCACTCAGAACTCATCAGCTGTGAGTGCCCGTTCAGGTCATAAGGCAGATTTTGGAGCTTCAAGTGCCATCTAGTGGCCATAGTAACTATGGAAGGAAATCTGATGACCTCAACACAGAGAGAGAGGGTGAGAGTAAGGATGGGGGTTGGAGGAGGAGGTGGATTCCAACCATCAGACTCGGTCCCATCCCCGCTGCCAACAGCGAGGGGAGGATGCTGGTCGGGTGGATGCTGCAGCTGGAGGCAGTCGCTAGAGGTGAGAAGGAACTGCTGTGGTCACCGTCACTGCAGACAGGCACTTCCTGGTTCAGCTGCAAGGCAAAACATTTTTAAAAACCACAACTGTACCTTGACCAAAGATCTGATTTGAAACCAAACCATGATCTTAATCCTAACCAGGTGTTAGACCGTGACATGCTTAGTGTTGCATCACAGGGTTGGAACAAATGACTTGTGTGGTTGTTTGGGCTGCAGGACTCGTTGGAATTCACAAAGCTTCATCCCAAAATCTCGTCTGTTGCCAACAGATTCTGCACTCATATGCTGAATCTGTTTATAGGGATTAAGCACTTCTTAATTTGATGTGCTGTGTGTTCTGTGTAAATATTGCTGTCTGAGGCTTTCACTTCAAGCCCTCATGTGCAGCACTTTCATCTCCGGGGATTTTCTGAAAACCCCTTTATCTTAAAAAGCTCAATATGAGTGACAGTAGATGAGCAAACAAAATGTTTTAATGTACCACTTAAACATGATGATTGCTTTCTTCCCTCATATTTGTGTCAGAATAATAAAACTGACCCCTTGTGCAAACAGACGCCACATCATTATTTTATAAGTTTACGGAGTTGAATGTGGTAAATTATGTACCCTTGGCTTTCTTCTGAGAGACAGACCTTTCCCTCTACATTAGTGTGGGAACTGCTGAGATGAGGGTGATGTCTATATGCCGTATGCTCGAGAAATGTATCAAATCCCTGAAGAGGCTAAAGCATGAAAGAAGGCCCAATTTAACTGCTGAGTTCAAAACAACAATAGATACTGGTACTGTAAGTGTAAATCTATGCTCCTACTCGGTTTGATGCCCTGCAGTACTTACATGCCAGCATATGTTGTGACATTATATGTAATTGCTAATATTTGCACTTCACTGGCGCAACTCCTTTCACATTTCTATTGTTGACTCAGATGTTTCTAGTTTTGATTAGATTCCTTTTTTGTCCTTGGCTTGATATCAAAATAATAATGCCAGTGTTTCTCCTGCCCTTTTGGCTCCTTCACTGTGTTTTCTGATTGTGATTTGCCTGTAAAGAGCTCAGCCCTCCTCATTAGCACTTGCTCTCCTCTTGCTCTTTGGGGGAGAAGCACTACCTCTCTGTTTGCTGGTTTCCACTGTCTTTCTGTGGAAGGATATTGGAGACCGGGGGCTTCACCGTGACAGATGGTGGCTGCTTTGTGACCCTTAGAGATTGGCAAGCCCTTCTGTCCCCTCCTGATTGAGTGTCTAACTAACAGTCGCTCTCCTCACATCAAACAACATGTTATCTCAAGCTGCTCCCACTTGGCCCACTTGCTGCAATGGCGGTGTCAGATCCTGACAGCCGTGTCATCTGCTGATAGCACTGATGGCATTGAGGCCTGATGAATGACACTTTTATTAAATTAGTCAAACAGGTTTGAATGAAGATCCCTGGTTCACTTAAATACTGAACTGAGACTCAATAATCAAGGATTCTATGCAGAGGAACACGTACTCATCATGCTTTCGTTTCCACAAGTGGGTATGCTGACGTGGTATTGGAGGGAAAACTGCTCAGTGTTCAGTGTGACTGGTTCAGCTGGCTTCTTTTGACAGACATTAATTGGATAAAAAGATTTTTAAATTATCTGAAAGGAAAATTGAGCTTAGAGGACATTACGTGATTTTCAAGACATATCTCCTGTTTGTCCCTGAGAAGCTGGCACGAGCAATGGTGCTGGCTGAAAATGAACCAACCCTTCCGGATGAATCCTTTTCAAGTGCGATAGATGACTTGATGAATCAACCTTTCTTGACATGAAAAAGAAGGACACATTCCATTTCTGTATCAGTAATATCATCTACACACAAATAGGACCGAGCCAGTGGATTAGATTTAGTGTCTATCATTATAAGAGAAACCATGGTGCCTTTTCTTTTTTTTAACTGGTAAAAACTAAAGGTCAGACAGGTTCAGTCAAAGGAGCAGATACTGGGAAAGAGTCAGTCCAGCCTCCCTCAGACATGTGGACATATCAGGCTGGTCTTCTGCTTATTCCAGTGGCTCTTTATTATCACAGTTTGCTGCTCACGCAGGTTTCATGGTCCTGGTAAAATGGGCGGATTTATATTTCAAGGACAGTCCCAAAGTGTGTCTGACTAAGGCTTTGGTCTTACAGGTGTGTTTCCTTTCGTATGTACTGGGGTACACACGTAAAACACACCACTGTTGTCAGCCTATTTAAGAGCAGTGGACTTGTATGTCTGTGGAGCGCAGCAGCACATTCTTGTCTGAGTTCCCTGTAGAAAGCAGAGAGGTATTTAATGCTGATGTGCAGTTCCTGTGAGTACTAAAGTGGGAGAGCGTGTGGTCGCTCAGGTTTGAAAGGTTCCCACATCCAGTTTTCCACCTGACAGTGAAGTAATGCAACAGAGGAAGTGAGCTAATGGCATTGTGTTCCTCCTACACCAAATATCGTGTGTAGTCGTCACTGAGAAGGTGACAATATTCACAAGAATAAAACAGTTCTGAAGAGGAACATTTCTCCTGCAACAGCCTTGATTCATTCCGCCGGTGACTCTGCCTGCTCGTGCCAGCTCCTTCATTGCTCTCTCCATGATGGCGCCAAACCTTCTTGTGCCTTTACTGAGATATCAAGCAGAGGAGGATGGATAGGTGCTCACTAGTGCCTACAATCCTCCTTTTCTCAGATAATATGAAAGTATCTCCAAAATAGATGCAAGTTTCATGCTACAGGCAATTATCTGGTACTGCAATTGACAGCAGAAGGGAAGAAAAATGAAATCAATATTCAAATATGAGTTCTCAGCGAATTTGAAAACAGCTTTGAATGATGCAGAAATGCCCTCAATATACACAGAGGTGCACGATTTAAAGGAATCTGCAGAACAGTTTGTTCTTTTTGCTTTTGCCTCTGTTTGTTTGTTTCTAATGCAGTGTTTCATTCAACAGAAATACTGAAGTAGATATCAAGGACACCCAAAGTTGCTCTTCAAAACTATTTCACCTGAAATCCCAGAATGAATAAAACAACAAAAGTATATATTTATTCTTTCACCTTCTGCTGCTGTGGCTTTCTGCTAAACTGTGCACACTGATTGTGTCTGGATTTCTGTCCAGACAGCCATTAGGACGCCGCTTCCTGGAGGAAAGTTACTGCTTTAGACTCAGTCCTCTGTGACTGTGTGGAAATAACACAGAGGATAAAGTGTCCCACTCCGTCACCAGCTGCGTTTCTGCAAAGGGGTTTTCATGCACATTTTGCTTTTCATAGAAATGTGCAGAAACTGACTCAAACTTTCAAATGACAGCTCCTGCACTGGTTTGAGGTGGTGAATGAAGGTGAAAACAGGAGGCTACAACTAATCTGAAGAAACACTGACGTAGTGCAACTGTAACTCACGTGACCGGGCAGCTGTTCCTTCCCGTTATTTGCAACCTTTGTCTTCCTCTCCAGAGAAGCAGCACCATGTCCAATACTAGCTGGCACCAAGGAACGAGTACATGTTTAACTGAACGCAGTTCCTCCAGACTTCTCTCAATCCTTCACTGGAAAACCTTTGAGGCCAACCTGTTGCATTTCCTGGTTTTCTTCCTCTGTGCTGCCTGTTACAGCCTTTGTAATGTTGCCTACACCGCCATCTTCTGATGGAAATATTATGTAACCTGGTTTTTTTGTGTGTGTTTCAAACCACCTCTTGGAAGCAGCTGTAATTAGCTTTCCTGTTTTGCAGAATTTGTATAATTTTCTTGACAAAACATGGATTAATGTCAAGTAAAAGATGGTTCATGTGAAGGTGTCAGTTTATCTGGGCAGGGGTGAGTCTTTGGGGTGGGGGCGGGGGGTGGGGTGGGGTCATAACTTGAAAAGATTGAGAACTACTGCAGAAGTAGAATAGGCCAAATACAGCAGACAGTAAGTGTGACTCAGTAGACCATAAAATCCTGATTGGAATTCAAGCGAACTCCAAACAGAGACTTCTGGGTGAGATTGTGCCTCTACCTTTCTCATCCATCTGTCTCACTGCAGTTCATATTCTCCCCATCTGTTCCCACTGATCAATTTCTGGGTCCAGGATGATCACTCATCAACAGACCAACTCCCAGTCTCACAGTGTGGCCACGTGCACCGCATCACTTAACTGTTCTCTGGCACCTCTGAAGCTGATGGAATGATACGTTTATTGACCCGCAAACACTCGCTGGACATTGACTCTTGTCTTACTGGAGTCTTGGTTTCAAGTACGCTATTTATATAAGTTTAAGCTATGAAGGAGAGAGGTTATAGGGGGAGGATAGACCCCCCCCCCAAAAAAAAAAGAAACACTGACAACTTGAACAGTTCTGATATTCATGCTGCCTCATAGTTTATGTTTTACCATTTGATAATGTAAAAGCTTCTCCATCGTGGATCATGTGTTCGACCTGCTGCCCTCAGGCTGAAGGTGCAGCTCAGTGAAAGCCCACACCTCCACACTGACAGTTTCTTTCTCTGGGCTAGAAGATCGTTGAACCAACAATGATCCTGTGCAATATTTGGACTATTTCTTATTTTATCTGTGCAATTATGTATGCCTGTGTCTTATTTTTAGCGAGCTCTTATTGAATTTTTATGTTCTATGTTTCTTAAAGCACTGTCTCATAATCTCATTGCATCTCATGACAGTGACACGTTCGACTCTGTTCTATTCTTTTCTATTGTAGACTTCACTCAAAAAAAGCAATTCTACCCGATAAGATATGCCTTTTAATAATCAGCATTTATTTCCTGGATATTCTGTTTTCTTATCTGATCGTCCGAATCATCTGATAGCAGAGCAACAGCTCTCTGTCAATGCTACTTCATGAGAAGGTGTGGGGGCACTGAGGAGTGTATTCACAAGCCAATTAAAAGATGTGTGTGTGCCTGTGTGCGTGTGGGTGTGTGTGTGTATGTGTGTGTGTGTATGTGTTGGGGGTGGCGCTCTGGCCTCCTTGAGCCACAATTAGCATCTGAGCAGGAACTTACACATTGTTAATGAAATAATTAACTCCAATACAGCTGGATATCCAGGCAACGATGTGACAGAAACGGGAATTGCAGCATGTGATGCAGATCAGGAGAGGGAGAGCTACCGCAAACAATGCTAAGGTATTAAAAAGGTACTGGAGCACACAATAAATCCCTCAATGAATGACTGACTGTCCTCCTGAAGAGCACAATGAGGGACATTTAAAAATAGAAGGGATATGCATAAAAAGAAAATTGGTAAATGGAAAACACCATAAAATAACAAAGATCAGAAAAGATATCACCAATAATACACAAAGCAAAAGAAGGCAAAAACTGCTTTTTGGGTTGAAGCTCGAGGAATTAGCAGCCTGAAAGGACATTGTCTCACCAGCGTCGTGACACACTTCACATTATGAATCATCTTCATAATCACGGAACGGCAGTTTCAAGAAAGCAGGCGGTGAACAGGATGGCTGTGAGATTCGATGAATCCGGAGTCACGCCACCTGTACAAGGTTTAGTCCTCCCCCTCTGATGGGTCAGCATAAACAACAACGAACCCACAGATGTACAGATACTGGAATATTGTTGAAACAACTGTACTCTGTATATACCAGTATGTGCAGACACACTCTGACATCGAGACACGGCTTGGATATTATCCTGCTATTGAAACTAATGGGAGCTGGCATGTACATGCAGCGCCTCATAAACATTTTACATTATTCTGAAATACTGAGGCAACGGCAGCGTGCATGGAGAGAGCTTCTGCCTGGTCCTCACGTGAAGTCATCAATAATGAGAGCTTTCCTCCACAAACATGAAGCAGTTCCACTGGCAAACCTCTCCAGCAATCATCGCCATAGTGGCATCACGCTCCAACATCATGTCATACATGGAGAAGGCAGCCATGGGTTTGACCTTGACCTGCTCTGAATTGGAGAACAGAAACATACAATAATCTGGAGTGTTTTGCATTTCACGTTTGTCTGTGCATCGACAGCAGGGGTGGGGACCCATGTGCCATGGAGGGCCGTGTGTGTGCAGGTTACCCTTCTAACCAAACACTTAAACTTTGTGGTGGCCCAGTGGTGTGGGCTCCTGGTCAGCAGCAGCTGAGGATGGACCAGAGCGAATGACCTTGTGCCATTTAGAAACCCGTGTAAGCAACTCTTTCTTTTCCCTCGCAGGTTCCAAACAAACCAGCTGAAATCCAGTTGAACCAGTTCATTTAAGTGTCAGGATCACAATGTTTTTCCTTTGATTCCCCCTTTCCCTCCTTCCCTTTCGGGGGTGTCTTTGTTTTCCCTGTGCTTTGTGTTGGAGGTGCTGGGTGGAGCTGGAGCTGCTTCATCCTGAACACCTGCAACCAATCCGCTGATCAGCAGTCTGCAGACTCACATACATGCTCGGTTCATCTCTCCAGTCTTCAGCAGATTGTATGTGAACCCCGGCGTTCATGGTTACCTTTCTTATGTGCGCTGGTCTGAACTGGCCCTTACAGGAACGTACATTATGTTCTCTTCCCTTTAAGTATCAAATTGCAAGTTGCTGAGTCGGCCAAGATGTGACACTACAGGTACAACAGAGGTGCTTCAGCAACTTCTGACATTCATAGTTGTATAATTGTGTTACTGGGGGAACTGAAGACTGATATGTTGTGGGCAGGTAAATGACATTCTTGCATAAAATATAATGCTCTCAAAACACAACTTTATGGACAAAGTCTGATCAGCTGCGTTCTTCCTCTAAAATGACACATCGTTGTCGCTCTCAGTTAAAACAGATATCTCACATTTTCCTTACTTGCTCAATTCAAGACAAAAAAGGTACATTTAAAAAAGGAGACTCTCTCCTGCTTCTCATTGGTTCTCTAAGTCTTTTCTGGTCCAGGAGGAGCTCTGTCACATTTCTGCCTAAGAAGACAAGTGCTCCCGCAGCTCTCTCTCCTGGGTTCTCAACCCTATCCCTCTCTTTGAAGATCCTTTTTTTTGCAGCATCTGCTTTTTTTCCCTCCCCCAGCCCACTGCTTCATTGCCTCCATGCTTCTTTTCACACTTTGATTGCGTGTATCTCTCATCGGAGTCCTCTGGCTAATTGCATCATTCTAATGGTATTTTTCATGATCATACTCTGTGGTAAGTTGACATTTCATGCAGCTTATTAATTAGAATTAGTCAGAAGAGTGAAGAGAAAGTGCTGATCTGGAGTTTGGGTGTAGAAATTGCAATTGTCCTGGATCTTGGTTTAGGGTATTGGGACCATGAGGGGATCAGGAAATGAGTCTTCGATCCAAAAGATTACATCATTCTTGGCTAACCCCATTATTTTAATCCAATAACATTACCAGTATAAATAACTGGGTCTGTGTTCATACCAGTACATGTACATGAGTGTTGTAGTGCTTTTAATGCCTATTGATGTATTATCTCACTTGGCTGCAGCCATGATCAGCAGCATCCACACAGCAGCAGAGCTTGGCCTGCTAGAGTTGAGAGTAGGTGTCTCTACACACACACACACACACACACACACACACACACACACACACACACACACACACACACACACACACACACACACACACACACACACACACACACAAGTGGCAGTGAGGATGTTGGATGTCTCCTCCTCTAGCTGCAGGGTTTATACCTCTCTCTCCAACTCTGTCTCCCTCTCTTCTGCCTCTCTCAGTCACTCTGAGATGCTGCCATGTCAGTGCAATTTAACAGTTCTTTGATCCATGTCCTGAGATGGAATGGCAACAAATTAAGCAAATTATTTGAACCCCCAAAGGGCCCAAGGCAAAGAGGGAGGTGGAGGGAGGAGGGACTGAAGAATTCCACAGTTGTTAAAACAGGGGTCGAGTGTGACTGCCAGAGACGACAGCAGGAAGATAAATACGTATCGCGCATATATATATATATATATATATATATATATATATATATATATATATATATATACACACACACACATTTTCTACCTCTTGGTGGGGGGCAGGGGTGGAGCCCATCCCAGCAGCCTTCCCCCTGGACGGGTCACCAGTCCATGGCAGGGCCAACACATAGAGACAGACAACCATTGGCTCTCCCAGCCACGCCTACGGTCAATTTAGAGTCTGGATTAACCTGGTCCCTCTTGATGTCTTTGGACTGTGGAGGAAGCTGGAGTACCAGAGAGAACCCAGCAGGAACAGGGAGAACATGGAGACTCACCCAGAAAGACCCCGTGCTGCAGCCGGGGCTCCACCCACAACCTTCTTGATGGGGGGCCGCAGTGAGGACCACTGCTCCACCCACAACCTTCTTGCTGGGGGGCCACAGGGAGGACCACTGCTCCACCGGGCCGCCCATATATATATATATATATATATATATATATATATATATATATATATATATATATATATATATATACACACACACACACACACAGAACTGTGCCTTGCATTTATAAGGAAATCAATTGTGGGGGTGGGGGGCACTCCTGTCTATTTTCCTTTTCTATTTATTTTCTGAGCAAAACAATGTTTGCTATTTACTCCCTGATGTTTCTCTGTGGTTTTGATATATTGTTCTTGTAGGTCCTGCTGGGATGTTGACAATATCTTTTAAGAAATAGCTAAAGAAAAATGTAGGGAAGCTCTATTGCAAACCTTCAGTGTTCAAAACGACATCATAGTGAAGCATTAGCATCGTGTTTATGCAGGTACATTCATTTGCACATTTCAGTCAGGGCACGACTTTACCGCTGCTTAAAGCAGCAGCGGTAGTTGGCATGTTTGTTTTCTGCCAGCAGGCTTGCAGACTTTTATAAAACTTGGACGAGGGATTTAGCATGGGCCAAGGAGGAACAAGAAGCCATTTAAAAGTGAAAAAAAGTATTTACTTTTGTATTGCACAGTCAATTCCTTCTCTGCCCCGAGATAACTTCTGTTATGAGTTTGAGCGCAACATAAATAAAACTGAATGGAATTCAGGAGACCACATACTGAGGGGCGAAGTCCTGCAGGCTTTGTCCACTCACAGTCTGGGGTCCTGAAACAACGCTTGTTATTCAGTCCAGCTGCTGTCATTCCACAGTTATTTCTCTCACATGAAATGGTGCATAAAGAAGTTTCTTGGCTGCATCGATTCATGCGTTACAATTCTTTCCTTATTTAATCCAACAAAAATCACTGGGTTGAGCATGCACGCGTGCTACAGCTTACCAATTTGCCGCCCTGGCAGCATAGAGTGACGCTAACTGTCACTCATCCATGATTATCTGCTCAACAGATTGGAACTAATCCAACCTGTGATGAAATATGGTGAAGGGCTGACGCCTCATCTATGCAGAGAAGAGAATGGATTTCTTTGGTGCATGTTTACACTGATCAAACAATGAAATCTCCTCTGCTCCTGCTGGTTCACCTCAACGACTCAGACGACCATGAACCTTGAGAAGAGAGAAGGTTGTTCAAGCAAACTTGCTGAAGTTTCTTGTCCATCCCTCATGGTGTAAAATCCAAGCTGCTGAACTCGTGACAAACATGAGAACACTTGGCACTTTAACATGTGCAGTGTGCCACCATGGGACCTGAGCCGCCTGCACCCTCAGTCGCTGATTCAAGGTTATCACTTCACATTTTGAATAGGTTTTATGCAATTAAGTTTACATAGGATGCAACTTCAATCACTGGGTAAAGCTGTTATTTTTTTCTTTATTTTTTAGCTGTAAAACACCAATAAAAATACAATGAATATGCTGCAGTCATCGGCTGATGAATTTTCATTTCATTGATTTTGCTGCATCTTTTTTCCAATACGTATCACCTCCTGACAGATGGTTGTGCTGCCACAGTTAGAAATGTGCGATAAAAATAATAAAGGTGACGTAGGCTCAAGTTAGTTTCTAAGAACCACATCTTTCTTTATAAAGGAGGACTGAGTGATGTCAATCATGAGCTGCCCTCTTTCCTCAGTCCCCGCTCCTGAAATAACAAGCCTCCATAATAGTCTCCATTCTTGCTGTCATGATTATGTTACTTTCTGCCTTCAAATTTCAGAGAGCCTCCTGAACTACAGCCCTCGACTCAGTCATCAAAGTTTAACTTAGACACAAGCAGAAGTTGTCCTCACCCTTAGTGTCCTCTCCTCAGCTCACTGCAGGCGCTGAAACCTGAGCTGGTGTCAGCCATGGTGCTAGACGGGTTTCACCTGGCAGATCTGGGTCATACCTCATCTCCAGATTATTCCTGCCTTATTTATTACATCTGCCCAAAGGTAAGGCCATTGAGATGGAAGTAGACAAATGTTTGAAACTCAAAGATGTTACCAGATGGAATTCATTCCCATTGTTGACAATATTTGAAATATACCGGTGTTGCATGTAGCATGAATACATGAGGGGATGTCTCTGTACATATAATTATCTGAGGAAGGTTTGCTGGCATCGAAAGTTACTTTACCTTGCTCCTACTTTCTGAAATACAGAGTGTTATTTTTGTCTGAACGTTCATTTTACCATCGACAACGCTAAACTAATTAACGCACATTATTGTAATGAGCCTTGATGGAGCATTTTCCCAGGGCCATTAGGATAAAGATAGTAATGGATTCAGCACACAGGTGTGCGAACAGTTATCTTCAAATCAATAGATTCCCACTGCCAGAGCTGTAATTAGACTGACAGACTCTGATAAGGGTCATGCTAAACCTGTTTAGTGTGTACTCAGCAAACGCCGGCACGTGTACATGCCTGCGCTCCTGTTCACTTACTGCTACTTCAGCTGAACTGCTGTGCAGCAGGGGTTACTTTTGCAACTGGCTTGTTATAAATTTTCCGATTAACCTTTGGAACTCGAGGGCAACACTTGCGTTCTGTTCGAGATGGAATTGATTCAATAGGCTGCATTAAAATGACAAACGGCATGCACGCCTGCTGATGTCGTTTGATGAGGTGATGGTATGTCCACAGCCAGGTGACTGCTGTCCTCCCTTTTTAAAATTCCATGCAGCAGGACAGTGATTTACAAATTAGTAATTCAAGTCTGATTGATCTGTTGATCCGGTGCTTGAAGTTAATGTGCTGCTGATAACCAAACACAGGAGCGCCTCACACACGATTCTGCTAATGGACGTCTGAGCCGAGCCCTTCAGAAAGCCACAGGTCAGAGATCAGCACTCAGATCAAGAGTACCACAAACACAAAAACCCAGAGCACTTTGGGTGCAAACAAGCGCAAACGCACAGGTTGATTCAGTAGGAACATCTGACCGTGAAAAAATCTACAATTTAAAGTGCATTGAAAGGCAATCTGCTGGTGCATTTACACTCTCCCTTCTTTCTTTCAGCCATCTGTCAGAGGACTACATTCACCAGGCGTCCAAAGATTTAATCCATCCAAATATTCATATTGGAAGTGCTTTTAAAGATGATACCAATAAAGTGAGGCAGGTTTCATCTCCGAGAGACCTTTTATGTGATAACCAACCCCTAAAAGAAATGCCAGACAGAAATGTTGCTCCAGAGGATTTGAAACATTATAATCATGAGACATTTTCAAGAAAATCATATTTACATGTCATCAAAATAAATATAAAAAAGACCATGGTGTTCGTGCAGCAACTGCAGGAAATGTAGACATAACACAATCGTCCATAAACCTTCTGTGGATGTAACTCCAGCCCAGAAAAATCATAAAAAGCAACTAAAAAAGTAAATATGAAGGAGAACCTGAATTGTGTAATTCAACGTCGCTCGGAAGGAACAGCACTCGCAATTCGCCGGGTCACATTTTTGAGAGGCGTAATAAAGCAGCAGTGTGCTCTCAGAAGTGCATTAGAAAGTAAAGCACATGCATCACTTATTGATCAAAGTCCTTAAATTACTTTTAAACCATTAACAGTAATTTGTTTCTGTCGAAGGGAAAACAAATCCAAACCTTCTGTGCTCCCCACTTCATTTCAACTCGCTGAGGCTTAGTCAAGCATTATGGGAAAGGCCGTAATTACATGCACACATAATTATGGTGTTGTAAAATATTCATTGAATCCATCCTTAGAAGTGCTGTTGTACACAAGGCTGCAACTCCCCTCCTCTACAAAGGGTTAATCAGTGCAGTCAGATTTGCTGACTGACCACAGCCAGAGGTGCAGCTGCCTCATGGGCGCTGCTGAGGTTTAGAGTGTTAAGTATTTCTAATTGGTCATGACAGGAGCTTGGGGTTGAGCTAGAATTGTCATTGTTCGGCGACGGCCCCTGCTGTGAATGTAACATACGATACTGGGGACCTAGGAGTCCGATCCAGAGGCAGCCCCAGCTCTGGCCACAGCTCTGGCCACAGCTCGCTGGCCACGCGCACAAGAGCAATAAAGAACTGAAAACAACAAACAATAAAGCCGATTGGAAAGTCCTGCTAATGCATTTGTTTCTGCTGGCTCTGAGAATTCTCAACCCTTTTTTTCCCTTTTGACTAAACTCTTGTAGATTAAAACGAACGGCGTCTAATTAATGAGGCAATAAGCACAAATAGAAGTTCCATCCTGCATAATTCAATCTTTGCAATTCAGCACAATTAAAATAAACTAGAAATGTCCCAAATAGGTCCCGAGAATCAACTGATACGCACGATTCACAAGATCAACACTTTTTCAATGTGTTCTTGCGAAACCATTTGCACTATATAGTTATGTTGAATTTTACACGCTTACGTGTGGACATGTCCAAGAACTGGAGCGATCAGGGCTTCTGCAGGAAGCAAAATGCCAGACATTTTAGCTGAACATCAGAAAATACACACAAAACCAAACCCATGATGAGATAAGAAAAGCAAAAGAAATTTCCAGATGTTTAGCTCGGGGCTCACGGTTGGATTCAATTACAGTGGATTACTTGTTATAGATGTGCTGGGAACTCATACACAACTCCTGCTTCCTGCTGTGGCACACAGGGACCGGATGGCCCTGGGTAGCCCCCCCCCCCGCCGCTGGCTGGCAGTGTATCATGGGTAGTTCTGAGCTGTGACTTCATCTGCAATGGGAATGAACCACATTTTTGTTCACTAATTACATCACTGATGAGCTAATGTCAAATTTGTTATTTAAATTCTGATCTCATCCTAACAAATTATAATATCAAGGTTTAAACCGGCCAATCCATAACAATACATGCTGACATCTGGCCTCTCTTTAATTAGCCCTCACACACTTTTACTGTGGTAAAATCTCCATTCTAAACATTGACGTTTGAACATGGAAATGTGACATTAGATGACAGAAAAGGTGGCATTTGAAAATGACTCAACCTGAATAGGAAATGAGTTCATTAGGAAAGTCAAAGAAACTCTGTGTGAGATGGGATTTTTTGTAGAATAGAAATCAACCTCGGATGGTATAATGTCAGAGAATCCCTATATCATTAGGGGTGAGGTGGTGATTTCCTGTCTCGGCTGAATTTCCTCTCATAGTTTGAGTGACTGCAACCATGTTATAATGTGACAAAGTAAGTTTACAGTGAGTAATGTGGATTTAAATAGGAAAGAGAAGAAGTTTCTCTCAAAGTCCTTATATTTCTGGATTTCAAGCACTGATATAAATGTATCGTCATTAATTTTTTTTTTTTTTTTACTGACTTGTGACACTGAATAACCCAGAATGCAAAAACAACTCGCAGGCACAATCTAATTAAGCATTTAAGTGTAAGACATTGGTAAACGGCTGAAAAATCAGATTTGGAAATCTAAAACGTTTTCCTGATGTCAGCAGTTTGCTCGCTGCAGGGTCTCAAGCAGCGCCATGCACACCCAAAACAGAGACAGGAAAAAGCCTCTTCCAATTCCCAGGATGCACAGCGATGGAGCAGGGGGAGTTTGGGAAATGATGAGCTCTTGCAAATTGACGACGAGCGAAGATCACTGACAACTTCAAAGCTGCGTGGATCCAGGTCACCTGCCAGCTGGGTGATGCATTAATGAGTCCTGATTAAAGAAAGACCTGCATTGATTCACGTCCAGCCAGTCAGTCACTTCCCACCTATGTATTATTAAAGGAAAAAGCAATGGTAAAAGCAAATCCTCCTTTGAGAATCAACTGCCTTCTTCTCGATTGTGTTACTGTGATGAATCATATGCATTACATATTTTCCAGACACACAAAGGCGCCGACCCAGAGGACACTTGCTGCTAGGAATCGTTCTTATTTGAATATACTATTAAATTCTGACCTGCTCTCTTAAACCCGGATTTGGCACAAACACAGTGTTATTATTACTCCGTCCAGTTTGAGAATAATAGAATCGCAAGAGAAGCCATACTGGGGAGAGAATACAAATACCAGTTGACCCTGGCTTGGATCACTGCAAAATGGAGTTTTCTTCTGGACTGTACTGCTACATCAAGAGCTCCTCAGAAAAAGAAGATCAGCTGAGTGAAATAAAAAGCACATTTTCACATGATGAATTAGGTTCATGCTGAGGAAGGAGGAAGAAACTTAAGAAGTACGAGCCTGAACCTCTGTCGGACACAGCTGGGACAAAAAAAGACATTATTTTGAATCTTTCCACTGGGCATGCATCTTCCTGTTGTGATGATTATCGGACTCTAATGTCCCCTGATCCATCTGATGAGCACCAGACCGGGTAGCGCGTCATTTTTCTCTCTCCCCTAAAAAGCTCTTGGACCTCTTGGACCAGGACGAGATGCCGTCAAAGCGCAGTTGCATTAAAGCGCAGCAGCACAATGACGGGATGCTCCGCTCCACACCTGCAGGCTGACTGGGACGGGGGGGATTCTGTCCTCAGTCTCTCTGTCCACGTTTGGTGGTGATGTCACACACGAATAATTACAAAGGGAACTTATCAGAGGCTAAAGCTGCTAACTGCCACTGTTTCATTCAAAACAGTGATTGAGAATTTACTTTTTGTGACATCATGAAGGACTCTATCTTGCTAGGTTCAAGGTATGTCCTTGTTTCCACCCAAGAAGTGGGAGAGGGATAGGGGCGGGGTTTAGCTGTGAAGATGGTGACATCATCCATTCATATCAACAATGGCAGCCCCCGGAGATATGAGCGTAGATGCTGTCTGAGCATTAGTTACATCAAACCTGGACACTATGTCTTCTTTGATAGAAAAGCCAAGAACAGCATTGTTTTTCTCCTCTGGCTCCGCCTTCTATGTCAGGTCCTTGATCTGAGTGGTTGCACTGCCTGTGACAGACATTTTCCAAACAGTTTCTGTGGGCAACTTCTGTGAGACATTAAATGAAATTAGCCCATCCATCCATCCATCCTTCCATCCATCATCCCTCCATCCATCCGTCCCTCCATGTTCCCCCTCTTCTCCTGTTGAGGGTGGTGGGGGTGGAGCCTATCCCAGCTGCCTTCCCCCTGGACAGGTCACCAGTCCATGGCAGGGCCAACACATAGAGACAGACAACCATTGGCTCTCCCAGCCACGCCTACGGTCAATTTAGAGTCTGGATTAACCTGGTCCCTCTTGATGTCTTTGGACTGTGGAGGAAGCTGGAGTACCAGAGAGAACCCAGCAGGAACAGGGAGAACATGGAGACTCACCCAGAAAGACCCCGTGCTGCAGCCGGGGCTCCACCCACAACCTTCTTGCTGGGGGCCACAGTGAGGACCACTGCTCCACCCACAACCTTCTTGGTGGGGGCCACGGTGAGGACCACTGCTCCACCGTGCCCACCCTGAAATTAGCCCATTCCATTCAATTGACCCTTGACCTCTTACGCAAGCCAAGGCGCAGTTCCAACAAAGATCATAACAGAAGAAATAAACATGTTCATCATGCAGACCCTCTCACTCCTTCCTTCCACTAATATTACAGTTCTGTGGAGAAAACATCAGGGAACTGGGACTGAAAGCAGACTCTGGGGCAGGCAGGCACAGCTCTTATTAAGGAGAGAAAAATGAGTCCAAACCAGAAAATCTAACACTGTAAAGAACAAACGGATAGATTCCAAACAAAGGAGGAACAAACTAGAGTCCAATGAACAAAAGTCCTGCACAGCAAACTATCCAGGGAACTAGAAGAAGAACTGGAGGAATCAGACGCATGAAATCACAACTGACTATGGTCAGAACAAAACTGTGAATACACACCAATGACCAATCATTGCATTCCTGACTGGGACGCCAGGGTCATCATGCATGTGTGACCAGAGACAGGAAGATAGGCAGCAAAACAGAAACACTGAAAGCCCACCTACATGTTTTAGATCCATAATCAGAGCCTCCGTCTTTGCAAGTTATCAGGGTATTGGATTCATTTATCATTCATTCACATACCAGAGAGAGATGAGAGGGGTATCAATTTCATCTCGGTATCATTCAACTGTCTGCCAGAACATGAATATGCATATTCTGCAAAATGTCAAACTACTCCTTTAAGGTTAATGAGCACAGCTGGCACAGCATTTCAAATGGAGCGAATAATTAATGCTGTGAAGAACATGAGGAAGAATCTGGATTCATTTTTACGTGATCACAGCTGCAGCAGCATTTAGGTTTTTCTCAAAGTATCAGACAGGTTAGGGGCATTCACTGTCAGGCGGGCGGCAGCAATGGTGGCGATTGTGGCGAATCTATTGTATCCCTTCCTGCTGTAGAACATTTTCAATTAATATACTAAAACATGGAGCATTGATACACACAAAACTTCAACATGACGTGATCTGGAGAGAGAAGAGATGGCAGCCGTTCAGCTGAGATGAGGACTGGGACGCTGAGAACAAAGAGACAGATCGAGCAGGTTCTGCACTGGGACTTTGTACTGTTAAAGGAAACGGATGGCTACAGTTTCCTTTCCCTACATTACCCAGAGGTCTTAATTAGTTTAGGTTATCATGCACTGCTGTAATCGACTACTGTTGTTTTTCCTTTTCATCTATTCCTTTACTGCCTGCAACCAACCTATAGTGAGGCACCTCATTTCACGTGATGCTGCTGATCACTCCCTGGTATGATCCTTCTACTTCTCCCTGCCTTCATCTCCTTCTCCTCTCTGTTTAATCTCAGTTGCTATAGTTCTTCCTATTGCACCCACACACTTAATGACACACACACACACACACACACACACAGAAACTTCCCCACCTCAAAATTCACCACGTAACTTGATCTCAGTTTTACTCATACAAAAAAAAAGCTGGGGGTTGAAGGCGCGGGCCTCATGACGGAGATCATTAATCAGTAATCAGGACACTCTAATCACAACTGCAGCACACACAAATGTCACGTGCATATTTAACAAGAGAAACAAAGGCTTACTGCTCTATGAACCATAAAAGAACAAAAAAACATATTCATACACAAAATCAGTAAGAAGATACTTTAATCACAAGGTGCATCAGAAAAAACCTTAATCAGAGTGATGCAAATTACAGTCAGATTCAGGAGAGTCCCATTGTTCAAGGTGAACATGAGATATTTATACAGGTTGCCATGTCAACGGCAACTTCAGTTTGTTTTCAACACGCAAAATTGCTTATGTCTGTAGGGACATGTAATGGAATGTCTGATGGTTTGTGGAATAGTGGATATTTCCACAAGTGAATAAGTGACATGATTTGTCCTGTCCATCTTAAATCATTATATTAACAATTATAAAGTGATGTCATCAATACCACATGACCTGCCCCTTTATTCTGTGTGGGGCCCATTGCTAAGCGGCGGGGCCGTGGTAGAGTGGCGTCTCCCATGTGGTGGCAGAGGGATCCTGCTTTTTCCAGCTCAGAGAAAGAAGATGACATTCGGTCTATGGCTTCATTTTATAGTAAGATAATTAGATTAGATTCAAATGATGTCAATCTACATCTTCCTCACGAGTCAGCAGGTTTTGCATCACACAACAACGTTGAGTGAGGCCTCAAGTTATATGTTTGTGTTCCAACCATGTTGGATCAGGCCAGTCAGCATCCTCCACGCACAACACAAGGATATTAATAAAATATCAAGTTGACACATTTATAGAAAATGACCTGAATAATCTAGACAACAGCGACATCACGGCGACATGCTGCAGTCACTGCAAACGTGAAGGGTAGCAATTCTCCTCCTGAGGAACGCACTCCCGTTTCTCTAGTTGGTGCCACGCACTGTGACCCATGACCTTCTGGTCCGTGTTTTCTCGTGGCATCACGGCTCAGACGCCTGCTCAACATTTCAATATGCTGGAAGCTGCTTGGACAGATTTTTGATTCTTTAAATGGGTGTGTATATAAAACACATCTAAAAGTAGGGAATTTTACATAACAATCAATATTGTATTGTTCGTGCTGTTAGATACGTGTACAGCATTTCCACTCACATGGTGATGGACAGAAGGAGTGACGTGCGGTGGAGGGAGAGCTCCAGCTCGGGTGTTGTTAGCTGCTGTGAGGACACTGAGCACTGATTCTCCACCCTGTCAACAACCACCACTCCTGTATGAGATGCGCTCTTGTGACACTCTAGAACCATCAAGTCAGAGCCTGACACCCCTGTGCAGGGAATGTTTACTGGCTGTGAACATTCTCTGTCAGTTCCTGGTGCAGTCTTAGTCGATGCTGAAGGACGCGATGCCAAATATGTCTGGAGGAGAAAACAGTTTGAGCTTAGTTTGATTTTCCTGAGAACGATCAGGAATAAAGTACATGTGTAATGTTATGAATTGCAGCTGGAAGTATGTCAAGGGTGGTTTTCAACAAGAAACTTGATAAATGTCAGCAGGTCATCTTATTGTTCAGAAGGCAGTGAAATAATGAAATGGGCCCAGAATGGCTGCTGTGGTCTCTCTCCTCGAGGTACCTGCATGCTCATCACAAACCCCACTGCTTTGCTGTTGGCATCCTCTTAGAGGAAAATTGAAATGGTCATAGAGAAAGCTCTGCGCTTCCTCAGCTCACCTAGATCTGATATAAAATAAATAAAGGCATTTCACACCAACTGTGCAAAGCAAATTTGTTTGTTTTTCCTGTCACATTTTAATGGTTTCCGTCCCTCGGGGAGGAGTCCTGCTGTGCAAACCTGTTTCCTGATTGAGTCGTATCTTGGTTGGTTTTCATATTCCAGTTCAGTTGCGCCCTCAGATTGTTCATGCCTTATTCTGGTGTGCCACTTTCTATGTTTATTTGGGGCTAAGAGCGAGTCTTGGATTGGACTGCAAATCAGAGAGACAGGCTGACACTCGGCTGTCAGGGTGATGCCAGGCCATCTGCTCCTCTTGAGCTTCCAAGCAGGAGTGAGGTGGCAAGAGGTAGAGAAGAAAAAGCTTAAGAAACCTACACTTAGCCCGGAAAAAAATGAATTTTCGCTATCATTTTTATTGGGAAGCTTAAATTTCTTTAAAAAATAACAGAAAATTGTTGGCTTGGAAAATATAAGGTGAGGCACCACGATGGTCATGATGGGCAGCTATTTGCACTTGAAAATGACTGCTGTTCATCCCTACAGAGATGTTGTTTGTGGTGGCGAGCCTCCCTGATGGCTGCGCCTCAGCACAGCCATCTGCTGCAGAAAGTGTAAAGGTCACTTCACAACAAGAGGGACGAACAATACAACATCAAGAACTATTGATTAAACTGAAAGACAGTCACAGCATATTTCTCTCCCAGAGGAGGGACATGCAAAAGGGTGGTGTCACACCAAAAGGGGAGGAGTCCTATCACGCAGGAGGGGATGGGTTACTGTAAAATAAATGTGCTGGGAGGGAAGGGATGGAGGGGATGTGTTCAACCATGACCGAGCACACAGGGAATGTCAGTTTTCATCCGCGTCTGACAATTTACTCGGAGTTTGTTGCAGGAACGAGGATTTTTGTGGCAAGTTTCACAACAGTAGTTTCATACGTCGGGGCACGGAAACCTCATGACCACAATTGTCACATTACTGATGTTCTAATTAAAGTTTCTGGATACTGATCACTGCCATTTATGTCGCAATCTTGTTGGAATGGTTTGAAAGCTGGAATTGAAGTACGGGCGCATGAAATTGCTCTTGTTGGTAACATTGTCATCGATCAAATGACAAATGGAAGGACTTTGTTCATCAGACATGAAACATTCATGTTATCAAGCGCAATGTCCGAACGTAAGTCAAGAAAAGACACATCCTGACTGATGCTGGTTCACACGTCACATTAGACACACGCCGGATGTTGCATCCCCATGGATGAGACAGCCAGGATTACTTCGGTTAAGTTGGGTGACGCTGTGATAAAACACCAGCTGGAGAGAGTTGCAGGCAAAAACCTTCTAACTTCTTGCCGACAGCGTCTCCAACCAGATCTTAGCTCTCTGTGTCAGACTCTCGGGTGAAGTGTTATTTCCTTTCACAATCCAAGTTGGAGATGAATGAATGACTTCACTGGCTGGGGGGAATTTAATTCACAATTTTAGTATAATGTGCAGCTTATCCCGTAGATGCAGCAATTATATAAAATAATGGACAAAAGATCATGACATTCATTATGCATCCCTCCAGTCTTGGTAAACAACATGGCTTCACTACAGGATAAGCATGAACACCAGGAGAAGGGACTAGCCTAGAGAACCAGCCACGATTCAGAATAAAGAACTAAGCTGAGCAGCCTGACAGACTGTTGGTTTGTTTGTCTCCTGCTGTTTACCCAGCGGTGTCCGTCTGCTGTCTGTCTGAATTGATGTAAATTCAGCATAATAAGAATGATTGACATGACTGACACCTCACAGCAAGGTAAAAAGATGCAGATGCTTTGCTTTTTCCTTATTTTCCTTCTTTTTTTTTTTGCTTTCCAGCATTGCATCTCCCCACCAAGCAAACAGCCCAGTGTGAACTGACTCTGTCCACCACCTCACTGAAGATCTGCATCTCTGCAGCGTTACTGCAGCCGCTGCTGTGCTGCGATGGAGCACCTCTGCTGCAGACGGCAATGGAAGGACTGGACACAGTGAGCTGGAAGCCGGCAGAATAACTGAACGACTGCTCCTAACCCTGTCGAAGATGTCGGTTAATACACTTTTTGATACCAGCATACACTGGCCAAGATATACAGTAAATTTAATCTAAATGCAATATACCCAACTGGCTCGTCTACGAATCGGTCAGATTGTGGCGTTATCGCGAACAACTTGATTGGATTAGGTTAACTCAAGTGTCTGTCGTTATTTAAAATAATGAGCAAATGCATGAGACTGGCACCATTTTGGTGAGTGTGTCTGAAGGGTCCCAGGCTCAATCATCAGCACAGTCACTGGAAGCATCGAAACCCTCGCCACGGGTTCTTCTGGATGAATGTTTGAAGCACCACTGAGAATGATTGTGTCAGATTCAGGCTGTAATAATGTTGCACTTTCTGAAACAACTTATTTGCAATGTTTTCAAAGTAATACATCTTTGACTTCCCAAGTTGCGAGACAAAAACAGACCGTGTTTAAGAGCAGAAGTGCTCTTGTTGTTCTATTTTGGTTGCCTGTTTGTTAATGTGTACAAAGACTTGCATTTTTATTTCCTTAATGTCCTGAAAGCCACAGTGAGTGGCATGTTAAGCTGGGTATCAATTACCTCCATTGCTGGCATCTCTCTTTCCTCTCTCTTCTCTGCCTGTAAGAGGGAACAAAGAGTGACTTGCAGGTATGTGAAGTCCCGCTCCTGTGATGGAGTGGATGACAGGCAACAGCAGCAATAAAACAAATGCGGCAGTGTAGAACAATAGCAGACAGGGAGCGCAGAGAATTGTGACGACGAGCTTACACAGAGGAACTTTCTCCATTGTTAAATATAATCATCCTCTGTTCTGCATGCAAAGAAGAGAAATGCCCCTGGGAGTTCATTTGCATGAAACTTGGCAAATTTAGCAACTTTTCTTATTCATTGCCATGTTTAATACACTCCACTAAGAACAGCTGAGTTGTGTTCAATGGACTTGAATGAGTGCCATTCATATTCAAGTTTTTTTGTTGTTTTTTTGTTTGTTTTGGGTTTTTTTTTCGAAGGCGGGTCAAGTACATTAAGGCTTTAACAAAATGTTAACCTTGAGTGTGACGTTTACAAAATGCAAAACACTTTTTGTCAATGAAAATTAAATGTAGTCGAAAAATTGGACCATCTGAAACATGAATTGAATGAATGTCTGAGTCGCGGTCCTGTCTCGTTATCATGGCATTGCATTGGTGAATGTTTCCCATTGATCTGCAGGAAGATAATTGCAGGAAGTGATTCTCCAGGGAATCTATTTTCCTTAAGCATGTTCAAACATGATAACTTTCTTCCATGCCTCTCTTAAAGCAGCTTCAATTAAAACTTTGTCAGAAAAAAACCCAATGAACAGTTATGACAGGAAGATTAAAAATGGCCTCAATGGAATGCTGCTGTTTATGGCTCTTGACAACAAAATTACATTGTCTCATGTTTTACTTTCACAGAGCTGTATAACAAATGCGAATGAAAAAAACCCTCACGTTGCTTCATGTTTAACGATGACAATTATTCCTGAGACGACAACAGAATCACTTCTGATAAGTCTTCAAGTACATTTTGAAATGTTAATTTTAATGTTCCAGTGCCATGATTTCCTGAATGACACAAACCTGTTATAACAACGTGACAAATTCAGTATGTAAACCCCATCAATCATGCTCTATCAGATGGAGGATGTGAAAAACATCTGATCTCCCTCTAGTTTGTTTGTCTCCACCACGAAGGTTCATTTTAATAATTCTACATTGGCAATAATATGAAAGCTTTGCCATTTTCAGTCGTCGAACAGCTCATTAAACACCATTAGCATAAAATGAAGACGCGTATGATTAACGTCTTCAGTCCTCCTGTTCCCATACCCGCATTCATAGAGGACACCTCCACAACCACACGGGCGCAAACCATGAACTTGGCCTCAAAATAAAAGTACCAAGTGTGAAATGAATGTAGATGTGGCACAACCAAGATAGGTGCCGCTGCTACTTCGCATTTTTACATAGCTTTGCCATTTTCAGCTCACTGGATTATTCTCCTGACCTGGTCAGAGGGGGGGTCATGTGTTCTGCAACGCCCTCCACCAGGAAGGAGAGAGAACGTATAAAAAAATGAAATAATTTCATGTGGCATCAGAAAAAAGGCTGCAGCAGTGCCACAGAGGAATGAGCTGTGAAACGCTGGAAACAACTTAGCAATGTTGAATGTCCGGTTCCTTCATCTTAAAGTCAGTGGTTCTTTTTTGGTGAGTTCCTAGACAAGTACCGCAATAAAACCTAATATGAGGTCACTTCAGCTTTTCTTCTACAAGTAAAAGTACACCAGTGAATACCACATTCATGTATTTTGACTGCAGCAGTTCACAGTGCTGACAGTGAATTCATGCTGCTCCTTCATAGTTTTTTATGTTATTTTTGAAACTATTCTTTACTTTTAATTATTTTGCTGGACCCTTTGTGTATCATAATTTTGGGTTTGTAACAGCGCTTGTGTTTGACAATAATCCAAAATGAAAGTATGAATCCCACTGCTGTTTGGTTGAGGGAAGCCACAGAGATTCATCATGGCCAGCAAGAATGCATCAATCCCTGCGGCGCTCAGCGTCAATCAGTGAAGAATGGAACTCACTGGAATCCAGAGACTAAAGGGAGGTGCTGTTCTATCCACTTTATTCTACTTTGGCAAGTTTTTGCACATCCGTGGTCCAAAATTACTCAATACAGCATTTAAAAAAAACAAAAACCAACATGCATTCAATGAACACACACACGCCCCCACACACACATGCACACAAACAGTCACATTTAAACCTTTGTAACTGTGCTGAAAAGCTAAACACAGTGAATGGCGTCACTGAAACATTTGCCAGATTCTGCTTTTGTGATATCCCTGGGCACAGATCCCAGGGGGTTGGAAGAGAGCCTCCAAGTTCTAACGCACAGGAAGTCTACCTCATCTTGTGTGTGCCAGTGTGTGCGTGTGTGTGTTCGAGTCCAGCTTTGACAACATTTTCTAGTCTGACCCTAACGTGAGGCCGATGAAGTCACACAGAAACAGAGCAAAAATGAATTCAGTGCAAAACAAATAAGCAATGAATAAAAGTACGTGGACATCACAGCGTGTGGAGAAATACCTCAGGTAACCAACGTGGATTCATAGAGTGTCGCCAGAGCAAACAGATACTGGAAATGTAATGTCCACTGTGGCTGCCGTCACAAACACACATCACAGCAAGGACACACAGTCATAACGATAACGATTATAACAACAACATCCATCCATCCATTTTCTGTACCGCTTGTCCATTAAGGGTCACAGGGGGTGGAGCCTATCCCAGCTGACATTGGGTGAGAGGCCGCTGTATGAATCCATTCAAGTTAAACCAACAGTAGGTGACCAGCACACCTGGCTCAGCCTCACTTGGCGCCCGCTCATCCTCCCTGAGCTGCGTGTGGTGATGTCACTGGTCAACAAATCAATGTAATGAGACGTGTTCCAGCCGCCCGTTGTTCCAGCTTCTTTGCTTTAAAGGGTAGAGACTGGAGGGCTAAATCATGCTGTACAGAAATCTTTGAGGTCGTTTCTGAGATAAGCTACATTATTAGTTCGTCTTTCCATTAATGATGAGACGAGAGATTAAACCCTGTCTCTTGAGAGCGACAGAACTTCTCCCAACAGCCGCTCAGTCAGGGTGAACAGGAAGATCTCAGGTAAATGAGTTGCGTGATCCTTTTACCTCCCTGTCCTCTTCCCCCAGCTTCTGTCCCACAGTGCTTGCAGTAACGGAGCGGCTCAAATGTGGCCTCTGAGTTATAACAATTTTGCTTTTACTTTCCCAAATGTGGTGTCAAAGTAAAGTAGATTCAACGACCTTTTCGAGGCAGTACTTGGAAGCAGCAGTTGCTTTTTACAGGCAAAGGAATGCAGCTACGCAACACAAGAGGGGAAAACAGTCGTGTCATTTTCTTGTTCAGCCATCAATATTTTCAACAAATTGTCAGCAAACTTTGCTGTCGTGATGCTCCTTTTCATAAGTAACATTGTTTTTGTATCATTGAGGAACATGGATTCAGGCAGTTTGTGTATTGTGTACTCATCCTTTTTTCTCTCTCACTCTGTCTTGCACACAATCCAGATGCATCCAGATCCAACTTTGCTTTTAAGTCGTGTGGCTTGACACAAAGGGGATCTTTCCTTCCCCACACATCATCTGAAAAGAGAGAAAATCAAAAAGCCACAAAGAGCCATCTTGCTATTCAATTGGGAGAAAACTCATTCTGTCACCGCTGCCATGCTATGTGAGATTACAGCAGGGACCCACAACCCATGTTGCCTTTGCATCCCTGCTGTATTCTGTCACTGTGTGTCTGGATAATGAGTGCTTTTTGTAGGCGTGTCAACACTTACTGTGTTGATGCTAGTTATATCAAAATGTGTTGCCAACATCTTACAATGAGGGGCAACACAAACATGTGCTGTCCAAGACACACAGTGGGCTCGAAGTGATGCACCTATGTGTGAGGGCGTGAAGCTGTTTGCAGCTGACCCATCTTGGTTAGCATTGTGAAGGCGTTGTTAGCAGCTGCTGTCTCCACATTTGCATTTGTACCCTAATGATGTTCCTCATTTTGTGTGTGGAATCTGTAATGAGGCAAAAAAAAAAAAAAAATTACAAATATGTGGTATGAGAGTATAAAGCACCCTAATAAGTAAACAATCAAATCATGAAGAATAAAGAAATATGCTTGGGTAATTAGTTTTGCTGGTAATTGGTTTTGGTCGTTCTTACTTGTTTAGCTGCACTAATGACACAAAATGTGGTGTCACAGTACTTTTAATAAGGTTGCACATACAACGTTCTCCCCTTATTCACTCAGCTGGGCTCATTATGTATTCATTTTTTACATAAGGAGAGAGGAAGAGGCCAGGCCCTGATTCATCTGTGTAGGAACTGAGGTTGTTTCCTCTGATATCATAGAAATCTGTGGACTGAGGTTTCCTTTAGAAAAACAGTGAACAGGTTAGAGACCAAAACTCATCCCTCCGTATTCCATCAGGTTCATTCATGTTTTCATATTCTTCAAAACCATAAACAAGCAAGAGCAAAATCAAGAGGTCAACCAGGGTCAAACTCGCCCCTGAATCGCCCCGTAACCATAGACACAATCAAATAACGTGACATTTAACAACAACAAATGAGTTATGCATCGCAAAGAACTGCACATGTGACTTTCCGAATTCCTAACAAATATAATGGCATTCCTTTCAACAAATGATCAGGAAGACACAGGTTTGACCGTGATTCATTTCAAAAATAGAAGTTTCACACTCTAATTGAATGTAAGGCCAATAATCGCACATGATCAAAGCTGTAAAACCCTGTATCTAGAATTAAACACCATGGAATAAACAGAGGCACAGCCTAAGCTTTTTATAAGCCTGTTTACAAGTTTCCTGTTCCCAGAACAATGTTATAATATGCAGCAGAAATGATTGAAAAGTAATTTCCCTGAGAAATGCTTCGCCAGAAACTGAGCAAAGGGATTCACTTTCTAATCCTCTTTCAAAATGTCCATAAATGCTTTGGCACTGCTGACAGTGGTCATGTATGTCTAATCTATATGAAACTCCTGCTGCATGTTTTACAAGGCCTGCCCTGCTCTCCTGCCGCTGTCCCCACAGCAACATTTCCTCACTGGTAATCCCAGCAAATCTCACAGCCTGACCGCGCGGTCAGAGCGCAACCTGGACCGTGTTACACTTATCAGCCCCGGCCACATTGCACTGGAACTTCGCCACTTTCTTGGCCCTAACAGAAAAAAACTAAAACAAACAAACAACAACAACAACAAAAACTCAGACTTACCCGTAGGCAAAAAGCACCACCAACCATAATTTAGTTGTGAGGAAAATTCTGTGGCATCTACATTTTTTCCACATTTCTCCCTTTTTTTTTGGTTTGATTTAATTTTGTTTGAATTTGACTTGCGCTCATTTTTGAAGAAGCATCTTTATCACAATTTGGTCAGTGTCCACTTCCATGTCTACTTTTCTGATGTAAACTCTTAAGTTCAATGAAAAAGTTACATTAATGAATGCAACCGGGACCTCACCTCCAAACACACACATCTCACTTCCTCCGGTAGCTGTTAATTTGGGTCACTATGTCACCTCAGAGGAGGCCAAGGTTCTCTCATTACCACGGTGATATGAACTAATGCATCACTGTCCCAATGAACACCTCCGGGGGAGAAAGAAGAGACCAAGTAAAAAGAAGTATGATTGGTTTAATGCAATTATGGGGAACCCATAATCCTGATGATATAGAAGCATTGTCATATTTTATGGCTTTCAATATGCCTGTGAATAGGGCACAGAAGATGCAGAGAGAGGTGCCATCAATGGTTTTCATTTCACAGCCTGCTGAGCACATTCACCGTGGTCTTGAAAAGGACCGGGAGGAGCGAGTGGTAAGGGTCAGTCTTACCCAAGCGGCAACGTCCCGCCAGCGCGGGGGTGCCAAAATCTGCAGGCCCTGGAGCGGCCGCCGGAGGTTGTTCCAAAAATGAGTGAGTGCTTGAACACGTCCGCGCTAACACACCATCTTTACAGCAGGCATAAACCTGTTTAGGGTCTGACAGTCTGTGGTTAATTGCCCATTTCAACTGGACATTTTCAGCGAAATAGAGGCTCAAAGTTATATTTTATTAAGAATGTGTGTTCAGTCCCATCGCTCGTCTCCAGCTCAACCATCTCATCAAACACAGAAACTGCAGTTTGCGAAAAGCCAAAAACTATCTCTTGTGTCATTCAGGGAACTCGAAACATTGGCCATCAGCTAGAGAATCCATGACATTGGAAATATGCATTACTTTTTAATCAAGCCATTGATGACCAACAGTGCTGGGTAACCTCACAAAGAACATGGCCGCGTCGCGCGACCGCTGAGAAATGGGACTTCTTACGGATGTTTTGTCTCACTGGAAATGAAAGCAAGCCCTTTACACGCTGATTTTGTTGTTAGGGTGTGTTGTGACAGATGCAACGTCCCCTACTTTATGATGACTTTTGTTTGCGCCAAGTAAACAATCAAAAGGTTCTCCGTACAAAGAGACTGAGCCTGCACAATCAATGGTGGTCCCATCTCCACCATGTAACCAGCTACAGTGCAGGCTAGTGAATTTCCCCTGGGCTGAAAGCTTTGGCCAAATGAAATGATAGCTGGTGCTGGTATGGCGCTGTAGCAACATGGCGATGGCATCATTCTCCTCCTCTGCTCGGCTCACGCGCATCTTGGTGCGTTCTTCTTCTTTGGTGTGCTGCACACCGGCAGGGCTCGTCATTGATGCCATCTTTTGGAAGAAAAGTGGCTTCTCTGCTGACTTAAGACTTGAAGAATGTAGGGAAGAACTGCTTTTTTAAGAAGAGAAAGGAAGCAAGAAGGTGAAGTGAGGACATGGCACTTCCTCCTCCACGAGCTCAGCTGTGTTGGAGACAAAGGTTCTTCAGCCTGTGAGCTGGAGAAGCTCAGTGGCTCTGTCTCGCCCACAGGGTCATTTCTTAGCATTTTTGAAAACAAAAGTGCCACTTTATTTATGATTCTGCCGACCTAAATTCTCCTAAAAAGATGAGGCAGAATCATAGATGATACCACAATCCACTGAATCAAGCTTCGACAATCCAGCTTTTCTAAGGTTTGAGTCCTGCCGCTGAAAATGACGATGAAGTTGAATGAAAAATCAGGTCATTTGGTTTGATTATATTTCATGTTGTGAAAGCCAACACCTCACCTGACTGGAACCTTTTGGTAGGGCTCAGTGTCTCACATCGCGAATTCATTTTACTCTGAAGTAATGATTTCTGAGCCGAGCTAAGCCCCTGTATTTTAAGAGCCGCTGGGAAGAAAGGAGCCCACTGCAATGTGGCTGTTAAAGGTTTTCTGATTTGTTAGTAAAAGGGGACACTGCAGACTCTCTTCTCTGTTCTCTGGTCATGTAGCACACATTTCAAGTGTATTTGTGCCTTTTGACTGCACATATATGACAGTTTTATTAGAACACATTTCCAGGGCTCAAGATATTCAGAAATTTAATTGAAAAACTATAAACTACATTTGAACCAGGACTGAGATAAAAATCTTCATTTAATTTGTATGGAAATTGGTCAGAACTCTCTGATCGGCAGGTTATTGCTTGAAATGTAAGTCACATGGGTATTTATCAGTAAACGCTGCGCTGCTCTCATCCTTCCAGAGAAGTGAAGATCAGTTTGGTAGCGAATGCAAAACATGACGACATCACTTTCAAAAGGAAGTGACAGAGCGCAATAAAGACAATTTCCTACACTGGTCTTATGTTCTACTAAAGAGGAAGACCTGTCCTGATGCTAGCTTAGTGAAAAGCTACAAAATATCCTCCCAAGGAAAAATGCACAACTAAGATAAAGATAATTAGGTTGTCAGTGTTTAAAAGCTTAAAACACATCTGCAAGTGTCAGCGTCAGTGAATTTGGTGTTGTCTTCTCTGAGACACCATTACCAACTTAACGCTGCCTGTCCTTGACATCGTGTGTTTACATTTTCTTTCCGTACCTCTGTTGGGACTCTTTGTTCTGCTGCCAATCAAACACGAGCCACATGGCAACTCAGACGCAAGAAATAAGAGAGAAGGACAGTCTGTTATGAGACGATGATGAGGTTTCCAAAGGAAAAAAAAACTAAATCTTGAAAGGCAGACAGCGTAACTGTGTAGCTGATGAATAATCATCTAGAAAAATAGTTTTTCTTAGCAAAACACATTTCAAGAGCAAAAATCCACATAGTAGGATAAACTGGTCGTGAAGTGTTCAGGGGCCCTACAGGCATTTTAGGATAAACTCTTCTGACATTGGCGGCGATGTCTCTGAGTGACAGGAGGCAGGGGGTGGACCGCTAGAGGGATGGGTCCTCAGAGTTCCACATGACCCAGGACTTGATCCTGTAGGTGTGGCGTCTCAGTGTTCGAACACCTCTTAGTCCTCTGGGCTCAGCCAGAGGACGAGTCGTACAGCCACCGCCAACAGTGACACCCCTGCTGTATGAATACAGGAGAGCTGAAATCATGAAACTATGAAATCAGGCGCCGCATAAACTAAATCTCTCACAGCGTCAAATAAGTGTTTCCATTTCATTCACGGCTTCCAGTGCTTCAAACATCTCTGAGGCATTTGAACTTGGTGTACTGAAAACCTTAAGGAGCCCCTTGGTGTTGTGAAATGACTGTCACCTGAGCATGAACCCTGTTTGTCTGGTGAGATGACAAGAGACATCCCACGCTGGAGACGGAGGACGAGAACTTAGACATCTTAAAAACCAGCATTTAAGTGAGATTGGTCTGTATATTACAGAGGAGTGTTTTTAGACTTGTCAGTTGTCAGAAGATGATGGGCTGAGATTGTCACATTATGCATAATCTGCGTTTTATGTGTTTTTTAATGTTTGTGCGCAGTAAGTGATAGGTTGTTGCCATACCTATAGCTCTCATACGGAAAGTAACGGTAATTATCCCCATAGAAGGACAGAAAAACATGTTTTCTCGTCAATTTCAATGGTGCAGGTAATTTATGGGCCACAAAATAATATTTGATTGTTCTCCTTTAGGTTTTATTACCTTTGTTATTTGTTGTGTATGTTTTTATGGTCTATTCTTGTGAAATTGATTTCTGCGAGTGGTCTTTCACTAACTTGTTGTGTGTTCTGTGGTAAACCCTGAGCTTGCTGCTCTAAATGGCTCTTCATTGACATCTTTTATATTCTAAGCAATCATCAGCCACACCACGTCACAGCAAATACCTGACCTCCACGCTGAATCGTTGCTGTGGTGACTCGTCCTCGTCCAGATGTGACCTGAGGCTGACGCGT
Organism: Aulostomus chinensis; assembly: GCF_037954235.1. NCBI lineage: Eukaryota > Metazoa > Chordata > Actinopteri > Syngnathiformes > Aulostomidae > Aulostomus > Aulostomus chinensis. The sequence continues at coordinate 1,483,944 of NC_141329.1, forward strand.
GAACCCTAATACGGCTCTGAGAACAGTTGCAGCACCTGAGGAACACACGTCCTCTGGTTGTCAGTTACTGTTTCTACGCCGTCCACGGAAGTGAAGGATTGGCTTCTTACTCTGGTTGTCAGCTCATCTGAAGTCTTTCACCACTCATGGATTCTCCAATAGACCCAAAAATTGACTTCTAAGTCTGATAAACGCCAGCTCTCATGCACCAGTTCTCTGTGGGTTCCTCCTCACAGATTTTCCTCGGTCGGGAGCAAAGTGCAGCTGTGACTGCCACATTTGCTGAGCAGTTACTTTGCATCTGCCCCTTTGAAGCTATCAAGTGCCTCAGTGAACAGATCCCCTTCAGTCGGGTTGATCTGGTGGAAGAAAGATTCCAGTAGATCAGAGTCTGAACATCAGTGGGACAGCTGGGAAATACCCCCCCCCCCCGCACCCTCCTCCCTCCAAGACAGTGGTGCAAGCTGGGATCATGAAGCTTGTTCCACAAGTGTTCTCGAGGTCCTCAGAGCACGAGTGTGAACTGAGAGTCCTCTCATTTGCCTCTCTTTGATTCCCACTGTTGTTCTCCATCCTTCAGGCCATCTTTTATTTTGTTTGGACGTACAGTCTTGGCAGTTTATCCAGGCAAGTTGAATTTTTCTTGGCTTCCTTTTGGCAGTCTTTTTTTTTTTTTTTTTCAAAAACAAGCCTTGAGCGCCTGTTTTTGGATGGGGGTTTCATCTTCTCTGTATCTTCCATTTCATTTGAGAATAAATTTCTCCCGTGTTCGACAAAGGTTTGCTCATTGCTAGTTTCCAAAGGCAGATATCATTTCACATTTCAGCACCCACGATTTGGAAAGCTGTGCACCCATGGATGAGTTGGTCTCAACATAAACGTTGCTTTTATCCCGTCAGTTAACCTCGTGAAAATACAACTGCAAAATGTCGTCCATGGAAATACACACTGGAGATACACAGTATTTATTTAGTATTTTTCTACCATAAAACAAGATTTTGGTTCGAATGAAGTCCCTGCAGCAAAAGCTACACCTTAAAGTTCGGAGATCCTCTGACAGTCATGGCAGCGGCCTTGAAGTCTGAACTCTGAGAAATGGGTTCGAATGAGCCGTCTGCCAGTTGTCGTGTCTTTCCTGTCATCTTGAGAAAATTGGATAATTCAGATGGAGAAATCTTTTGTTTATTTTCAAAATTACAAGATAAATGAACTCAGTACCTCAAGAAAACAAGCTTGGTTTTTCTACAGATAACAAAAGTAATACAGTTTTGAACGCCAGATATCATCAGTCCCAACTAAATCTGCTCTCAGCGTCTGTGGATCGTCGAGTAGACCAGTAACAATAAAAACTCATCTTGAAAAAGAGGCTTGGACGATATTTTTGTTAGCAAAAGAGATCATTTTCAGTTGGATTTTTTTTTTTTAATTACCTTGACTTTGGGGTAAATACGCACTATTTAACAGACAAACACACTGTTGAGACACCAAATGAGAAGCAGTGTCTTGTTGCTCTACACATCGTGTGCCATCTGTGTGGCAAACATCATTATCACTAACAAAACAACAACCTCCTCCACTTCAAGGAGGGAGTCTGGTCACAGATGACAGCCCACTTGTTCACGTTGGATCTCCAAGGAACCTTCACCCCAATAGCAGCAATCTGTACATTTTCAGAGAACCATATTTATGTCACATGGGCACAAGAAAGTGAATAAAACAACTTGTATGTCGCTAAAGTAGTCGGATGATGACTGGGGCCTGATGCTTTTAGGTCCCATCAGGATGGTTTGCAGTTATCTGCTGTTTACCACGCTTAATTAACCAAATTCCCCAGCCTTCTTTTCTTGAAGAGCCACCTGTACAACACACCTAAGAACAGATGCTGATTATGGGAGTGAGTCCCAAAAGCCGTTCAAATCAGCAGCCTGTAATACCTTCTCAGCTGGGACACACTTGTATTTGTACGAGAGCAAAACTAACAGCAAACTGATGTCACATGGACACAATACACGGATGCTACGCTGATAAACAGGCGCTACAAACAGAAACATTTGGAGGGTGAATGTAAAAATAGTCAACAGTGAGATGAGCCCACAAAAACCTGCTTACGCACTACGAGGAAGTAAATCTGCAGCAGTAAACAACATGATCACAAGCTATTCTTAAATATTTATTTATATAGAAAGCATGAGGGAAAACAGATTCAAGCATGTGCGAGATAATGCGGTACTTAGTGCTTGGAAGAATTGCTTGTGCTCTAATTTAGTCAGATTACCATCTGTTTATTTGATTTTCCCAACCCCATAAACTGGAGGTGGCACAAGCAGATTAAAGAGCGTCTAAGCAGCCTACACTGCATGTCAAGGAGTCCATTAATGGACAGGAGAGGGGTCTGGGAGAGAGTTTTATGTGTGGATATGAATACATCCATAACTGAAGGACATGTTTACAGCCTGCTTAATGGATCTCTGTTGGAGAGTCATTTTAACTCTGCAGGATATCCTGGACTTCTTGTCTGCATCTTGTGTTACAATTGCCTTGTCACAGAAGATTTGTATTTTGTAATTATGCAAAACGAGGCATTGTGTGAGTGGGAAATGTTCCAATCAATATCACTGCAATGTGTAAGGATGACATCATTAATGAGTGCTTGCGAGTTTGAATCAAGGCACGCAGATTAACACCGGAGATGCTTGGATTAAAACATCATTTAAGGCTTTAACGTCCTCATGAAATGGCCAACAGAGTGACTCAAGTGAGCGCCGGCTCCCGTAAAAACAAAAACCTACAACAACAAATTAAGAAGCCTCTTGTTGCATTATTAACATTTAGCACATTTACAGCAAGAACGATGACACAGGGGCTCGTTGATGGTCGCATTTGGGTGGCAGTAAATTCGAGAAAACAAGTCGCTTTTAACGTTCTATGTCATCAATCATTTTAAATGTCAGTAAAGCCAAATAAACACAAGACCTGTCGTCATTCGCCTCAATTCATGCTGATTTTGTCAAAGGTCACTGGGATTGTAAAGTATTGATTTTATTACCGCAGTGCAGCAGCTTTGGAATGACTGCTGCTGCCCGGCACTTAGTTAATGGGCCGCGATAAAAACCCATTCGCTCCATTGTCTGACACAAGAAACAGAGAAATATGCAAATGAGAAATAGATCATAAATTTGACTTCATCAGAACCCAGAAGGAGGCCGGATGCTGACACCTGCTGGAGGGATGACAACTTCCTGTCAGCTCTTCTCCACCAACGCTGATGTTAATGATACAATCGATCAATCAGATTGAGTAACATGGATGTGATTTTTTGTGAGGTGATGCACGAACATAAGACAGCCTTCAGTGGCGCTCACCTCTGAGCTGATGACCGCCCTCCTGACCTGCTAATGCCCTCTACTGGTGCTGATGGTGTCATCAAGGTGGAGACCACTCACGTCCAGATAACATGTCAACCAGGGTGTGTGCGTGTGCGTGTGCGTGTGTGTGTGTGTGTGTGTGTGTGTGTGTGCGCGCAGCACATACTGTTCTCAAAACAAGCTGAAAATCTGGTTCCCCTGTCAGCCTTTTACGGGACTTGAATTACCACACGCTGGAATAATTAGACACTTTCATTAGGTAATTACGGTTAATTGATTGAAGCATTCAACTGTTTCCGCTTTAACTTTGGATTGTGATTAAGACAAATTCATCATCAAATATTTCATGATAGACACACATCGAGTTATCATTTCTTTGAGTTGAAGTAGATGAATGTAACTTCTGAAATGTTTGGGTGAAAAATATGAATCTTTGTGAATATATGGATTGTCGGTTCCCAGACTTGAGACTTCGTGTAATGTGTAAATCATAGAGCTGACGTGTCTTGTGATCCATTCATCAATACTCGGCCAGCTTTTTCAACATTTCTGTCATGAATTCTCTAAATTTCTTTCAGACTTTTAGAAACGGCATGCGAGGACGTGTGCCACACACTACACCCTTCTTGGAAATACGTTTTGTGTGAGAATTAATCGTCGTGTTAAGCGCACGTTGACTTGTGAATGTATTTATGAGCCCTGGGGTCTGGTGGTGTTAAGAAGCATTTGCACATACAAATAAACTTGAGGTGAAACCCATTCAGTGATATTTTTAAACCACACTGATCGATGTGCTGTGTTTTTACTTTTGAACAGAGCCTTGTGCAAACAGTTCAATACTGCTTTGTCTCATCAGACCTTGGCACTAAACCCTCCAAAGATGTGCAGAAGACACAGCAGACTTGACGCCAACTGTTGGTCTGAGCAAGCAAGAGGGAGTGTTTGCCTTGTGAGGAATGCACACAGCAAGTCCCAGCAAATCATTTGTTCTTTTTGATACATAATCAATGCTCCCTGAGCCGCAGATAAGCCAATGGGTTCCTCCCAAAAGGTCATGAAAGTCATTACAGATCTCAGCGTTTACTGAATTATGAAGCAGAGACATTCTTTTGCAATGAAATAAGTAATGCAGATACCCAATCTTCCACCCACACACACACACACACACACACACACACACACACACTGACACATTTACTGTATACATGTAAACACGCATCGAGTATTTGTGTGGAACCTTGCCTCCAAGGACCTACATCAGTGCCAGCATCTATCTTGTTAAAGGTGAAATGGGCGAAGCAGGCAGCGTGCTGTCAGTTTACCTTTTCTGAAACCATAAATTCAGTACATAAAACTTGCTGGAATAGATCCTCAAAGGGAAAAGCACATTTTCTTTGCAGCCAGTGAGATTATGCTGTGTCAGATAGCAAGATTTAAAGTATCAATAAATGTTCAGAACAAAGCCTTTCTTTCTTGAATTTTGTTTTGGGGTTTTTTTTATTACCAGGATGGAAAGATTAATCTATTTAACATTCACGTGAGTGCAGCAAAGCAAATAAATAAATATGACAGCAAAAGGCATTTAATTTAAAGTCATGTACAGTAAGTAAGTCTTTAATCTTCAGCATGTTTCCTCTTGTGATTTTGAAGCGACAGCTCTTTCCCAAGTTTTACCAATAAAACACAAAAAAATACGACTTAAACTTCCTCTTTCCTTCTTCAAGGTTAAACCAATGTTGCGGCACATCTCGCTTTGTAGAACATATTGGACATTTACTTTGACAGCTTTTATGTGTGAGAACTTTCTCGCTGTGTTACAGTGTAATAGATTACTTGCGGTATGATGTCAGCAGCAGCTTATCATTTGTCCGTGTCCTGCGATCAGTAACCGCATTCAGTTTGAGGGCTGGGGGGGGGGGGGGGGGGGCAGTAATGAGACAATGTAACATTAGGACACCTGTCCTTATTATGGGAATAAAGATGATGTCAAGAAAATAGAATCGATATTCAGATAACAACTATTGATTATTTCAACCACCAGGAGGCGGGTGGTCAGCAGAGACATGGCTCATTGAATGCTGATGCTGTGGCTCACACGCTCTCATTCTCCCCTCATCTCCAGCACTGGAGCAGGGTTCTGTCATGGATGCTGTCTGCCAGCCACCTTTAGAGACTAAGGTGTGATCATTAAATGTAGCTCTTGCAGCACAATTAGATTGAAAGGCGTGGTCAGGGAAAAGAAGATGGAGTGCTAATAGAAGACCCACAGGGCTTCATCTACCACTCGACATTTGTTTTTCTGTCTCTTTCACTGTCTTGCTTTCCCATTCTCTCTCTCTTTCTCTGTCTGTCTACTGCTCGTCCTCAGAGCACAGTGTAATCTCCCATTCCCCTACGGGTGCGGGGAGTAAATCAGCACAGCTGGATCACAAGCATCAATCTCAGCCAGCCCCCAGGATGGGCCACTTGTGAGCCCACAGGGAGGCATTTCCTCTTCTTTCCAAATGAGAGACAAATGTTGCAGGGGGGAAACAGCGTGGCACAGGAGGGGGTGCACATGCAGGGGGTCGAGCAGGCAGGCGATGAAGGTGATGGTGATGGAGGCAAAATTGGGAAGGAATAGAAGAGACAAGGGAGTGAAACAGAAAAAGTCTGCACTCTGAACATGCAGTCAACATTAAAATCACTGAGTGTGTGAAAGCATTTTCCATGTTCCCAGTGCACCGGATTGTCTTGTCTTTAAAAATGTACTTAGATTACTCCGTCAATGAGTGATACATCTTAATGGCAACGGCATTTTTAGAAGAAGAACATGAGATGAGGGGGAAGAAAAAAGAGTGCAGCATGTGCAGGCAACACCAAGTAGCAGAAGCCGTACTGTAACGTGATCGTATCATCGCCCCTGAAGGTACAGTGCATCCGCAACAACTGCATCCCAGTAAAAATAGTCTGAGTGGAGTTTCTCCTTTAAATGTGTGTTGTTGTCAGCAAAGAGCAAATATATGTACACTGGTAGAGGCCATTTTTCTGAATCACGTCATAAACGATTCTGCAGCTGCTTAAAAATAACCATTACCGTTATTGTCACTCTGAGTATTGGGTCGTGTTCTTTGTCGTCGCTGAAACTGAAACCCCACAGAAGAACTTTGCTTTGCAGGTCCTCACAAACAGACATCTTGAGTTTGCAAAGATGTTTTTCCCGCCTGCATTTCATCACTGTGACTCCAGAGTGCAGGGAGCCGGACGTGTATGGAGCTCAAAGCAAGCGGAGGCCAGCAGCTAACAACGTCAAAACCCTTCAAAAACACTGTATGTAAACTGTCCAGGTTATCATCCACATGTGGAATCCACATTGTCCCCATCCAGCTGTGTGTGTTGTAGTCCACAAACACTTTGATGAGAGACTAGAAGGAACAAACTTGAGCCCCTCCAGTTTACATGTGTGATTTTACAAATGCGAGTTAGAAAGAAACCATTCCGAATTTTTTTTTCTTTTTTTGTGATGGTATTAATTCGTAATTTAGTTGCTCAAACTTTTAGGGCAGACATTATATATTATTTTCCATTATGAGATTTGGAAGCTGTGGTCTTATTTCCCAGTTGACCAGTTTCATATATCTTTCATACAGGAGATACAGTAATATAAATAACACAGAAACATTTAAATATGGAGCTGGAAAGTGAGCAAAATAATAACAAAGCAGGTGGTCTCGTCCACATTTCTCTAGCCAATTGAACTTTTTGCTGTAAAAGGGACGTCTTCAAAAAACGCCAAGCAGAATAAGAGAAAGTAGTTGCAGGCTGCAGCATTCATTCTCTGCATGCCAGCTCCAGGAGAACCACACTTACAATGAATTGCACCACAAGACAAATGATGAGAGCAGCTTGGTTCAGGATGGACAGGCTTGAGGATATTACAGTGGTGAACACACATCTGGTGTCCAAAAGTCCTGAATTGGCAGTCAAGAGCTGCTCTCTTTCGTTGATTAAGAGGCTCAGTATTTTATGGAATGTCAACACAAAGTGTAAATCTGCTGGGCGCTGTCATGCTCGGATTGTATGTGTACACTGAGAAGATTTAGTGGTCTACGTTGTGCCACATTTTTCATGTGAGATGCAAGTGTTACAATGCTTTCCATAGAATGTAAAGGTATTGACTGCTGCAGTTTAACTGCTGCAGCATATAGGGCATTTTTCTAGGGAGCAGTTTGAGCCTGAGCCTATTCTATGTGGTTTCAATGCCTGCAGGTGAAATTGATTGTGCACAAGAGTTTTCTTTCTTACTTTCTTTCTTTTATTTTTTCCCTGTTATTTTTTTCTGGCACATTTCTAAAGAGCTTCCACTTTTTATTTATGTGCCTGCAGAAACAGACCCAGATAAAGTGGTAATGATTTATAAATACCTCCAACCCCAGAGTGACAGTATCAATCTAAATTCAATTCTAGAATTAAGCGATAGTCATAGCATTCCAGCTTTCCATTCGAGGATCCTTTTATTCATTGCCTTTTTGAAACTGTCAATGTTTACTCTTTAAATCCCTGAGTTTAGTCTGCAACTGCATTTCCACATAATCCTCCACTAACAATGAGCAAAACACATATTCGCACCAACTGAGCTCATTAAACAAGAAATATGTTTGGCGGACAAAAACACACCCATTGATATTTACACAAAGTGTTACTTTTACATTAAAATATGCGTGGTTGCCTTTTTATAAACCCCACAGTAATGGCGGCGGCTGTGGTCCTCACAATCCCTGGATAGAAAATACAGCCTCTTTCTGATATCAATAGATTTCTTTATTCCACATCAAAGCCTTGGGTTATGCTTGTAACTCACCCAAATGACACTTGTGCAAGGATGTCTGACACTCGTTAGAGGCTTGGGCTCTGCAAAGTCTTTTTTCCTTTGTGAAGGAGCTCATTCTCTGTGGTTTGAAGCTGTCTCAAAAGGGCTGAAGTGCTCCAGCAGCACAGTCACAGGATGTGTTAACAAATCACAGGGAGCATACCTGAATGTGGGAGATTAGACTCCTCAAACCGCAGCAAACTCCCGCATTGTGACAGTTAGCAAACAAGAGGTAAAACCATTACTCTAACAACCACACGGAACAATCTGTGGCCATCATAGAATTGGAAAGTTTCTATCCTGGACTGACCTGGAATAAATAATTCTTAAATGCCATGATGTCATTCATCCCATTTCCATTTTTATCGTCTGCAAATGGTGAAAAGGTGTAAAGGACAATGCAGCTGCTGTCAACAATAAATTCCAGTGGTAACTGTCATTTCTGTTGCTTTGATGAATGCATAATAGGAAAACGTCTCCTAGAATAACAGCTGAGACAATGACTAATGCAGCAAACGCCCAGACATTAGTCACACTAAGTTTTGATGGATGTGTGTTTGCTAAATGTTACCACTGTATCTGCATTAATCCATACGGTTGCCTGATGCCTTGCCTGAATAAAAATTCTCGTCAGGAAGCGTCAGGACCCTCAAAGGAATAACAACAGGCGAGCGAAGGGATCCGCACTGAATTAATCAACTGCTACAACCTGTGAATGGCGTGATCACTTCAGTTAAGAGGGGCATCAGACAAAGTCCATTAAGAAAGAATGTAATTGTTTCTTTTACTTTTTGGGTCATTTCATCTTAATGTTTCAGCTATATCTCAACACAACTCATCCTTCAAAAGCTCTCCATATAACAGTTTCCCAGCGAGATCAAACTCTGCCTGTATGAGTGATATTTACCAGTCACCCAATTATTTTTAGCATGCTGTCAATGTGTGCTACACACCCCCACATACAGGGAGATGGGGTTGTGGAGGGTGTTTGATTGCAGCCTTTATACAGGAACCTTTGCGTCAGATGCAACAGCTGTCAAAGGAGCAGCTCCCTTCATTAGCAGTCCTACCGGAGTGTACCAGCCGCTCTGCGCCAAAAGCCAAGAGTTGTGCTAGAAAATGCTCTAATCTTACAGCAAGGAATGATGGGGAGTGAGAAAGAAATAGAAGATTTGGAAAGGATTTAGGCAGGGAAAAGATTAGAAAACCATATCGGCCTTATCGTGCAGCCTCCACACTTGGGAGTTGAATGAAGCAGCTGTCAAATTTGAAACATACAAAAGCAGTAATCCTACAGTAAACAGAATGCTGGGTTTAAATACAGCAAAATCCAGAGAGACAGAGTGAGGACGGGAGAGAGAAACAGAGAGAGAGAGAGAGAAATTTATCAGTGCGCTCCGTGAGGGTCTTTCAGAGCATGGGCCTGACTGTTACTGCTGATAGAGAAGTGTTGGCCGCATGGGGAGTGGGTGAAAGTGAGAGCACACAAAGACGCTGACAAAGTCTCCCACAAACCATTTGGAGAGTATTGGTGTGTCACTCTGAATATCAGAAAGCTCTGTGGTCAAGTGAAGGAGAGTTCCTCATGGATCAGCAGAGGAGGTGAGGGCAGCACTGTGCACCAGCAGCTGTGACCTCAGAAGATCTGCAGTGTTTTAGCCTGAAATAGCGAGCAAACACAATGCTGTTGGACTGCTGTTGAAAATCTCCATCAGAATCTGGCAGTGAAGAGAAAAGTAGAGGTGGGAATCTCCTCCCATCGCAACACACCTGAAAACAGAGCTCTCATGGCCGTGTGTTGAAAGGAGGCTGGTCATTTAGTTGGATCTCCGAATGTCTGATCTGTACCAGGAGAAACGACCGTCTCAGGAGGAAGCCATGGCCCAGGAGCTCAGGAAACACTCACAAAAGGACAAAGTCATAAATCGCACACTTTTGGTAGAAGATGATGAGGACAAGATCTTTCACTCCGGGCTCGGTACTTGGTCACGTACTTGATGGAATCTGGAGTGTAAATTGTCAGGATGGTGGGGGGTTGGACTCCTCCCTCATGACTCAGGTAGGTTAATTAATAAGTTCGTCACATTCCATCCACAGACGCACGCATGCTCCGTGACTGTGGTGTTTTTATTTCACAGTTTTCTTGTTTTTCTCTGACCACTCCAACCTCTGCCAGCAAAGACAAAATCAGCCATGTCTGTAATTTGTTTTATATATGAATTAATCTCTGACGGTCAATGCTGATGTCAGTTGCCACTATCAGGAAAGACTGATATGTTGTGATATCTGCGGTTTTGCATCCCAAACCCCAGAGTTCTCGAAACATTCACGAGCTGCAGCGGTTTTCAGAACTCCGACTCAGGCTTTGAAAACTCCTGAAAAATGGGGATGCAAAGTTGGTTGGTGTAGTTAAAGCTGCGGTGCATGTAAGATCTTTCAGTGTTTCTCAGCCTCATCACCCAGATAAAATACCAGCAAGCATGCTGGGCCCCATGTACTGAAAGCACACACATTTATAAAGAAGAGTCTCTCTCCCTGCAATTTACTAGTTTTCTAAGTTTTTGGCCTTGAGCACCTTTGTAAAACACTTAAAAGAAGCCTGTGTAAAGATCTAAAGATGTCAGCAGATATTGAGCATGTACTGAAACTCTGAGGAGCTAAAACATGAAGTGTGGAGGAAGAAGTCTATGATGTTAACAGAAAAAAATACTGACAGGATTTCTTGAATGAGATTGCAAAAGTCTGATTAAAAGATATCGTGTAAAATGTGCGTTTTGAATAATTACAGTTTGAACACGTGCGTGTCATTGATGGCTGCAGGCAGCTTTTTTTTGGCAGGAACATTGTAATGCACATATGAGTACGCAGGAGTCTGAATGATAATGTAAGAACAACTTTCCCTGGGCTCAAACCCCCCAATGTATGGACATGGCAGCACCGTTACAATCATTCAATTTCAAACAGATATACAGTACAGTGTAGCACAGAAAAACAGATGTTCTGTCTCCATTGGCCATGATCTACATGCATCATTTGCACTTGCAATTGCATGCATACACTTATTCCATATTCTCTGAAAAGAAAATCTATGTGGAATAAAAGAAGAGCACTATTATCATAGTGAAGCACATTTTCTACTCTCATAGCGCCAAACACCGGGCAGCCTATCAAACCTGGTAGGCTTGATGCTATAGGCTCCATGTTACAGGCAGAATATTCAGCTGTAATCAGAGTTGGTGACCCTTTGAAGAAACAAGCTGTACCTCATGCCTATGGAGGAATTAAAGCATTTTGCTCACAAAACCCAATCTGAATTTTCTCTGTATGTGTACAGAAATGCCTCCAAACCACTGATTTGCAAGACGTATTTGTGGGACTAATGGGGCTGTAGCCCAGCTGTGTCAAAACAGCCCCCAGAAAAGCTGCTGTATGCGTGTGTCCGTGTGTGTGAGTGTGTCCATGTCCGTGTCTGTGTGTGTGTGTGTGTGTGTGTGTGTGTTCATGATTACTGAACAGGTCATTTATATATGCATATTCAGCAGTGTGTTTGATACCCCTTTCGACTTCTTTGGCCGCTCGCTTTTAAAGCAGCCTTATACTGCTTGGTATGCAACCCACACAGGCTCTCCTTCAGGGCATCATCAGTGGAGGCTGGAGTCTGATGAGGAAAAAGAGAGGGTGAAGAGAGAGCGAGAGAGAGCGGGAGGGAGGGAGAGGGAGAGAGAGAGAGAAATAAAATGAAAGGGATTTTTTTTTTTTGCACAGTGCACCAGAGAAGGCACAACATTTCCAAAAGGCATCCATGTTTTGACCAGAGAGTTTTGATTTGATGAACTGTAGCTCAAAGGCTCCTGCTCCTTGGCCTCCCATCATACCCACTCAGCCATCGATCGCAAAGCAACTTCTGCCACCAAACTTTCTGACAAGTCAGACTGGTAAACACCATGTTTCTGTGTCTTCTAAAACCTCACCACAGTAAGCTTGCACACAGAAACTAAAATGAGTACTCGGGTTGCCTTTATCCTTCCTAACGTCTCCCCATATCTCCTTTGGGAAATGAAGCAAGTTGATTTGCCATTCCTGAGCCAGAGCCTTAATTACGTACTAAGTCATGCCTGGCACAGAATTCTCATCTCCTTCTGCCATATTTGGCCGACACCGTGTGTTCTGCTGCAGACTGAGGATTGGACGCAGCGTGGGTGCAGTTTGGACTTGGCCCTTGATGGTTTCTCTCTCCCATCAACCCTGATGAGAGGAATTTGAGGTCATCCTGGTGCCTGTTGGCTGTTCCTGCAAAGCACATATATCCATACAGTAAAGACCAGCTTTAAAGCCAATGCATATATAATGACATACTGAACTAATAAAGTGAGTCAATCTGTTTTGTAAATCCCACTTGTGCTATTCTAGAATTAAAGGAGAATTAGAGTTGTGCAATGAACGAAGAAAAAAACAAGGAGGAGGAAAAACTTGATTGCCTCCCATTGCCGTAAGCTCTCCAAAAAAATCCTTTCTTTCTCTCTTCCCCTCTTATTGGTAGCTTATTAGACATGTCTGTGCCATACAAAGTTATTGTGCTGGGAGTGTTTTCAGGGCTCAAATCCCAGCAAAGCCTGTAATAATCTGTCAGTTGAGGGAGATGCCTCCGCAGACAAGGGCTTCCTAATCCACATAGATCAATAGGAGACTGGCTGGCTGGCGCTCCAGCCTCCTGCACCACTGTCCACCCAGGGTCAGACGCTTCCTTTATGGCTTGTGTCCCCCCTCTGCCACCAATCATTTTTCTCAAAGTCCCAGCAGGCCATCATGAGGTTAATGAGAGGGATAATGGAGGCATATTAGAGTCGATATCTGACCTTTGGATATGGGTCAGTGAGCGCAAAAGGAGAAGCCGTGCACACCATAGCCAATCAGCACGACAAGAGTGAATAGGTCCTTTATGAAACACAGACTTTCCAATTAGCCTGCATGCTTCAACACGCATGTGCACACTGAACCTGCTTGTCAAAACACTGGCCGTGTTGTACAAGGCACAGATATTTGAGAATTGAAGGAACAGTGGTCAGGGATAGTTTCACTGTAGTGGAACATCATGAGTTTGTTTTCACTGGTGGTATAATGACCTAGAATTGGGAATTTTGTTTTCATCAGTTCTGGAAAGAACCTGTTCTATCAACAAGAGGATCAGGTTCTCCTCTGGAAGAACACCAGGACAAACCTTCATATTTTGTTGTTCACATCAGTGGATCAGCTGAATCTGGCAGGATTTATGAGTTCACACAAATGATGCGCAAGAGTAGCAAAGTGATAACAATACGAGAGATCAGAAATCAGAGAATTAGAGAGAAGAGGAAATGCAAGCCTCCTCTTATCGGCAGTGTGAGGTTGAAGGACAGTGGCCAGGCTGAGAGCGTTCAACTCAAATGTACAGCAGACGCGCTGTCCTTGATCAACTAAGAACTCCATTTCGAAAAACAGAAGTTGTTTTTTTTAGCTGCTTTGCTTGAAATCTTGCAGACAGACCTGATCTGTATCAGGAAGCACTTGTTTTGTTTCAGTTGCTATTAAACCCCAGCAAAATGTGAACTGGAAGCAGCAGTTGTGCAGTTAAAACTTAGTGATGTGTGTGTGCATCTCTGGATGCGTGGATGAGTGTTTGGACTTGAACAGGTAGAAAAACTGCACTCTTCTGTCTGATGAGGAACCCCCCCCCCCCCCCCCAACAGATATGGTCAGGTTTTTTGACGAGTCGCAGGACCGACAGGTTTGCATCAGTGTGAAATTTGGATGAGCAATTAAATGTCTCATCCTCCTCTCTCAAACGAAAGTGCTTGTGCTCTCTCTCTGGCTTTCTCTTTCCATGCTCTGAAAAACAAAATCTTTCCGCCTGCCCGTCCACCTTCATTTCCTTCATCTTGAGGGCAGACCAGAGATGCTTTGAGGGACGGACTTCAAGAACAGTGAATGATTTGATTCATTAGATTGGTAGAGAGTACTGCTAGATCATGAAGTCAGACAACAGGCTGCCATCTCTGGAACTGGGCACCATCGCTGCTTGGTCCCTGCTGCTGCGATCTCCAGGGAAGTCCAAGCCAATCATAGCTCTAATGAGGGGGACAGAAGTGAGGAGCAGTGCCGTTTTATTGTCCCTTCAGGCTGGTTAGCCTGCTTTATGAATACGCTGCTTGGTGAGGGAAGACGCATGTCAAGTGCTCACCATGCTGTGTGCAATAAAAAAATCCAAGCCTCGTGATACAACTCAGATAATACTCTTGGGAGAGTGATGGAAATACTCAGATGAGACTGAGGTTATAACCGTTGTAGCGTTTTAACATTTTTATCTTTTAAGTTTCTATTGTTTCAGATGTTTTATTGATGAGAATTAACACAGTAGCAACACAGAACAGAAGCTTTCTGTCAGTTTCCAGAAAAATGCATTAAAAACATAAAAGATAACAAGGAGGCTTTATGGTGTTGCCTGCTGATTGCATGCACACGTGTCCATTGTTTTTTGATGTTTGTGTTGTTTTTATTCTGCTTTCATTCACTTTGATCTTTTTGTTTTGTTCTGGTCTGTTTGCAGCACTTTGAGTTGCCATATGAGCGAACATGTGCATATAAATTCAGTTGTTTCGCCTCATCTTGCCTATCGCTCGCCGCTCATAAATACTAACCATGGAACATGCATGTAGCCAACCGCAGTTGCAGGAAAAAGAAGGAGTCCTTTGTGTTGGGCTATCCCATCGATGGATGTGCCATTGTTGGAGTTGACCTCAGAAACCGTCAGCATTCCTGCCACCAGTAGGAGGTGCTGTGGTTCAAACTTCACACTTATAATCATCGCTGATGTTTTCTCGTCTTTTGTTTGTCAGTCAGCAATATTACAAAAACAAACAAACAAGAAGAGCCAATTTCCACCAAACTTGGTAGGAGGATGCAGGAGGAGCCATCGGACTTCGGGCAGATTCGTCATTTCACCTACGAGGTGATGAGCTACTGTGAAGCGTCACCTAGTGGTTACAGGAAGTACGTCTGATGGAATGAAATCAAGACGCTGTGCTGTCTTCACCTGGTGTACAGCAACCTGTATAGTAAGTGCATTTTCTCTAGCGCCCCCTGGTGCTGCATTCGTCCGCCCCTTTGTGTAAAATCTGAATGTTGTCAGGTTTCACCTCCCTCTCACTCCACGGAGCACACAAACAGACCGCAGCTTTAATCAGGGCCCGAGCCGAAGGAGCCTGGGGCCAAAGGTTTGCTGTGCTCTCGAGTCTAAAATCAGCGCAGCTCACAGTCGATGTAACTTTAAGGACCAGTAGAGTTACACTTGTAATGAATGAAAGAAAAACACAAGGTTTAACAGAGGTCCTTCACCTGAGTCTGTCTCTGTCTGGCATGGCAGGTCATAGTACTGAGTGGATATGAATTGTCTCTGTGATGAGACGCGTGACCTCAGAATTCAGTGTCTCTACTCCTGGGAGGGAGCTCACAATGAAAATAGGAGTGAAGTCGAGCTGCATCTCGCCTTGAGCGCATTTACACGGAATCAGCTCACCCTGAGGACAAACCTCGGCAGCCTCTTGGCTGCTCACCAACAGTGCTGTACATTCGTGTGTGTACCTGTTTCCCAGGAAACTCTATAATTTGCAACACAGTTGGAGGGACCACTGGGTGATTTTAAAGCCCACCCTTCAATTACTCCTTTTGGCAAGTCCATGTTTTATTCCTGAGAGGTGAATTTATGATTTGTGGCTCCAGGCTATGGATTTCATATGCAAGCCTTGCTGCTGATTATTTTGGAATAATCACTCCATTACATGAACATGTCTCCAAGGCATGGTATGTCTAGCGTGTTTCCTCAAAATAAATATTATTTTCTCAAAGCAATAGATGTTCCTCTGTGGGTAAAATATGTATTTCCTCTTAGCATTGAAGAAAACTACTGTATATGAATGATAGGGTTAAAAAGGAAATGCTGGACATAATTCTAACCCACAAGGGTGTGATTTTTTGTTATGTTGCAGCTATGGATCATTTCCCATTATTTTCAACTCCTGTAAACAACTACAAAGAAATGATTTAAGTATATTTTTAATGTAAAGAAGCAGTGAAATCTCTCATCTTTAATAACGATTTACTTCAGAAGCCAGCATGCATTGCCACTGTTTTCTTATTGTCAAGAGGAACACACAGAAGTAAAATTTAAATATTACAGTTGTTTCAAGTGTGCGAGTTGGAAGTTCAGTGTGTTATGCGCTCCTCTCAACATATAAAAACACACAAGAAAGCAGTCATCTTCAATGAGCAGCATAGCACAGCAGAGCGACACCATTTCTTCTGTTTCAGCAGGCATCATCCCATTGCAACCTATCGAGAGCGACAATTTAACCCCTCCTTATCTTTTCTTTTCTCAGCGATTTAAGTTATTTACCCAGTTTATGAGAGTCTTGTTTTATGAATGACGACATGTTGGAGTTTGGCAGAATTGACCTGATCAGACCAGAGTATTCAACCCTCAGGGTCTGACCAGCCAAGGTCAGGGCTCCACGTTGGCTGCAGCGCGCCACAGACAAGTTAAATCTCTGCAAAAAAGTAAAACGGTGCTGGAATTACAATCACATAATCTCTAGTCTAAAAAGTTATGGAGGAGTAACTCAGAATCTGACTTGGAAACAACCAGAATTACCACAGGTGCTGCTCAGAGATCATGTGTTCTTTAGTGTCTGTTAGGGTTTGTAGACTGAACCCAATAGCACAACACAAGACAACAGATGAGACTGCCTAACTGGCGAGGGTTTAATCCTTCAGTGTTCCTTTAAGGAACAAAAACTCAAAACTGTTCCTTTGGGGTCTGAACTCAAACAGCACGAACCAAATCAGGGGATCCACACTGAGGAACAAGATAGGGCAGCGAAGACTGAGGGAACTAGTCTGCGTTCTTCAGGACAAACTCGCATCTGAGGACTGGGAGGCCAACAAATTTAAACTAGCCAGAGGGAGCTGATTAGATGCAGGTGAGTAACGAGCGGATGAGCTGCAGGTGTGTCATGACGTGCGCTTCACCCGCCCTTGTTGCCGGTTACGCAAGTCCGCAGCGGCGCGCTCAGATGTCTCAGGGAAAGCAACGTGCCCACGCAGGGGGGGCCAAACGGCAGACCGAGCTGCAGCAGTGTCCGAGTAAAACCATTTTGTTTTCTACATGCGTCCCATTTCTCTGGTGAAGTAAAAAACTAAAACAGTAGCCAGGAGGCTGTCATGTTGCAACTAAAGACAAATTAAGTGCGACTGTCTTTACGGAGCAGCAGAAAGAAATGTATTCATAAATAAAACTTATCCCTCATTCACTCCAGCTTTACCCCTCGTCCAAAGTCAGATGATGAATTGGCTGAGTGTGAGCCTGCAAAGGGAACAGTATTGTTCATGGATGATCAACCATCGCAGAAACGTCCGGGGAAATGATGTGTTAGCACATCCTCCGGAGATGAGTCACCCTGATGCCTTCTGACAGGCCTCATTCCACTAGTGAGAAAGGCTAACCAGGAGGGCAGGTTTGCCCCAAACAAATGCTGCAGGGCAGCCTCCATCTGGGCCAAATGAGACCAAGGGAAGTGAGGATAAAAATAACCAACAGGGAAGGTATGGGTGAAACACAAGGAGAGGATGAGATGAAGCACGCATCCACAGTCACAGGCTGCCACTCAGGCGGAACTGTGCAGCCCTCAGATGGGCAAACAAGCTGGATTGATTGGTGGGGTTGCTGCAACACTGCTGACCGAGCAATCCTACCACATCCTCTATAGGAGCAAAATACATTTCATTTATATTTTTCCTCCTCCTAGTTTTTTGGCACCCAACTTGTCAAGATGTTAACCTTGTTTGGAAAGGTGAGCATCTATTTTTTCAGCAATATATGTTTGAAATATTCAGTATTTTTTTCTGTATTTGTTCCCTTTTGAAAGATGTTGTAGGAATATTCAGAGACTAGACTGGGGAACATCACTCCCAGGGTGGGGAAGATGTGAAAACTCACATCCTTCTTCCGTCAAACAATGGTACTTTCTTAGCGGAAAGAAAGACACTTGTCATGGTGGTTAGACTGTTGCCTCCCTGGTCCATGCATGACCCCCCTATGGCTGTGAGGATCCCCCCCAATCACAGAAATGCAGGTCAAAACTGCTGTCAGTGCACCAGACTAAGGCAGTAAAGACCTGCAGCTGCTTCTGAGGTGATTAAATGCAGAGGATGAATTTTCTTGTAATCTGTATGATGACACTAAAGACGTTCTTCTCCTGAAGACATTATACTCAATAACCCCCCATGAAAAATGGACTTACAGGAACTTGCTGTACTCCCCATTTTTCTCAGGAGATACTGGAGAGGAAAGTCCTCCTCCTCAAAAAGGGATTCTGTGTCACTCCTCATTTGTTATAGGCCTTTGTCACTGAACTCCTCACACATCGAGGAAGTATGGAGCCTCCACTCGCCTCAGTTGGCGGCAGCTCTCTGTTTCCTTCAGAAATAGCCGTGTCTAGTTTGTTTTATATTTCTGAGAGAATACTGCTCAAATGAATACATAATCCTGACAGTAAAACCTATTCAAAATTGTATTGCAAATCTTAATCCTCTGAAATGAATATACATTTGACTCTTTTGCTGTTCATTTTTCATCCTTTCAGTCAGCTCAGACAACATCACCATCTTGGATGGACATATGAATGGCGTTTTCATAAAGAAAGCGTTAATAAGTAATCTGTCATTGCAGAGGGATCAAAGACAGTCTCGTTATTATGGACGTCTTTGTTGGTGGTTAAAATATTGCCTCTCAAAGTGTTCAGTCTCATCGTGTCAGCTGAAATGTTGCAGGAATGAAATATTGTATTCTTTCTTGGAAAGAGTAATGAGTAGTACATAAGTTATGAGGACAGAAAAACAACTGATTAAAACACATGATTTTGATTATTATTCTAAATCCAGAAGTCTGTGTGTGTGTGTGTGTGTGTGTGGGGGGGGGGGGTTAATAGATCTGATAGAGACTCAACAACATCTTTACAGAATTGATTTCTTTTGTTCCGCAGATCTTAATGTGCTAATCGTGATGACAGTTGTGCTTTTGTGTCTCTAGTTCTGCTAAACCAAATGCCCCCCGTTCTCATCTCACCAGATTTAAGGAACATCAGACAGAAAACTCTTCTGAAGACCTGCTCTCTGCTGTCACGCTTCATTGTGGAGAGATATCTGCCCATTTCCTTGAAGAAAAAAAGGAGAAGTTCACGGCTCAGTTGAAGTGTGTGGCCCGGTGCCTCCAGCCTGGCATTAACCCCACACGACTCTCTTTGGCCAAGACTTTCTGCCGTGTTTTTCCTTTCAATGATGGTTCGTGGGACTTGGATGGAGGGGTTGGGGGTTGGCTGGGGATGAACTGACAGGTTATTACGGGCTTTATGGGGGATTAGTCCATAAAAGCCCTGTGGCCAGCACGGCCTGAACCCCGGCAAATAATTTAAAATAATCTCTGTAAAAATGGAAAGACGACAGACAGGCAGACTGCGACGGAGCGAGAGATATCCCAAAAAAATCTTCCTCAATCTGTCCTAATTTTGTTGTTTCTGACTTTCTTTTTTTTTTTATTCTGAAAAACCGTGCCTTGGGATATGTCAGCTGGAATGAGATTAAACTCCCACAGTATAGAGACGGGAAACCGGAGTGGAACACATCTAAAATGCTTAGAGCTCCTGTTTAGAAAAGCTGGGTTCTTTCCTCCGGTTCAATAGATGAGAATCTGACTCATGTGGGCTGTTGCATAAGCAGGTGCAATTTTTATCAGGGACCTAGTTTGGTTGAAGAACTCTGCTCTGCTGGATTGTGAATAAGTTATGTAATAAGTGATGTCTCTGAGACATAATCATGTTCTCTCCTCCAACTGATGTATGGTTGGCGCTGGTCTTGCAGGGCCTTGGAATGGTGGAAGAAGGCAAACTAAGCAAAAGCGTAAAATAGAAAGTGCAGTGCTGAATAGAACACAATATGGGCCTTGAACTGGCAAATACATTTGTATTCCCACTGAACACAAACTGGAATTAATTTGGGAAAGACAGAGACAATGAGAAAAAAATGGTCAAAATGGGCTGTCGGCCCAGCCAAGCCAGTCTCCAGTAACACTGCAGGGGTGATAAAGTAGTCAGGTTTCTACCAATGCATTTTGAAGTATCACATGAGAAAACTGATATTTGGAGCAACCCCATTTTTTGCAAAAATGTTTGTGTTTTATGAAGTGTTTTTTTTTTCCCTTTTGATAAAAGAGTAAATGCACAAAACCGGAGATTAAAAAAGCACAGTAATTTGAGAGCTCTGATGTAGGTGACGGACCACTGTTGTCTTTGCATATTCCCCAACTTTTCGTCTGACAGCAGCCTGACCAGCACCAGCTGGAACTGGAACAACTTCACCAGCTGAAGACAGTTTTTGCTGATGGACAGCGCTTCTCCTTCTTCTGTTTGACGGCCACAACCACGCACAACGCGGCCCGCACCACCGGGCTCTGCCGGTACTATGGTGCCTTTTTAATTTGCTCTAATCCACTTAATACACATCAGGCGTGCACATCACTTCCTTTTTTTGGAATGTTATTTCCACAAGTTGTCTCGAGGTCACGCCACAGTTAAATGGAAACATGAAAAGTGTCAGTCGCTATGAAGAAACTGCAGCGGTCTGGAAACACACAGCAAGAAGACGACAAGTGACTGAGACATACGAGGCGTCCATTCGACAAAATGAAGTCATACATTGAGAGCAAAAAGAGATCCTCTTTACAGTTTGTTGTCACGCCTCACACAGAAGAAATGAACGTATAGAAAGGTTCTCGGGCTCCAAGCAACATGCATCTCTCTTAGTCTTTTGGGTTGAAAGGAGGGCAGATGAATATGAGAGCACACGTTACAAGACGTCCCATCTTCCCTGCTCGCTCGTCATGCTTGAATACTTCTCACCGCGTCCACGAGGCTGCGCTTAACCCATCGCTATCTCTTCATTGCTGCATTAACGTTACCATACCAATTTATTTTTTTAAAAGGCAACACAATGGTTGAATTTCCAACTTTGCTGGAGAAAACCACTGTTGCTGAACTGTGTTAGAAAGCTGTCGTGGTGTATGATCCTAATTATGTTTTACATCTAATGAGTCGAATATAAATTCCATTAAATATAGAGGATTGTTTTATAAGGCCATATATAGTATAGGCAGTATAATATTGAATTAACACTATACAATAAACAATGGCCTTCAAATTAAACGGTGACAATTCTGTCTGATATAACTTCCCTTATCATTTATTCAGTGCTTTAATCAGCGATTATTGCAAATCACATTCATATTTACAGCTGTCGTGCTATTATTAGCTCATATGATTCCCTTCATAAGGCCCGTGATGTACTTTTATGAGGAACAATCCTGGACAATCTGCGTTCCAATTATGAATCTCACAGAGAACCCAGACAGACGGATGAAGCTTAATTAAATGTCCTTGAAGTGAGCGTCTCTTTACAGGTATGCATCATTATTACAACTCATTAATCTTGATCACAAACTTGCGATAAGGCTGTTCATTAATGAGTGCAAAATTCATTCGAGCAGCTAATTTCAGAGACAGTGAGCGTCAGGGTCCTCAGACCACCAGCTCATCACAATGCAGCTTTTAAAATGGCATCACTCTCCATCGGGACTGGAGGGTTTGGCTGAAGGACGCGGCTGTACCTGAAATGACCTCAGAGCCTCTGCACACCTCAATGTTTTAGTCATTTACCATCCAGGTTTAGATCAAAATGGTGGCATGCAGCACAACAAAGAATTCAAAGACTATGAAATCACATCCTTAACTCTTAATGTGTCACTTGCCACAAAATACTGGCTGAATAAACTCACAAGCACGTAAGGCAATCCTCCATCGCAGCCGTTGAGGAGAAGTGAAGTCGATGCTCCTGATATTCACAACTAACAGAGATCGGAGGGATAGAGAAGCGGGAAACGGCTTCTTCCCAAAGTAACACTTTCATTTTGAGGTGCTAAGATACACATTAAACTTGTTCAGTCAAAAAAAAAACAACATTATCCCAAACTGTAAAATGTAATACTTGTATATCTTCAATATTTATGATGTGAATATGAAATATTTATCAAATTGACACCTTCCAAGTGGCTGAATCTCCTCATGGTTCCTTAAATAAAACACTTCAAATGACCAAAGATTGTGTTATTTTTATCCTGAACAATTAACCTGTGTATTACCCCACATGGGAGGAGCCTGAGTCTGGCCCCTCAAACCCAAACGGCTTCATCTCGAGTCCGGATCAGGTACAGAGGCTCTGAGCCTTCTGTCAGTCTTCTCATTCGCATGATATATTAAATGTATTTTTTCATCTTGCCTTTCCAGTCACACTATTAATCTTCTGATCACTATCCTTTTTTTAATCTATGTATTTGTTGGGTATGAGTGTGTGAACATATTTGTGCATTTGAATGATACACCCATCCATCCATCCACCCATCCATCCATCCACCCATCCATCCATCCACCCATCCATCCATCCATCCCTCCCTCCATCATCTGTCCATCCCTCCATCCCTCCAACCCTCCATGTTCCCCCTCTCCTCCTGTTCAGGGTGGTGGGGGTGGAGCCTATCCCAGCAGCCTTCCCCCTGGACAGGTCCCCAGTCCATGGCAGGGCCAACACATAGAGACAGACAACCATTGGCTCTCCCAGCCACGCCTACGGTCAATTTAGAGTCTGGATTAACCTGGTCCCTCTTGATGTCTTTGGACTGTGGAGGAAGCTGGAGTACCAGAGAGAACCCAGCAGGAACAGGGAGAACATGGAGACTCACCCAGAAAGACCCCGTGCTGCAGCCGGGGCTCCACCCACCACCTTCTTGCTGGGGGGCCGCGGTGAGGACCACTGCTCCACCCACAACCTTCTTGATGGGGGCCACAGGGAGGACCACTGCTCCACTGGGCCGCCATGAATGATACAGTGATTCATAATATTGACATATGAAATTTGGGGTGTTTCCATTGCATGTCTGTTGTTGATTTGTTTTTTGTTTGTATTAATTGCATCAACATACATTACTGATCATGATAATGCTGCTTTCAGGGACAGAAGGCTAACTTGGAATTCTTCAAACGAAATTGAACAGGATATTCATGGAAGAGGAAGCCAAGAAAAGAAAAATCAGACTCTTCTTAGGTGACCCCTGCAGAACCTTTTAACAAGGCAGAGAGTCCAGACCAGAGGTTACAGCGGTGATGTGGGATCAGTCATGAAGGAAGTCACTGAGGAACCGAGTTCCCCTTCATATGCAAGTTTTCACTCTTAGTCACTGAAAGGCTGCTGTCATTCCTCAGATTAATAGATGTGAATTAATAACAGCCTGTCCACTCGCAGCAGAAGCAGCTGCTGCTCAGTCAAACTGCATAATGCTGCTTTAATGTTTCCCTCATGCAATATTGTACAACATATGCGGTCCTGAGGAACACCAGCAAAAACACCTCCATTGACAGAATTCCAACACTAGAACTGTCATGTTAAATACATGTAACTCTGCGGGAGTCAAATCTTTGGTGGGTCACATGCCATGTCATCACAAATCACAAGTCTCCAGCCGACTTCCATCAGTCATTGACTGAATTATGGGATGGTTGGAATAAAAAGAAAGATCATTTAAAGCTTTAACCCCATCAGGTTTTGATCCCTCACAGAAACTGCTGTGAAGCACTGTGCTGAACATTCCTGGTACACCTGGTTGGTAGCGCGTCCATCAAGGTTTAGGTATCATGTGATGCAGTGGATAATCGGCTGGATGTGAGATTCGTGCAGGACGAGTGTCCAACGGGTGCTACAGCGGCAACGTTCCACAGGGTGACTGGAATCAAACTGACATCTGTGAGCCGTCATTTCATTTGACGAGGAAGATTCAACCGCCAACCACCAGCTGACATTCCAACGGTAGGTAAGAGGAAGAATGAAAGAAGGAGGACACTTTATTCATCCCACACTGGGGAAATTGACATCGTTACAGAGGAAAGGAAAAATTAATAAGATAAAAATATTTATGAAATAAGAAAAACAAAGACAAAACAAATAACATGGATTCAAGGGTGCAGCGTATTTATATGCTGTATCATAATAATTTATTACAAATGATTCAGTCTTCAGAAAAGTCTTATTTTCCTTGGCAATCGCTGTATTTCCACTTTCCAATTCATTTTTTGTTTTGTTTACAGCAGCCTTTCCCTTTGACTGGAAACTGAAAATATCTCTCCTTGTGGCTGCTGAGTGACTGACGGGGTTATCAAAGAAACATAAAAACAGCTACCTGGAGGAACAATGCCAGGGCTTTTTGAAAGGTTTCTGCAGGTGAAGCCTGATGTCCATGACATTCCTGAAACAGAACAAAGCCATTGACAAACCTTTCAGACACAGTGGCAAGAAACAGGTGACATTTCTGAGCAATTTCCTGCTCTTGGGCCAAGTTCATGCATCACAATCCAGATCTGAGAGGCAGCCTGAGGCAATGGGCCACCTCTATTGGCCTTCAAATCAATAAATAAATAAATACAAATCACCCACAAAGTTGTCTGCTGAAAATACAGTGATGGTGACAGAAACTCACCTGCATCAACCCTCAGTGTGAAGAGATACTTAGCAGCATTTAGCCTCATTGACAGTGATCGAAGACTGAATGTATTTTGTTATTTGAGATAGTTCCTCAATGCAGCGTGGCTCAGAGGTAGCATAGCCATCTAGCAACCCAAGAGTCGCTGGTTCCATCCTCACTTCCCCCAGTGACCATGTCCAAGTGTCCTTGAGCAAGATACTGAACCCCTAACTGCTCCTGATGGCCCTGTGACGGACCGGTGACTCGTCCAGGGTGAACCTCGCCTCTCACCCAATGCCAGCTAGGCTCCACCCCCCTTATCGGTATAGAAGATGAATGGATAGAAGGATGGATGGATGTATGGATGGATGGATGGAGTTTGTTGTTCATTACTGGCAACTCTGTTGACAGGGCCAAGGTGCAGGAGGCAGGTGTTTAGAGAACAAAGTCATCACAAACTTCTGTCCATTGAACTTCTAGGACTCATTTTAATGAAAAGTTGCAATGTAAACAAAGTTTTTGCGCAACCTTTGGTGAGCTCAGACGGCGGATTCTGTCCGTCTTCATCATAAATCGTTACAAGTAGTTTCAGAATCACGGCGCCACCAGTGTTTATCCTTCACTTTATCCTTTGGACTGAAGATTAGGCTCAGTCCTAGCTTCTTAAATGAGAGCAAACAGAGGGACCCTGTCCATGTCCCTCTGCATCACAGTTGTTATCTGTGATTAGGGTGTGCACATGAACTCCATTGACATCTGTGAATTCTGACCATTATCTTTTAATTAGTCCAGTGAATCAGAGCTGTCCCTTGATGGCTGCCTGGGACTGGGATGAGCCTGTGATGGATGTGAGACAGCATTGCCACACAAACTAGGTGCTAAAATGACTTGACAATGAATGGAGGCAAACGTGATGGCTGGACACTGAATCATGTCTTATTACCTTTCAGTTTAATCTTGTTCAGCCCTCCTTCAATTTAGGGGATAATGACATGATTCCGATCCACCACATTACACCCTCATAAATGTGAGGACCAAGTGTAGCAGGGTAAATTTGTCAGACTAAGCCAAACTTAGACATTAGAACCTCTATTCATCAGTGCTCTGAATGTGCTTGTGATTGACAGGCTGAAAGTGGGTTTTATTTGGGTAGCTGAATAGGTTTTTTTTGTTTTTTTTTACATTTTTTATCACTATTTTTTTAGTAATTGCTCTGATTTCTCTATGGTGCAGTTTCAACTGCAGTCAACAGCTTGGAAATCCATGGAAACACAGGCAACCACTGGGGCATTCACTGACATCTAAGCCCTTTTTTAAAGAAAAATAAATATATTAATTAAAAGGAATGAGTGAAAGATGGAGGCATATCACAGCTCCTAAAGGTCAGTATATAGGTGAGTCAAGAACTGGGATCAACCATTCTAGAGCAAATCAAAATCTCTCAATATGTGTCAGTGCAGCAGCTCCTCCTCACCAGCAGCCCAGCGTCGCAGTTGGCAGGTGAAAAGGAGGAGGAATGGGATTTGGCTACATGTTGCTATCAAGTCTGAACCATGACCTGAGACTCAAGCGGTCGTCCTGTTCGAGCAGCAGGAAGAAACCGTCAGCTAGCGGCTATTCATTTCCAGCAATCAATGCAGGTGCCAGTCAGTGTTTTTAAGGAGGGACAACAGGGAACACAGAGTCAGTAAATGAAGTCACAATACACCTGCACGTGTGGGGTGAAAAATCTACATGAGGTTGTGTTTTCTGTAAATGAGGAGAGATGTAAGAGTCACACACGGGAGCTCTTCTTGCAGCTCTGCAATAAAATAGCTCACATCAGTCAGATGTGGAATCACACATTCATTTCAAAGGTAGCATGAGACCACCAGTCCCTCCCTGGAGAAAAAAGACAACAATTCAAGTTGATATGCATCCATGTGGTATGAGTTCTGTCCACTATGCCATCATGAAATTGTGAAACTGGTGGACAGTTTTACTGAGTATTCCTCGATGCTCCTTCAACACCATGGGCAACTCACCACACAGCACTGAGAAACACTTAATCTCTATTTGTAATGTCATGACGCTCATTTACTTGCATGTGTGGATAATAAAAAGGTGCAACGAACCCAGGTACACCTCTATCTGGACTGTATGCGTGCTCCCAGCTGCCACACGGATCTATTTTGAGCGATGACAGGGTCCATGTGGAATTGAGGAGCTGTTGTTTTGTCTGGGTAGTGTTTTCCTGTCAGGGCTCTGTGGCGGAGCTGCACCACTGCGTCCTCCACAGAGCAGAGGCCTGTGGCAGGTGCATGAGTTGACACATTGTAACATGTGTGAGTCAATTCTTGCATATTATCCAGGGCCCCTAGGGAGGGTGGGGCCCACCTCAGTAGAAACATCCCCTACAACTACACACCCTGATTTCCATAGCTGAGGGAAATGAACAGCAGTGCCCTGAAGAGAAGACAATCGGTCATCAAAATCTTTCATTGGGATTCAGACTTAAAAATGTTCCATTTTCTGATAAAGTTACCCTCTTTTCTGTTGCCCTCAAAACAGGAAGCACCTCGATTGCTTATCTGACCTTTCACACTGACCAACTCTTCCAGATGTGATGGCGTTTACTATTCCCGCAACAGCACCACTTAAATTCTGTAATCCTCTGCTCCAGAATCGCTCTGTAATGGCATTCTCACAGTATATAAAGCACTCAGTTAACACGGAATCACACTGAACTATCTGTAAGTTGTCACTAAAAATAAAGTATTTTGAACTCCAGTGGCCTGTTGAAAAGGTCTAAGGTCAAATTTGATTTGGCTTATGGAACAAGGTGCAGGTTAGGAGTCTTAGTCTGGTGACTCCCGTCTCTGTGGCAGGTGTCCTGTGGCTCATGTGATTGTGGCTGACAGCTTCTGCTCTGTGTTGGACACAACAGTCGGCAGCTTGGGAGCCTTCTTTGCCCTCAGCACTTGTGATACGAGTATGCTTTGTGAAGCAGATCTATGCTGAGGGCAAAAGGAAAGAAACTGTTTTTCAAAAGGAAGTTGAAAAAGTTTTGTTTTTGACGTCTGACCAGGACAAAAAATAACGTTAAATCCCAGAACAAAGTAAATTAAAAAATAATGAAGTCTCTTAGCAATGTTTTTCTAATTAAGGCACTGATTCACTGCTGATGCTTTGGAATCACTCAGCAGGCGCGACTACAACGCTGCAGGTTTTGAGTGAATCCATTTCACACCAGCTTTACTCTTTAAACTAAGCTTTACAGTCCAGGATCAACCTCACATCTTTAAACACCCACATACTGAACATTTGCTTACAGTCTTCAAAACATCAGGAACCGTCACTACAAAAGAGCAGCAGTCAGTCGATTTCTCAGCCACAGTTATTCCATGAGCACAAAGAGTTGGACAAGGAGCGCTCGATCAGAAAGCCACAAATCTAATGACCTGATCAACCCACGAGCAAGAAAGAGAGAGACAGACAGAGGTTCCAGGCTGAGGGCCCTGGTCTCTGTTCTAGGAGCAAGAAGGTACATGAGACAAACTTTCTGAGTTGGAGCAGTTGCCGTCTTGAGCTGCTGCAGGGGTTATAGCCAAAGACCGTATGGTCAACCACTGCATTTACGATTTGTTCTTCACCCTGGCACCCCTGGACCAGAGCGACTGTGGCGACATCCTTTGGTTTACCAGGAGATAGTAGTGGGGAGACTTGGATTCAACTGGTTTGTAAGCTGGTGCGATGTTCCTTTTCGGTCCCTGGGCTTTAAGTGTCGTGTTGGGTGTTTTAGCCATCTTGACTCTTTGCAGCGGAGCTGGTACCGTTTATTTGGCCGTGGTGGCGCTGGAGAGGAGCCAGCGATGGACCTGGCGGAGGTTTAACTGTGATGGCACACCCATTTTCCAAAGAGGCCACGCCCATACACGTGCATACATTTATAACTTGACTATTGCCGCTGTAAGGTTTTTGTATTTTACCATCAGGGTCTCTGATGACCGACTGACTGTCGTAAGTGGTAAGAGAGGAAATAGGCTTCTTGTTTACCCCTCACCTCACTGAGTTGAAGGCAGAAGACGCTTTTTTCAATGCACATCATCACGAGAAACATATCCTTCAAGGTTTCCCAGAGATGAGAGTCTTCAAATTACTTGTCATTAATTTCAGTCATAGTCACGAACTGGACTGACCTTGAACTGCAAACTTGCAAGTCTTGCTGGATCAATTCATCTTATAGATTTCCTGCATGTACTGACCAGAAAATGTGCTCCAAACCTTATTTTAGCCTCACCAGGTTGAGAAAGTTGGAAGAAGATAATGGGCCGATAAAAATAAGTGCTGTGAATTGATGAGATGTCTCCTTTTTACAATTATTTGGAGAATCATCATGTGTGAATCATGGGAATAATTTGGACGGACCTGTGAATACTGAAGTCAAGGAGGAGGAGCTGAGTGAAGAGGTAAAATGATGATGAAGAAAAGCCTGGCTGAGCACGGGTGCATCTTTCTTCCTTGTCTCAAATTAATTAAAGGGTGAACGGCACAAAATGGGTGCTAATCTCCAAAGACACATGCTCGTACACACTTCTATTCATAATCCTCACCTCCCTCTCTCCTCCACCTCCTCTGGGTCGCCTAGTGGCTTTCTTTGTAGCCATCTATTTTAAGGTGTGATCTATTTTTGGTTTTTGATAAATCCTTCTTTTTTTTTTAATTTCACAGAAATCATCATATCATGTCTTTAAAAAAAAATCCAGAAACAAAGATTATTCAAAGATGAATAAAAGATTTCTTCGCGTGACGTCCCAGGAACAATCTCCTCTCGCTCTGCTGTGAGAAGACAAGATGCTTTTGTTTCACAGGACTCTGTTTCCAGCTAATTAATGGCTCGTGGCTGATCTTCAATCAGAGTGAAGGACAGCTGACAGATCCACAGCAGAGAGAGGGAAGCAGAATTGTGAAGAGCTCCCACAACTGTTATTCTTTGCCAGTTCGAGAGAAGTCCTCTGTTAGGGCTTTGTGATGTCACTTCACATCCCAGCAGGGCTTGTGAGTGAGCTAAAGTCAGCGCAAGCCCCCCATTGGTTCTCTGTAGCTCCCAAGGCTAGCACGCCCTGCCAGTTTCTCTCCATACACAGCACTCTCAGCTCTGTCAGCTTAATTGGATCACCTCCCATCAGCAAGATACCCCAACCACATCGTAATTGGCTCCCTTTTAGCCACCCAGCCAATGCTATTGTTCAGGAACACACTGTGTCGCTATGGATGCACTGATGGTTCACACGTGAATTCTGGGACAGAAGACCCATGGGCTGTCCCTCAACCAGTTTCCTGATGCGCCGCTATATTTCTGCCAGCAACAACCCAAGTGTACTTTAAAAAAAAAGTTTCTCCCTCTGAGCCAACGATCTGGTGCTGTCTTTGGTAAAAAGGTTATTCATTCACTCTGTCCAGTTGCTCCATGTGATGAACGACCCCACGCCGGCAGCGGTGCCAGCACTGAGTCGTGTGTTCATCCTGAGGATGTCGACATGGGAAGACCAAGGTGCTCTGATGAATGCCAGCCGACTCACAAAGACTGAGTGAAGAATCACCAGAATAAACATTGCTTGTGGAAAATTCAAGGTGACGGTGAAACTGTGTTGTTGATGAAAAGATCTGAAAGATGTAGAAAGCAGGAAACTTTCAAAAATGGACAGAAGTTTAACGTGGAAGCCAATGGGACTTTGGGTGAGCGCACTCACAGTTATGTATTACGAGATCTCACGCTCTCTAATGTGAGATTAAAAGGCTACAATAATTTAATAAATTCTAAAATAGGAAAAATAAACATGTCTTCCCTCACTTCACATTGTTAACAAAAAAACTGAATGAGATGAGTGCTTTAAAAAGTATCAAAGTTACTGTACACATCTGGAAAGTTACAATGACTTGAATGAGCTGAACAGGAGGATATCTGAATGTTTTTGTCGCTGAAAGTATGATGAGGTGGTATTCTGCAAAGATAATACATCTACAACACATTCACGTAATGAGCGAGAGGGTACAAGCTGCAGCGGTGTGTGCATGAGGAAAATACCCAGTCACATGAAACTTCCCACAGACCTCGTGGACTGAAGCCAGCTGTGGTTCCGTCTGGGTAAAGGTAGTCCATGTAACCCCGATGAGTGCCACTTCGGCCGTGGCTGGGTCAGTTTCCTGTCAGTGTGTAATGAGCCCCAATGAGGGTGAACTCCCTGTTCCCTGTGCCCTGGCCTGTCTCTGCTAATGAGCTCCTGAATAAATCAGTGTTGGTGCACCCCCGTCTCCGAGTTTTCACTTCATTTATCCCCCTTACCTCTCTCTGCTGGTACCCGTCACCTGGCCTTGCCACCATAACCCCCCGAGGAGCAACAAACAGTATACCCCCTTATCTGTATTCGAATTGTAAGCATTTGTTTATGCTGCTTTCCTCTGGCACAAGACTGTGGAATACACATCCATTCAGAGAAGGATTTCTTCAGCTCTTTGCAGCAGTTTTTTTTTCCCTTCTCGTGTCATTGCTACTGTTCCAAGGGTCTAAATGTGTCTCATGATCCTGCATGCCCCATTAATCTGGTCCTAATATGGCTCCTGCTGGAGCATAGGGGAGTGAGTATCTGCATGTAGCATCTTGTAGACAGAAATAGGCTGTGTTATCAAAGGCGATGATTAATATTGTTCAGGGTGGAATATCAGACCACAAACCTGCCCACTCTGAACCATAAATAGATCTCGGATCGTTGGACTCTCGACTGGTCAGGCCTGAGCATCAAACAACCAGGGGATATTTCACATGCACTGCCAGATAAAGTAGGCCACAGCTTCTGGTCTTGGTGATGACGTTATATGTGGCAAGCCAGTGTGCAAAATACCCTGTGACAATTGAGGGGCGCCATGGGCAGTACTTCCAATGCTTCTCATGCTCAGAATTGGCACTGCTCAACCTCTCGACCCAAACGAAAGGCTGTTTCGTTTTTACGACTATTCAATGGGAAATAATGAACATGACATATTTTTGCGTAAGGAAGAGAATGGAGGTAAAACTTGTTCATTTATCCTTAAAAAATCAAAAATACATTTTTATATATACAGATCTGGTCGCCTCGAATTTCCCCTGACATCCAGAGGCCATCCGGTTGCCATCCGGCTGCCAGCCAGTCTCCAGCCAGTTTCCAGCCACTGGGAGTCCCCCCCTCTTCTTGGCGGTGTGCCCAGAATCCACTATGATCGCGCCCATTTCTTCAATTGCAGGGTTTCACCACAAGATGGCAGAAAATTTTTACTCAACTGCATTCATCTTCTCCTTTAGTTTTGCTTGAATACATATTTTGGATTTGCAAATAGATAATACCTGATTTTTTCTCTTACAGGATACTGTATGCGTACATAAATGTATCCCAGTCCCTCCAGGATTTCATAGAGTTTTTTTGTGATTGTGCGATCAAAAAAAGCTTGATTTTGCAGCGGCTTCTCCCAAAAATTGTGCTATAATTTGTGAGGCTTTACTGTATGTGAGTTTTTGCAGTATAATTGTGTTAATTGGCGAAAATTGCAATTCAATAAAAAACGCAATTTTAAGAGAACAAACTAATGTAAAAAAAGTCGTATATAATCACTTTCTTTATGATAAGCACACCTCAAACTACAGAAACAGTCAAAATATTTAGTTCTCTTCTTTTTATAAGTTTGTTTACATGAAGTTTGCTTTTCAATTATCAACAAAAATGATGATGTAATTTTACTTAACATGCGCTGGAACAGAGACGGAGCTGCAGCAGAGATGCTGGAGAACTCCTGTCCCTCTCATGTTGTGTATTTTCTGATCAGAGGCACATACGCAGATACAGACATTACAACACTTTAAATTACATTGAAACACTCATGTGATACTGGTTTGACTGTCTATTTCCCGTCTCATGCTCATGCCAGCATGAGCAGTGGGAGAGTTGCGCTGGTTCTGCATGTCTGCTGTCATCTGGAGATTCCAAGGCTTGCCAGTGATTTAAACAACAGGCGCACGGCTCTCTGCAAAAGTAGACCATGAGACGGCCAGCAGACAGTCATATTAGTATTGGTTCTCTGTATTGGCCTCTTTCAGTGACAATGTGGGGGCTGGGAACATGTTTGCCTGGCCACCACCCATTTAGCTCGAACAAAAGGATACACAGTGATGCTAATGATGACCTTTCAGCCCGTCCTACTGTGAACGCGGCCGGCTCAGCGCTCCACACGCCTGAAGGAGTGAACATCAACGTGAGCAGGACTCCAGGTTCCCTCAGCCCTGAAATGTGCCGGGAGTTCATCACTTCAAATGCAGTGAGGTTCACAAACCACCAGCAGTTTGTTAGTGTCTATAGAACAGACCTGCTGTCAAGCAGCTCTCTGATAATTACAATAACGTCACACTGTGAGGAAGAGCGCGGAGCATCAAGATCTCTGGATTTAAACTTTATCCAAAACCTGTTGAGCAAAGTCTTTGAAGTTTCCCGCAACACAACATTAATATCTGTGGCACAAATTGGTTTTTAATTACTGGAGGTATGCGCTCCCCTCACCCCTCCACCTCCGTCACTGGTCACCCGATGGTGAGCGAGAACAAGAGGATACACACTGATGCCAATGATGACCTTTCAGCCTTTAAGCTGTTTTAATAAAAAGAAAAACACACACACAGAAGATTCTTTTGTGAATTATGTGTTTAATTGTGTAAAATACAGGGACAGCAACATTACATTTGTCCAGTTTTTTATTGGACATAATTTTTTTTTTTACAAACAAAAGAAACCTTTTTAGTTCCTGAAACTCTAAATATGTCTTTCCATCAATATAGAATACATCCATACTGCAACACTACATCGATCCTATTGTTTTCTTTGACCATCTCTCTTTTCAACAACGAGAGACACAAACAAAGCCATGGCCTAAGAGGCTGCAGTGATTCCTCAGCGGCGGCATGAGAAGATCTTCCTTCGTTCAAACTTACCGTTTGGTGGCTGAACTCAGGTCTTTCACCGGTGGCTTCCAACGTGGGTCCAACAACCTGCGAGCTCGAACCTCAGCTACCACAGCTGAATTCCGTGTCTTTGTTCTGTCCCGTGTCTTCTCTGATTCAAAAAGCCCAGAGCTCACAAAAGCCACCACTCTGTCCAAACTGGTATAAACTAGATTTTTGGCAAAATTTGAGGATACTGAGTTGTCCGAGCTCAATCACACGAGTACAATAAAATAGGCTGTTAAAAAGTACAGTTTACTCAGACTTCGCAGTTAATGTAAAGAAAAGACACATGTTTAAGTAATACAAATTCAGTTAGTTTGAGTAGAAACTATTGATAGGACTTGAAAATACATGAAGAGGTTAATGTATACATTAAATGCTGCAGGCTTATGACAGTAGAGCCGCTGTCTTCAGACACGGTAACCGCTTATAATGACTGCTCCTCCTGGTGGACTGATAAAGCAGTGCAGGTAATTTCCACAAACGGCGCTTAGGGGCGTTACGGGTCGGCCCCGCGCCAATGACGTAATCGCGGGGGATCTCATTACAGTCACGGACCTGCCTACTGCCAAGCAGGGACCCGTCACGGACCCAGCACGAGATTGCGCGAAATTCGAGGTGACCAGATCTGTGTAACATGTATCACTCATCATGGCAGCACAGGAGCCATGGAGGCCAGACCAGACATAGTAGCAGGATGTAAGATGCTGGCCGCAAAAGCGTACAGGGGGAGGCACAACCAAGTGGCGGCGATAGTGTACAGAGACATCTGTACCAAGTATGGAGCCAGATCCCAGTGAGACACACCACCAAAAGTGGTGGAGAACAACAGGGCTGAGGTGCTGTGGGACTTTGGCTTCCAGATTTACAAACAGCTACTGGTGAACCAACTGGACTCAGTTGTGGTAGACAAACAGCAGAAGAGGGTATGGTGATGATGTGGTGATACCGGCTGACGCCAACGTCAGGAAGAAGGAACACGAGAAGGTTGAGAAGTACCAGGGCTTAAAAAGAACAGCTAGAATGGATGAGGAAGGTCAAGGCTGACGTGGTCCCTGTGGTACTAGGAGCACTTGGGGTGGTGACCCCAAAATGGGAGAGTGGCTCCAGCAGATCCTAGGACCAGCACCTGAAACCTCAGTCCAGAAGAGCGCAGTCCTAGGAACAGCTAAGATACTGCATAGAGCCCCTGAGCTCCTAGGTCTCTGGTAGAGGACCCAAGCCAGAGGAGGACACAGAACCACCCTACGAGGGGGAGAGGGCGATATTTTTATAACATCATTAGCCCGCTGTCATGTAACAGCAATAAATAAATGTTTGTGCACACCACCTTAGATCCCATTTAGCATGTGTCTCTAGTCCTTACATTGCTCTGCAATCACTGAGTGAACAGCTGACTGACAGACAAAGAATGGACACCTGCTATGTGTTGGCTTAAGAATGGACGGACCAGGGAGGCTGCATGGTTCCTGTACAAATACCCATGAAAATGAAAAGTGATGAAAAGTTTCATTCCCGATGCTCACAAACTTTTTGATTATCTTCAGGCAAAACATCCTGGCGGTCCTTTCTCTGACATGAAGCCCCTTCTTGTATGTCCTAAATTATGAGTTTGTGTCCGACTCTGTGGCAGGTCACACACAGACGGCGCCGTGAAGCCTCTCGCTAACTCGTCCTCCTCTGAGCTGCTCGGTCTTTGATCCAAGTGAGCAGGTGAAGCACATCTCACTCGCTGTCTGCTCGCTGTTGATGGTATTTAACATGCTGTCCTTTAACGTTTAACTGTGAAAAGTAATCTAAAAGCCGTTTGTGTCCTCTGCGATGTGAATCTGATATTACATTTGGACATGTCATTGGTTGTTTTGAGTGGCAGATTGTGCAGTGAGTGTCCTGTAAACAACATTTACATTAAATATGCCAACTTGCACTCAGATAAAATACATCCTATCATTAAAATGTACTGTATTTCTATTTAGTTATTATGAAAAAAATGGCGGCGGCTCAGTATATTAACACAAAAGTCATATTTTGTCCAAAAAAAAAAGATTAGGCTCGGTGACGTGATGGTGATTTTCCAAAGTAGGAATAAGAGAAAATCTGTATCAGTGGCCACTTTCTGGGGTCACTCATTCATGAAATGTAAGCCCTGCAGTCGAGCTGTTAATTTACAGTATGGTCAGCGCTGCTGTTGCACACAAATTGCCTTTCCAAGGTGACTGACCCCTGAGCAAATGTTACTAGTCAAAGTATTGGCTGTCATGCATCAGTTTCAGGCATTGTTTTTTTTCTTCTTTCCTCTCTCTCTTCACAGATTGCCTAGCCCAGAAAATGTATCATGCGGTGTGGAAGAATCAATCGTGGGGTGACACTATTCCAGACCAGAGTGTTGTTTGTGAATCTGTAGTCTGTGATGCCTGCAAAACCCAAGCTGTGATTGCCAAGCCTCACAATGTGTTGGTTTTGGAGTTATTTTTCATTGTAGGCTTTTTTTTCTGTCTCCTTGGCTTTGATTATTTCTCTCTCTCTCTCTCTCTCTCTCTCTCTCTCTCCCTCTCTTTTCTTTCTTCCTCTCTTTATTTCACTGTTACATTTATGCCTCTCGATACAAACCTTGGAGAGTATTGACGTTCGGAGTGCCAGTGGTGTTTTTGGAGAAGCTAACAAGTAAGCTTGCCCAACAAAGGTGACTGCCAAGCAGGGATTAATGTAAAACAGAAAATATTAATGCTCAGAGCCAGATCTGGAGGAAAAACAAAACCTAGTCAGATAGTTTCCCCCACGCGTCAAGTGATTCATCTTCTCCTTTCCCCTCCTATGGAGCTTCTCTACGTTTGGCAGGATGATTCAACCCATTCATGTCACATTGTGTCCTATATTTGGATATACAAGGATGTGCATTGTACTGTAAT
This sequence comes from Aulostomus chinensis, assembly GCF_037954235.1. Taxonomy (NCBI): domain Eukaryota; kingdom Metazoa; phylum Chordata; class Actinopteri; order Syngnathiformes; family Aulostomidae; genus Aulostomus; species Aulostomus chinensis. Next base: position 1,520,719 of record NC_141329.1, read on the forward strand.
AGGCTATTTGGGCAAAGACGACTGAAAAATGATTTGCGGACGTTGTAGAATTTCCTAGAAAATTGATTAAACAGAAAAAGTGTGAGGAAGCAGAAGAGCGTTGCGTGATTCCAGTAAGATCCTCTGTAGGAGGAAATGTCCATTCATGTCAGTGTAGATGGTTGAAGTGGTTACGCAACAGGACCTGCTCTCCCTTCAAGCCTCCTAATAAATCCAATAAGGACAGTGTCCAACCTCACAATCACCAAACCAGCATCAAGATAAGGAGCCTCTCATCTGCTTCCCCAGCAGTCCCGCCACCTTTGCCCATCTACAGCAAATGAGTAAGTTACACCCCAGTGTGAATATATATTCCCTTTTCATTTGACATTCAACTTCTTCTTTCTCAGCATCAAATTTTGATCTAACAGTGAACTGAAGATCAATGAGCGAATCAGCATAAAAGCAGCAGGAAGCATGCTAGGCATCATCACAAGGAACTTCCAAGACTCGCTGCACAACACAATTATGCCCCGGAACACTCGAGGGTGCTGCGCTGGAGCAAATAGCCTGGACTGGTGTCATTTGAAGTTATCCAAAGAATAATGAAGGACTGAGAACTGAATTCTGACATGTATACTTGGTCATCATTGTTGTTTAAGGACAATATGTGTGTGTGTGTGTACTTTCTTCTTTATATTCATTAAGCCAGGAAGTGTATCAGTTATGCTAAAATCATTACATCATCTGGTTTCCTAATTCCAACATGCCACAGTGTTTGGTGCGCCTAAAGAAATGCGATGGCAGTGTTGTTGTAGGCTTCCAAACTGATCAAAGAAAAGAGTTCCTCGGAGAAAAAGCAAAGCAAAAGAAGCTTGTGGAGCAGAAGTTTTTAGCTAAACTGAGGCGATATTTCAGCTTTGGGTCAAACTTCCTCTTTCATCTCGTCTGTATTTTGATCATCCAAATATGAGGCCTGGTCCTGTCAGTTGAGCTGCCCGTGTGTAGGATATTATAACTGTTCTTTAATACCTCCATGTAACCTGAAGGCTGCAAAAACAAATATCCTCTTGGAGGACAATAAAAGGATTTATCTTATCTATTCTAACTTTATGTGAGACGGTGTCTCAAGGAAACAATGGCACTCTAATCCATCATGATGCGGATGCGGAGGGTAGCGATCCAGAGGTAGTTTAAGAGAAAGTATCAGCCCTAATGATGTGCATAAATTAAGGAAATTAATTACTCCGAAGCTTTATTTTTCTATGCCATCAGCTCGCTGACAGCCATATCACAGGAAGAATAATGAATCGCCAGAGTCACGTCACGAGGCAACATATTCTCATCAAACATTCATGTAATGACTAACAAAAGGGTAAACACAATTATCTGTGTATCTTGCTATGACGTCCCAACAATATGAGTGATCTGTGCAGCGGTGGCCAGCAGCTAACCCGCTCGCCAACACGCGCGAGAGCACTGCAGTAGTTTGACCTCCTTGCTCGTGTACCCGCCTCCTGTTCCATGGTCACGAGTCAGAGGTCAGTGTGAGACTGTCTACACAGCGCAGCTTACATTTGTGCAAACTCTCCTGATGACAGTCTCAAGGTACATGCAGGACGTCACACTGAAAGGAAGAACCACATCAACAACAACAAAAACATGTGGGGTCAGTGAACGATCGCAGGTTACAATGCTCCACAAATGAAAACGGCTGAAAATGTTCCGCTAAAAACAACAATCGATGAAAAGACGCTGACATGCATCAGCCGCCATGCGTGTCAGCGTCTTGTCATCGGTCATTCATTGTTGTTTTTTGTGTCTTTCTCCTCATGACGTCATTCCTGTTGATGAAGGAAGGAACCAGTTTCATGGATCTTTACTGGACCATCTCAGATAATTCACTGCACTTCCTAAGAAATGGTTGATAATTTCATCATGAATTTAACTTGTAGTTACAATCAAAAACAAATGTCAATGTAAAGAAAAATGACTTAGAAGAATGAGACTTTGTTTTATTAAGGTTAACATGATGAAAACGTTTGCAGGATTATTCTCTGTTTGCACTTGGTTCCAACTCTCAGAAAATTACAAATGGATTTCTGCAGATCCAACAGCATCTCTCTTTATTAGTATGCCCACACCAGGCACACAGACAGGGTTTGGTTCCGCGGTTCTCTAGTATTTCCATACATTCATATTCGTATGCATATTAAGCTGTTCCAACAGAGATAGACCCTGGACTGCAGCCGTTTGCTGCTCTAAAAATGCATGTGTGGGCTTCACACTCCAGTGACTTTGCCTCTGGCCACATATGTCGTGTATCCGGACATGAAATGATATGTATCCTGTTCCTGAGCGTGTTGATAGTCAGTAATGCTTCACCTGTTCAGCAAAATCAGAAAAAATATCCCTTTTTAATTATGTTGAATATTTAATTGGAACTAACAAGTGAAAATGTGTCTTAATTAGTCATTAATAAATGAGTAATTAGTCATTAGATTCACAGGCATTTGTGTTTCAACGCAATTAGTGGTTCTATGTTGTGGTATGCTGTTGTAGCGCAGCAGAAGGTGCTGAGGCTAATGACAGTGTTGTCAGTCAACACACAAAAAAACACATTCTTTTCTGAAATGGTGTCTCAGATTATGAAGCGCTTGACGAGACTGCACACGGTTCCAAATTAAATGTTGTCTGATGGAGAACGTGGCCGCAAACGTCTCCCAGGTAGAGTCCGGGTGGTTGAACATGGAAGAGTTTACCGTGGTGCCATGGGCTCCGTTGCTTCACACACATTTAAAAACAGCTCATTTTCCTTAATAGCTTCAGTTTTCTTTGTGCCACTTCTGACTTTATCACAAGCAACTTAATTTGATGCTGATCAGATTAGCTCCTGTGTGGAAGTATGCGGGGTGTGGACTGTGTTTCTTCTGAGGCAGTTTAAAGAATAGTTGAAAGCCAGAGTGAAATGAATGACTCTAGATGTGACAGCTACGAAAGTAATTTTGATCTATCGACTATCTTTATGTTTTTGTTCTGATCTCAGCAGCTCTGTTGGAGAAGAGTTCTGTCCCAGGATCTTCACCATCCTTCTACCTGGTGTACCTCCAAGGGGACTCACACGTGGAGGTCATGGCGGAGGTTCATGCAGGGAACTGAACTCCGATGTGCGACTCTGCAGTTTTAACTACTGCTGCTGTTGATAAAAAAAAGAAAAACCCAGGAGTGGTTGAAGAAATATTCAGACCATTTACATTTTTTGGGGGGTAGGGGGCATAAAATGGTAGGCACTCCTCATAGGTTATTCAACTCTAAAAGTTGAGCTCAACTTCTCAACACCCCAATCCTCAAATCATTTAACTTATTTGCTTTGGGATCTGAACTTGGCTCTGCACAATCTGCATCGCTCCTCTTGGGCCAAGTTTCTCACCACAGGCCAAATATTTCTGTCTGCATATTTGTCTTCAGGGGATTGAGCTGCACCAAGCAGTTTTTTAGTGATCTGACTGTAAACCAATCCAAAAGGCAACACTTTTTTAATCCATGTCAAGTGCGACGCCCCAACAACACATCAGCATTTCATGACTATTCTGGAAATGCCACAGCAGTTTATAACTCATTTTGAATCTTTCATGAAAAATACCGGATAGCACTTGAAAGTACGATTTGTCAAGCAAGAGGTTGGGATAAAAACACTTGTGGACAGGCTCCATCTGCATATTTTTCTGCTTTTGCCAGATCAATCATGTGGAAGAAGCAGTCCAAAGATGTCTCATGAATAAGTGTATTTTCTGACTCACACACGCAGGTGCAAAATGAGGGTCGAGATAGAGAAATTTACTTGCCGCACTGTAAGTCTGCATTTAGCATCTTACAAAAGAAGAAGAATTCATTAATTCAAGCATAGCATTCAATTTCTAGACAATGCATTGCCCCTTGACTGACCTGCATCTGGCTATGAGTGCTCAGGGTTTGTACTACTTTTATTTTACCCCGGGAATCCATTCAGGAGTGATCATTATTTAAAATGGCATCGAGAATCAGCCACAAAAACAAATACAAGGTTCGGGGGTAAATAGAAGAAAATAAATACGAGCCACGAGTCAACAGAAAAGATTACAGTGGATTTAAAAGCATTTGCAATCAACCCAAGATGTGAGATTCGACCTTCAGAAAACTGGAGTGGAGGTAAAGAAGTTTGGCTGTTTTGCAGATTGTTGCGTGTTTAAGGTGCGAGTGAAGAGACTTTTTTCCTATTTCAGCTCTAAACGGAGCAACAAGCAGCTCTTGACCAACGCTGACTTCATGGAATCAATTTCATGCAACTGCACAATTAAATGCAACTTTTATGAACGGCTGTATTTTATGATACAGTATGTTTTATGAAACAAGCTTTTCTGGTCACCATTTTTTTTCTATTGAATACCTGAAGACAAGTAACAAACCAATATAATTTATCTCGTGTAGACAAAAAGTGAGCAGGATGGAATGTTGGAGAAAAATATTCCCTGATTTAGTTGTCTTTGTATAATCATATCATCTCTCTTTCCCTCTCTGTGTCAAAGGTCTCTGACCAGAGTGATGATACAGGTTTGTTAGCTCTGCATCACCTGATGCATTATTTTATTATTCAAATTACCAGCAAGTCACCGACCACTCAGAGCTTCACTCGCAGTCGTATAACCTTTGGAAAATAGTTTAAGTGTGGCCTTAACTGGAGGCTAAGATTACTGACTGTGGTAGATTCATTTTAAATTCCTTACTGTCGACAACCAATGAAACGAGGAGGCTTGAATCCAAGATGAGTTTTAAGCAGGCCGGAGAATAAATCAGGTGGTGAACAACTGCCCAGAAGAGCACACAGGAGGATGACCTGAACTGCACCGAGCAGATGGTCCGACAGTGACAGACAGAACTAACTCCTGACTCCACTAATGACCAACGGGAGAACACAAAGGAACTGAAACCGGAGCTGCAGGGGGTCACGGAAATGAGGGGAGAAAACAGACGAGTGAGGAAAAAAATTCAAAATAAAACAGGAACTAGAACAGAACAGTCAGAAGTGTCAGCAGGAACGCTTCTCTACAGTCTGTTGATTGAATTCATTTTCACTGCAGTTGGTTAATTCTACAACAGGAACTCAAACAGCCTGCAGTGACAGTGTTGTCCTCTACATTTCATGGAGGCCGAGACAAACTGTATCTGTCAGGTTTATGAATTCACAGGAATACTAATAATATTTCCCATTAACAGGCCAATTAATATAATATAAAATAAATCCCTTCCATTCACCAACGAAACCCTGAAATGAGCAGCCTGTGTTAGTCGGGTCCAGACACCTGAGTGGAGCGAATGTGGCCCAGATTCAGCCGGTGTTACACTGAGGCTGCAGCTGCCTGCCGGCTGATGTTTTATGGATCCTTCAGGCATTTTTTAATGACTGGATTGAAAACAAAGGCCCTGTTCTGGTGACAACTGGTTTTCTGTCTCAGGGTTACACAGACCATTACAGCCTAGGCACAAATAATCTCTATTCTCCTTCTTTAAGGCTAGAAGCAGAGGGAATGGTTGCTGGTCCACACAATGCATGGTGGCGATGACAAGGTGAAACACAGGCTGCAATCTCAGCTGACTGACCAGATGGAGAGCTCTTGCTGAGAGTGACTCACGCCTCTCCTGCACTCCTCCCACTGCCACTGCTTGAATCTCTCGCTCTTTCCTTTCCTCGCCAATTCACCTACCCAACCACTACTGCTGCTTCCACCTTTTGGATTGCTATATTTGTGACCGTGCCCACTGAAGTGGTAAAAGCCATCATCTGGGCCAGTAGATCTGGAAATAGAGTACTGGTCAAGGTCGGCCAGAGACAAGCCTTGTTCCATAAGAGCTCACCCAGCCAAGGGTGCAGGGGGCAATGAGTTCCAGCCTGGGAGAGTTGGAGGTCTCTGCTGGCTATTTTCTCAGCAAGACGACGATTCCCAAAGACTGAGAGCTGTTCAGACCTCGGCTTCCTGTTTCACTACAGTACTGTGGGACTTGATCAGTCGCGCACAGTGTTGGATTTTACCTTTGCTTGAAAATTCCTGTTTGTAAATGATTAGTTGCAGTGGAAGCAGGAGGCATGAATCAATAAACCTGAGGAGACGCGGGGCAGCCCAGCCAATTAGGCCTGCTGAGGGTCTGACAAACAATGTAAGGGCTGCAAAGACCAGCAGAGGTGCTGCTCGTGCTGGTGTTTATCTTGTTATTGTCCTGAAACAGATGACATTGAAGAGAAATCAATTAAGTACAGGACTGTCTTATTAAATTGTGAACATTGTGTGCCTTCTCTCCCATCACAGCCACCAAGTAGTCGAGGCAACTGAAGCCAAAAATGAAGTTGCCATTTTGACATCTATCAAACTTTTTTTTTTTTAAAATTTGGGTCACATGACCACCAAATAGGGTGATATAAAGATATTGTCCATTAAGGAAAATCTAAAAAAGAGGCGCAACAAAGTAAGATTTTCTGCCATAATGACAAGCCATTAATTGCAGCACACCTTTTCAATCTCACAATTACAGTTAGATTTAAAGCTCTGAGATTCACAGGAGCCAGCTAACCTCCCCTAACCCCCACTCTCCAGCAGCCCTGAAGGCTTTAAGCCTAATGGAACGCACCGTGGTGAATTATTAACAGAGCTTACACTTCCTTCATACTTGCCATCTTATGGATATCCCTCCCTTTTCTTCTGGTGGGTTTGTGAGTTAATTTTTACTCATGGACGGATGGATTTCCATTCACTTACATGGTGAACTATATCACATCTCTGAAAGTGCTGTTGTTTGAGCAGACTATGCTGAATAAAAGATCTGACTTGCAGAAAAGATGAAAATGATATCCACCCCACAGTTCCAGTCAAAAGATACGGCTTGAAGTGCCACTGATAACTGTAAATGTCACAATGCACCTCTCACAGTCCTCCGGTTCGTTGCGTTTACACTGCAAGGACACCTTGAGGTGTACATTATTAAAACACACTTAGATTTATAACATCCCCTTCCACAGACAGAAGTCCAAGAGGAAAAAAATAAAGGTGAAAAAAAAAGCGTTCACAAACTATAAAACTGTTCCTCTCTGGCAGAGTGCTTATAAACCTTTTTGGGCTATCATTACTGGGCTGTGCAGGACGGCTCTGGGGAGGCTCACATGAAGAAAAGTAAAAGATGGAATAAACTGGCTGAATTTTTATAAGGGACATGAGGGAGTCGGAGGAGCAATATACACTGGCTTTCTCGTCAGATACGGCAGGACCTATGACTGCGGTAGACGGTTCCATCTCACAGGAGTCTTGAACTGAGAGCATCCTTCCGTGGGTTAATCGTCTCACTAGCTCTACTATCGATTGTGTGTGGGGAGAGGATTGTTTATGTGTTTGAAAGATATAGCATCTCTGAGGCAGATGGCAACTCATTTACCACAGGCAAATGAGAGAGAAAGCCTTTAAGCCATTTCATGTAAACAGTCAGCCTGTGAACAGTGAGGAATTAAGCCATTTCTCAAGGTACCAACAACACCTCAGCACAGGAATATATTAAAGAGCAGCAGCACCTTACTGAAGCTGGAAGCTGTCAGAAATGTGATTTTAGCAGGGTGGCAGTGACACACCTTTGACTAAAACAGGATGAAGGAAGAGAGTAAATACATCTAAGCCCAAGAAAATGTACTCACTACAGTTTTGAAGAAAGTGAGAGTGTAATGAGCACAAATAACGACAATGTGGTGACAACTGTAAAGGATTGTTCACCCTAATGTAAAGTTGTACTCGCTCGCGTACTTGGTACACAACATGGTGATAAAAGATTATCTATCCTGAGTTAACAGCAGCTCCAAAATAATGAATGTTTGAAAAGATTTAACATAAACATATAATTTCCCTCTCCCACTTATTCCTCTTTGTTCCCTCATTTGATTTATCTCTCTATTTCTCATTTTCTTCCACCCCACTCTCACCCGTTCCTCCTGCCTCTCCAAACAGCCTCCCCTTTGTACTGCCAGCCAATGTTTTCTATCTTTCTGACTCAGTCGGCTCATCTTCCCTGGAGGGATCTGGGCATGCGGGTCTCCTTAGCCTTGCTGATTCCTTGTCTGACTGTATGAAAATGAATTTCTATGGGTTGTTAATAGACTGCCCACTCGTGTACGTCCCATCACTCTCTGCCATCGTCATTTTGATTGCCTACAGTGGAAGCGTGGTCTTTGCACTCAACCTTTCAGCCAGAGGTCCCTTCTCTGCCTCATCAATCCTAACACCACACCCCCTGAATAAAGGCGCACGGGTCATTTGGAAGTCTGTTGTTCCTCGTTCCTGCAAACACATCCATAAAATGTCCATGTTTCCATCTACAGTTTGGATCAAAAAAATAACACATGAAGAATTTACTCCCACAAGCCACCGCGACGTCTCGTTGTGGAGGACAGGACTAATAAACATGTCAGGAATTTTTTGACTCAATCACTTGATGGTCCTGGGTTTTGTCTCCATTGATGTTGTAGTTTCGCACACATCAGACGTATGTCGTCTCAATACCATTTAAATAACAGAAGCAAATGTATGCTAATGAGATGCCTGGGAGAGGAAACGTGGTGGCCTGCACTGCTATCCATACACTTCTTGATGAGCCATTAGAATAAAAAATTCTGTTACGGTAGCTGGAGAGTTGGAACTCTAAAACGTATTGTACCACTGCAATGATTTTCATTAGAAGGAAATCTGGCTTCACCTCTCCCAAGAGTAGGAAGTGAGTTTTGGGCACAAACTATTCTTAGCCTGCACACAGCAGGGCACATTAGAGATATTTTTTGCTCTTATGCTAATTTGCCAATAATTGTTGAAGCCACACACCGACATAGTAATTTGAGTGTCCATATTAATGTGCCCTTACACTAACAATTTCTATTTCTATCGTGTCAGCACCTCTTGGCAGAGATGGTATCTTTACAAAGACCCTTTCTCACTCATTACTGCAGACAGAGACACAGAAATAGAACAGATTCTTGTAGAGGGAACACTGACAAAGAAGTTGTTTGACTATGAAGAAATATTGATACTTTGTGTAGAAAACTGTAGAGCTGCATAAACTGTCCCTTGTAGCACTGAATGGATCTCAACTTTCAGCAGATTTGAACTGGAGATTATTATTCAGAGATCTTTATGAATATATAAGTTCTGACTGGTACATTCAAGGTGAACCAAAACTTCTTTTACAGAAAGTTAATGACATTAGAAACCTTTTTAGGTCCCACAGTGGAAGCGTAATGCCAGCTGTAACAAAATGGGTCTGTGATGAACATTGGCACATGCTCAAGTACAACATACTGGTGGGTCCAATGAAGAAAAATGTTCCCCTTTAAAGTCACTACAGCATTGTCCTTATGTTCATTATTTCAGTCAGTGCTTTTTCCCCACCATCACATCTCTCTTTAAAGCCCACATCAAACTCCAGCAAGGTGACTCAAATGTCCAACCATGGCTGTCCTGAGGCAAGGTAGGCAGTCAGCTGCCAAAGCTGGAAGGGCTCTCATCAGCCATGTCCATGTGGTCATTTCCAAAGTAATAGCATACACTCAAAATTATGTATGACTCATTACTTGCATGAATGATGGGGACAAGATGGCCCCATAGAGGAATAATAATACAGGCCCTGGTTCACTTGGAAATTGTATATCAATTTTAAGAGTCGTTTGAGAGCCTCTCTTTACACACTTGCGCTGGCTTGTCTTAGATATCAGGAGTTACGTAGTCCTCCTCTGGGAAAAGGAAAATGCTGTTCAGTATACAGCGCATTCTTGACAGATTTATAAGAACAATCCCTGCAGCTTGCTTGCACGTCTCTGTAGCCATGGCACTGCTTTACTTCTCACTGTTTTTCAGTCAAGGGTGCTTAAAACCCAAAATGTCAGGGACCATGCTCATTCTCCCAAACTGTCAGTCTTCTGAGAAACCACTTTTCCTGGGGTCAGTTCATTTACCTCGTTACATAACAAAGACTTTGTTCATAACAAACTGGAAGCTGGAACATGCAGGCCCGATTACTGAATGCCAATAACATAAATGAACATTTCAGAAAGGCAGAAATACAGTACATCATGGTTTATTACATGGATCCCCATTTTCTGTTGCTTTGACGACCGCTAATCTTCGCGGAGACCACAGGACATTAAACATGTGGACACCAGGTTGCAGTTCTGGGCTCACTGACTCGCTATGAAGAGCGCAGAAAAACAACTTTCACCAGCCAAAGAAGAGAGACCTGTCAGTCAATCGTCATCAAGCTGATGTAAGGTTTTTGAGCTAAATCAGACAGAACAGATACAAAGAGATTCCTTGATTTACTGGATTGATGAATAAAATAAATAATTACATATCATGCTGTAACATTCCCAAACTTACTTGCAGGCATCAAAAGGAATAAAACAGCCAGATCACATCAGTTGTGAATACTTGAGGAGATCCTGTTTTCCAAACATAGGAGGTGCATATATCACGCCGTTTGGTGTGTAAATACAAATATGGAGACTGAAATGGAAAAATCACCTTTTCTGCCAGCTTCATTGTCACGGCAGCTCACACGTTGGGGCTGCCTGTATGACTCATGCGTCTTGGTATAATGATGACAGTGATGCAGCTGTCTTTTACACATTTTTAGAGTTGATATCTGTTATTCTGTTTTTACTCTGTTCCTGAAGATGTCCTGCTAAACTTTACAGCTGTTGGAAAATCCTTAGAGCAGTTCAGCAGCAAGTCTTAAGCTTCATATTTTTGTTGACTGTACGCTGCCTAGCGCAATGATTAATGTAAAGCCGTAGACGGTTTGAAGGGTTACTTGTTTGCTGTTCAAAGACATGGTGAAGAATATAAGAGCTCAGTAAATATACCAAGATTTCATTGCAGAGTTAAAACAACAACAACAACAACAACAAAACAATGGGTTTTGCTACTAATTACTTAAAATAATCTGTTCAGTCCTGGGAGAACCAGAGGAGGGATCATTGCCAACAATTGGCTTGAAAGTTGTTGGAGGCCTGTTTTAACTAAACACACCTCCAGGTCTCTCACATCACTGTTAGCTCAAGTTGAGGAAAAAGGGATGAAGATGCTGGTTCATCCTGACACTGTCAACAAATTAACACCTGCTGAAGAGGGCACGCACTAATGGTTACAGTGAACGTCAAGCGTGTCTCTAAACTGGATGAATAACACCAACAAAACATGTTGATGAGTAAGTTCATCTGGCTGTTATTATATCAGGGAAGAGAGCAGCAGCCTCGCTGCCTCTCTGTCCTCGCTGCTTCTGCTGGCTCCAGGATTTCCTCAGCAAGAAAGCAAACAAACTGCAAACAAGTAAGCTCTCCATTAGTCTGATTTAAATCATGGGACTTGGTTTCATACTTCAGCTAAAGATATCAGAGGGATTTTGGAGGGTAACATCAACCTGCCTTCTGTCATATGATCCAGCCATTCTAGGCCGCTTGGTAGCAATGGCCTCCCAGATGTGTTCACATTAAAAAGGCAGACGTCCATGACCAACCCTGACCCTTCAACTACACTGAGGCTCGAGCATGAGGGCGGGGAGTTTCTGAGGAGATCCTGAGGACTCCTGGAGGTGTGCAGCTGTTTCCATCGCCAATATTCAGTCATGATCAGCTGCCTTACATTTGCTGAACTATATATACTATACAGACTCATTCAGTGACAAAAAGATTACTGTGGACAAAAATACACACACACTAAGCCACTCTACTGCCTCTCATTGCCTGACACAACAAGTCAGTCATTCTCATCATTTTCAACCACTTTTTCCCAACTCTGTTGCGTTCGTGTCATTCTGTTGCTGGAGGACAATTACAGTCACAGTTTATGGAGAGAACACACAACGCTGAGAGCAATGCTATGGAAGAGGCATTAAGTGTAGATTTGTAGTAATTAGCTGCAGTTTCTACCCAAATCCCAAATGAGTAATGTTGTGATGATACCCCCCCCCCCCCCCCCCCCCACACACACACACACACACGCATGCACACAAACACCTGCTGCCCTTTTAAGTTTTGGTCGGTGCTTCTCGGGCCCTACAGGTGCAGTGCTCACCAGCACCTTCTACCACATGGCAGGGAAAACACAGCTTGCCAGAAAGTCTCACTCTCTGTAAAACAATGCATTGTGTGGCGTGTATGTGACAGCGTATGAATCCATTATGGACAGTCATTCATTTCTCATTGTGCTCTGATCCCTCACGTCTGTTTTTGAAGCCAGTGGAGTTTTTGTGACTCACAGTGGTAATGGGAGGCACTGGGTGTCCTCTGCGCTCCGCTGACCACTTTAAGCCCTAGAAAAGATAGATAAGACACGGGTGCGAGACTGAAAAACCTACATAGCATTGATGTCACCCTTCAGACTGGTCATAAGCCTTTTTTATCTGATAGCTCCTGAGGAGTTCAGTGTTAGCAATCTCGAGCTGAAAAGGGCACCCTGTGTAAAAGGGCTGACTGCTGTACCAATCTCATTAAATTACAACAATAATTCATAAAGAATACAGCCATAAAAAGAAATTGGTTATTAAACATTATTAAACCTCTTCGGAGTACACCTTATTCAGAGGTGCAACATAATTGCCTCCTTATTTCAACTTTGCCCCTGAAAGATATTGATGAGAGGGTAGTGGGTCTTGATAGACTTTCTGTCATTTCCAGAGATGAACAGATATATCAGATATATGCATTACCTGGCTAGAATTGAGTAAACAGTGTACCTGGTGGTGTTTTGCATGCCAACCATACCGACAAGTCTTTGAAAGCCATTGAAACATTTACCTGGGGAAATTGATGCTGTAAGCTAGAGCCACTGCTGCCAGGTGGCAACAGGGGGATGAAGAACAGGTAGTAAAAGCCCCAGGTCACGATTAAGCGGACAACTGGATAAAGTGCACTGCTGCAAATGCATGTTGCATAGCAATCAACAAATGCTAAACTTCCACTCCTCCCTAACGGGTTTAAAGCTAGCAGGGAAAAATACAGAGGATTTGTCAGAATTTCTACTTGTGTTTTTGATGATTGCTGTAACCCAGCAGAAAGGGAATTTAAAGACATGCTTGTAAATTCTTTGAGGAAACATGCCAGTAATCTTCACCTTTGACCAATGTGTTGGTTGCTGGTAGACATACTGGAGCTCTTGCTTGGTAAAACAACACAAAAGGAGCCTGGCCTTCGGCAAACGAGAGTCATCCACTGTGGAGACACACTTCTGTCATCTTCTGACATGGAGAGCCTGTTTCAGTTGGATGAATGACTGAGTTTTCTTCTGGAAATATATCATACGGGTCAGTATGACTGACTCATATTCCAAATGTTGCCAAGGAGGATAAAAATGCTTAGAGAGCCGAGAGGAATTTTAACCCTAGTAGCAACACTGCCTTCAAGGATGTGGTTAGGTATGTTAATTAATCCCCAACACCGTATTTTAGACTGCGAGACAACAGCTTAACTGTGTGTGTGTGTATGTGTGTGTTTGCACGACCATGAGTTTGGAAAAGAGGGAGGGTAAAAACTTCCTGGTCTCCTCCCATTCCTCGCTCTTCCTGCCCACACCAACCCCCTGAGGAGGTGATCGAACGCGTCTGTTTCCCAAAGATAAAAAGGGCTGTTCACAACATCCCCAGAGCTGGGAGAGGTTGGCACAGAGCAAACTGGCAGTCTGCTCATGTAACGGACCCCGTCACTGACACGGAGAGACAGAGAGAAAATGAGGGGAAGGGTGAGACAGAGGGGATGGCTCGGGGTGCATTACAGTAGAGTGGTCGGTGAGATGTTAAAAAACACCAGCGTTTGGCATGGCACCAGAAATCCAATTCACAAGTAAAAAAAAAAGATCCCCATGTTACAGGATAATGTACTTGTGTCACACCGCAGCCATACAGCATGTTCATGTTGATCGTAGCTAGCTAGCAACTGAGACAATTTAGTTATTTTAAATAATTCGCTAAATGTGACAGTGGTTTGGTGATTGCTGTAACCGTTGTGCTCCAATCCACACACAGGACTGAAATATCCCATGAACTGCTATGAAAATGTCATATACCACTTTTTTGGTTAATTATTTTATTACATCTGCCCTGATCATCAATACCAAACACCAAAGCTTCCAGCCAGCAGTGCCGTTTCCATGGACCATGATAGCCTGCTATTAATCCAATTAAGACTTCGTCCGAATAAGATGCTCCCATGTCAACGGCCCCTTCTGACCTTCAGTTCAATTCCAAAAGGAACTTGTAAGCAAATAAATTAAAGTCTTATGTTATTTAGAATAAGATCAGTAGTCAGATTACAGCCGTCCATGAAAATGAAGCAACTGTCTCAGCTGACTTGTGCAGACAGAATCTTCGTCTAATCGTCTAAATCCCAAAGTATCAAAAACTGCTGAAGTGAATAAAGGCTGAACCAACCATGGGCACAGCAAGACATCAGTTACCAAGGAACAATGTTTCAATGGGTGAAGGCCATCAGAAGAATGACAGATGAAGAAAATCTTTAATTAGCTTGCCTCCAACTTTATAATCTGCTCATCGAGTCACTTTGTCAGATGGATAATTTCTTCCATCTCTTCACACGCAGCTGCACGCTGGAGGCGCCGGGATCAAACTGCTGATGTACACAGATATGCCCCTGTGGTTCTTTAAACACACGCACAAAGTCACCGAGATCAGGTCAGAGATCAGAGTGTGTACAAGTGTTCACTACAGCCTCTCGGCTTTCCTGCCACGCCAGATGCAGGAGATCCCATGTGCTGCGCCACAGGGAATATCAATACACTGATTATAGCATTCAAAATGATCAATACCGTAGGACCGTTTCCCTGATCAGATCATTGGAGCCTTTGGTCACAGTTACATAAATGCTGCATGCTTCTATTTTCCACAACAGTAAAACCAAAGTTTGCAATGCAATGTTTGTGTGACCCTGAGAAGAGGCCGTCAGAGTTTCTACAAGCACAAAACATGAATCCTCCTCATGGTTGTGTACTGTGTTGATGACCTCAGACCTCATAGTAAAAGCTCCTATGCACTTTGACCTACTCCAGCATTCAAATTCCCTCTGACTGGCTCCATTAATGAGCTCTTGACATTGAAGAAAAGACACAAGTTGAAAGTCCAGTAACAAGCTATTCAAGGCTAATACCAGCGGGGCTGAAGGGATCAGTGAACAGACGCCAGTCGTCGCTGAGGCTGTTATGTTTGATGATGGAAGGTGCCGACACCAGAAGCAGGCCGGAATCAAAAAACCTGCTGTTTCATCCAGACGCTGGAGGAGAGTGATTACAAAATAAAATCAGAACAGACCAAAGCAGGGCTCAATCAAACAAAGGCAGAAAAATATGCATCATTAAAAAGCTAACAGGGAAACTCAGGAATACAGAGCAGCAAAACTGAAAAGTCTAATGAGAAGTTCACAAATCAAAAACCGAAAAACAATCCTAACCCCTTACACATACATTTAACGTGTTCATATGGAGGGCGCATTTTAAAATGTCATTTTCAATAATGAATTAGTGAATAGATTCAACGAGGAGTTAAAGTCTAGAGCCTCCACATCAACATGGAGAACGTCTGAAGCCAAATGCGCAGTGTGCTACAGACACTGGGAGGTCTGTCTCTGCCTTCTCAAACAATACCACAAAGTCACTCCATGGAAAATCGGCTGTGGTTTGAAAGGTTAATTGCGGCCTTTGCACACAGAATCACTTTAAAATGTATCGGCTTTTTCCCCACTTTCTCTCCGTGATTGTCCATAAAAATTACAGAGAGCAGACAATCGCATTTTATGGAGCTTGAAAGGACACGCAAATAAAAACACATTCAAAGGCTACAGCTTGCAACAATTTCAAACTGCCTCATTTTTTTTTCTATTTCAAGCAAAAAGGAGAAATATCATCTCACTGTTTGTGAACATTTGTAAATAACATGCCTGAATAGGACCTGTAGGTTATTGTATTCACAGTCTAATCTTCTTTCTGTGACTGTTGTTAGAAATGGGTTTGATGTAGCCACTGCACATATTGTCGTCTGAATGTTTGGAGAAATTACTCTTAAAATACACATAAAGCACATGTGAGTCAACAGATTGGCGGCGCAGGTCTTTTTATCCGCTGCAGCGGCTCCGTCTGTGCAGCTGTGGGCTCTGCTGCTGCTATCACTGCCAGTATTTTTCACTTTGTCACTTACTCTGCATGCAAGTTTATGGTTTTAACAACAGAATCGTGGCTAAAATACAGAATGTTTAGCAAGTGAAGTGAAATATGTGCTGACTGTCTTCAGTCTCTCCGTCTTCTCTTGTTTATGTCTGCCCATGAGTCTTTGTCTGCACTCCTGTCCAATCAGCTCCCTCCAGGCCTCGTACTCTCCTTGCTCCTAGTTGTGTGATTAGTTCAGTTTGTATCTTTATTTTAGTTTAAATTGTCTCTCTGTGATTTACCTGTGAATGTCATGAGTTCGTTTTTTTTCGTTGAAGTTGGTAATTTTGTTCGTGGATTCTTGGTTCACATTTATTTTACTGTTTTGAAATAAATCCTCAGGTCATTAACACCTGCCTGCTGCTGCCACCACACGCTAACGTTATGAGGTAAGTGGGCAGGCCCTGTGATTGGATTACAGGCCAGGAAGCCAGAGACACACCTGTATAAAGTTCACCAGAGGCAGATAGCTACAGTATATACAAGGGAATTTAAACAGACGTGTCCTGACCAAATTTTAGGCCAAAATAGCAAATGCAGGAAGAAACACCCACACAGTTTGTATCTCTGCATGCTGGGCTTGTTGTTTTGCTTGCTAAATTGAATCAAGGCTCTATAGACCAGCTGTGTTTCACATCTCAGCTGCAATAAATGAAACTCACCGAGACTTTGATGGTTGCAGGGCCGTGTTATAATTCACTGGACAGGAGTCACTCGGATGCTGCTGTCACCATATCACGCCATCACCTGATGGATGCACTGCACTCAGAAATAACCCTCAAAAAATGTGTTAAGAGTTGATGTCATCTTGAAAAAAATAACTTTCTAGATTTAATTAGTGAGCTTAAATAAGAATGAAACTGCAACCTTTAGCATGTCGATAAATTAATAATATCATGCAAATGGACTGTCTGTGGTGTTTGGGCTTCATTAGACCGTGTCCATGTCATTGTTGCCAATGTGCAAGTAATTTCAAGTGCACACAGCAAACTCAAGGGTCTCCGTGGCTGTCTGACATCAGGATACCCATCTCCCAGCTAGTTATTGATGTGTCACAACATGCAGAGTGGTAATTTTCACAGCATTGTGATGAACACCTTGCAACACATATCTCCAGATTGAGAGGTCTGAAAAGCATTAAATACAATTTTGATTGGACTTGAATGGATCTTTATGAAAAGGTCTTCGTCTTCCTCAGAGGACTGTCATTTACAATGTTACACATAATCTATCGTTCAGCAAGATGAGCAGCCACCAATCAGTAGGATTTGTCTGACCGGCAGCAAGAGGGATCCAGGGACAATCAGGTAGAACATGTCTCAGAGTCAGCCAAACTGGTAGGCGGTCACTGTAACACACGACTACCGCGTAGGACAAAGAACTGAATATCCCTAGAATCACTGTGAGGTTGAACAGCAGGCACTCAGCCTCGTGGCTCAGAAATTCTCCTGTAGGTCATTGGGAACTACATCACATTCGTGGCTACACTAAATCCATGGCTGACATCCCCAGCGATAGCTGTGCAAACCACTGACGGGACAGCAGCCGAATGACCGTCTGCCACCGGCCGCAGCTCCAGTGTTCAGCTGCAAGGTTGTGCAGTTGTAGCGAAACAGTTGTCAGAACAGTTCAGTGGTCGGATCAGGAGGGAAATGAAAATATGGTAAACAGGTGTGTGTTTACTTATCAATCTGCAACGATGAAAAGTGGGCAGTCTAAAAGAAAACAAGCAAACAATCGGCGTTCTGTGTGCCTCCTCCACTTCACATCACACAGAGGTGGCAAACACAACAACAGCAACCAGCAGGGTTCACAGTTCTGTTGTCACAGAATTTTACTGACAAAAGAGAACCAATCAAATCAATGATGGTCTTTGAACCAGCGTACAGACACACATCCACGCCAGCAGTGCCACCCTTACAACTGCAATGGTGCTAAAGTGATGAAGTGACAGTGATCAGGTCCTGCTTCTCATATCAGCACTTGATGGTCTGGGAGAATTTCATAGGGACTCTGCACCAGTGCGAGTCCCTTTTTTTTATTATTTTATTTTTTATTTTAGGGACATGAGTTACCGGAGGCAATGTTACTTAATTGGAAGGATGGAATTGAGACCAAAAGTGAAATCAGTGCAATAAATTGTACTGTGTGCTAAGGCACATAATAGCTATAATAATTATAATCACAGCAGTATTAAACTGGTCCAAAGTTTCCTACTAAACGACTTTGTTTATTCATTTAGGTTTTTACTTAAATGTGAAATTTGTTAATGACATTTTTTTGGAACGGATGAAGGCGTTCATTAACTACTGTAATTCCTATCTCTTTCATGAGATTTTTGGTTTTTATTCTGAGTTTATTTGAATTTTAAGATTTTCCACTGACACAAACCTTTCACAACAAGTCAGGATCTTACATTGCTTCTGGTTTATTTGCATCTAAATTCAAGACAAAGCCACTGTGTTTGACAGACGTTATGGAAGACAGTGATGAGCAATGGCTGTCTTTAGTATATCTCTGGAGATGTACCTCTCAACCCTTAATCCCATTTTTGCTCCACAAAATCCAATTTACACCAATTTCATACACTGGCACAGCATCTGTGTATCAGTGTCGCATAGATAGGTCTCTATTTTTTCAATCAGTATTCTGAACTCTGATGAAAGGTTTTCCAAGATTTTTTCAAGACTTCAACGTTTACTTTAAATTATTTATTCTATCACTTGGTACTTATTTTATACGTACATCTCACCTTATTTCGCTGGTGTTCCTCTACCTGCGTTGCGGTCGGCGTGTGACCTCACTTCCTGTTTGTGCATCGCGAAACGTAGTGCTTTGCTTGCTGTTCTAGCAAAAGTGTGATCACCCCCGCTAATTCCTTATTCGTTGACAAATTACCTTCCCAAACTACGTATCTATTCGCTTTATTTAGCCTAAGTTTAAAGACTGTGTGTCTGATAGCGACAGCCTTTATTTCTGGAAACTCTCCACTCTAAGCTAGCAATGGCTTCCCTCTCGCTCTCCTCTCTCCTGCTCAGTGGGCCACTGTTCAGTTCCTCCTCAGCCTCCTTTAGTGGTACGGATTCGTGCGTTAAATGTAGTTTGTTTGTAGCGTTGGAGGCGAGGCTTAGCGAGGTTGAATTGGACCTGCGGCGGCTCCGCACCGATGGATCCAATCAATTAGCCGCTAGAGCTAGCCAGTCCCCGTTAGCTGGTGCCGACCGTCTTAGCTTAGCCCCAACTAGCGTTCCACCGGCATCTCCGGAGGAGCCGGGAAACCAGGGCGGCTGGGTGACTGTCCGAAGGAAGCATAGTCCGAAGCAGAAGCCTGCTGTCAGCGACAAACCACCGCTTCACGTCTCTAACAGGTTCTCCCCACTCGGCGACACACCCGCCAAGAAATCTACTCTGGTAATTGGAAGTTCCATTCTGAGAAACGTGAAATTAGCGACACCGGCAACCATAGTGAAGTGCATTCCAGGGGCCAGAGGGGGCGCCGTCGAGTCAAATTTAAAACTGCTGGCTAAAAGTAAACGCAAATACGTTAAAGTCATTATCCACGTCGGCGATAATGACATCCGACTAGGAGGTCACAAAAATTAATATTGAGTTGTGTGTACATTTGCAAAGACTATGTCGGACTCCGTAGTGTGTCTGGACCCCTGCCTAATCGGACCAGCGACATGTTTAGCCGCATGTCGTCGTTCAACCGCTGGCTGTCGAGGTGGTGTCCAGCAAACGAAGTGGGCTTGATTGATAATTGGAAAACGTTCTGGGGGAGACCTGGTCTGATTAGGAGGGACGGCATCCATCCCACGTTGGACGGAGCTGCTCTCATTTCCAGAAATATGGCCCAGTTTATAATAGAACCAAAACCCTGACAACCCAGAGTTCAGACCGGGAAGCAGAGCTGCCGTCTTCCACGCTTCTCTGCGCGTCCGCTAGGGGGCAGATACCCACCCAAAACTACATAGAGACTGTGTCTGTCCCCCGACCGCGTCAGCTTACTCATTCCAATTCTACTGTAGAGGAGTCAATCAGAAAAACCTAATCAAAAGTGACACAACCACTAAATTAACTAAACAAAAATCTAACAATTAGATGTGGACTTTTAAATATCAGACCTCTGATGCCAAAAACTGAATTGGTGAATTAATTAATATCTGACAATTGTATTGACCTGCTGAGTCTCACTGAAACCTGGCTAGTGATGATGAGTATGTTAGTCTAAATGAATCCACTCCTCCCAGTCACATTAATACTCACATTCCTCCAGGCTCTGGCCCAGGAGGTGGAGTTGCTGCCATTTTTGACAAAAGTTTAGTAATAAATCCCAAACCCAAAACAAGTTTCAATTCATTTGAAAGCCTGATTCTTAGTTTGTCTCATCCAACCTGGAAAACAATACAGCCGCTCTTATTTATCATTGTGTACCGTCCTCCTGATCCTGACTCTGGATTCTGATCTGAATTCTCAGAGTTTCTATCAGTTTGGTTCTAAATCAGATCAAGTCATGATTGGAGGGGACTTCAGTATTCATGAGGATGTTGATAACCACAGTCTGGTACTGCATTTCTCTCTCCTAGACTCAACTGGTGTCCATCAGTCTGTTCATGAACCCCCTCACCGTCACAACCACATCCTCCACCTCCTCCTAACATGTGGAACTGAAGCTGAACATCTGGTTGTGTTTCCACAGAACGCTTTTATCAGACCATCAATCAATCACTTTTGAATTTATTCTAATCAACTACACTCCACTCAGGAAAACAGTGGTTTCCAGATGTTTGATCAGGCTGTAGCTAGATTTAAGGAAGCGATTCCAGTGGCACTAAATTCAGTGTCATGTCCCATTGTTACAGAGGACAATGTTGTCAACCTTAGTCCCTCCCAAATTGATAATTTTATCGATAGTGCAACAGGCACCTTAGGATCAACTTTGGACTCGTTTGCCCCACTAAAACTAAATCTATAAATCCAAGGAAACAAGCACCTTGGTACAATTCAGAAACCAGACAGCTTCAACAAAAAACCCAGCAGTTAGAGAGAAGATGGCGCTCCTCCAAACTGGAGGAGTCTCACATCATCTGGCAAGACAGCCTTAAAAGTTATAAGAAAGCCCTTCGTATAGCGAGAGCAGCCGACTACTCAGCACTAATAGAGGAACACAAGAACAACCCAGGTTCCTCTTCAGTCCTGGAGCCAGACTGACAGAGAGCCACAGCTCTGCTGACCCTAGCATTCCTGTTTCCCTGGGCAGCAAAGATTTCATGGACTTCTTTAATGACAAAATTGTCCTTATTCGAGAGAAAATTCACCTCCTCCTGCCATCAGCTGACAACATGGCCCCTATAGCCTCAGAAGCCTTAGAGGCTGCTGGAGGACCAGACACACACTTTGACAGTTTTTCTACCGTTAGCCTTGATGAGCTCAGTTCAATCATTTCCTCCTCTAAACCTCCACCTGTCTTCTAGACCCCATCCCAACCAAGCTACTTAAGGACTCTCTACCCCTCGTTAGCCCCTCCCTCTTAGATATGATCAATGTGTCGCTGGTATCTGGTTACGTCCCACAGTCCTTTAAAGTGGCAGTAATTAGACCCCTTCTCAAAAAAGCAACCCTGGATCCACAAGTTCTGGCCAACTACAGACCAACATCACATCTTCCTTTTCTCTCCAAAATTCTGGAGAAAGCAGTTGCTAAACAGCTGTGTGACTTTCTCCATAGCAACAGCCTATTAGAGGATTTCCAGTCAGGTTCCAGGTTCATCCTAGCACAGAAACAGCACTCGTCAGAGTTACCAGTGACCTCCTACTAGCATCAGATGAGGGACTGGTCTCTGTGCTGGTCTGATTAGATCTTAGTGCAGCTTTTGATGCCATCGATCACCACATCCTTCTACAGAGACTGGAACCTTCCATTGGCATTAAAGGAACTGCACTAAACTGGTTCAGGTCATATTTACTAGGTCGATCTCAGTTCGTACTTACTAATGATAAACCCTCGGAAACCACTGCAGTTACTTATGGTGTTCCACAAGGCTCTGTGCTTGGACCAGTCCTCTTCACCCTGTACCTGCTTCCTCTAGGTCACATGATCAGGAAACACTCCATTAATTTTCATTGCTATGCAGACGACACTCAGCTGAACTCATCAATGATCCACATGAAATAAATCAGCTGACTAAACTGGAGGCCTGTCTGAAGGAGATAAAAACTTGGATGACACATAATTTCCTTTTATTAAACTCTGATAAAACAAAGTCATTGTCCTGGGCCCAAAACATCTTAGAGACGGGAGTTCACCTGTGTCTTTTTGGTTCAGCCCTGTTTGTCCCTCTTCAGTTGCTGGATTTAACAGCAACTGAACACAAAAGGAGAGAGAAGAATTTTTGCAGGATTACTGTCTTTCCGTTGTTCGTCTTGGGCCAGTTCATTAACTCTTGGTGTGTTTTCTCCTGGTGTATCTGTGAGTTCATCAGGCCTCCTGCCTACGTGACCTCTTGGACGAGTTTGTTGCCCCTCGGCGTTGGACTTGTTGACCTTTGCTGCACTCATAGACCTGGTAAGTTTACGGAACTCATGATTTGTTGTTGTGTTTCTCAAGGACCATGAAGGAGAAAGAGAGAAAAACTGCAATTCATAATTTTAGATGTTTTTGATGAGTCACAGTGCAATATTACAAACACACATACAACACTGAACATTATTTGATTTAAGAGTTTTAGTCAGAACATGATCATTAAATCAGGTCCTTTCCCTCTGCTGGCCAACATAGGAACAGCACGTTGAGACACTTTTAATGCTCCTCTTTACACTCTCTAAAACTGATAAATGTAACTGTTGCAGAACCAGTTTTAAAAAGCTGTTTTTATTTGCTTTAAATTCAGCTCCAACAAATAGTTTCACAAGTGTCAGTTTAACACACGGTCACTTTTTTGTGTTGGTAGGGTTGATATTGGAGGTTGGGACATGTATGCAGGTAGCTCCTGATATTTGGGCTTGTGACGACACAAACCCCTGCTTTGGCTGTTTGCTCTCCGTGTTTATTAGTAGTTGGTTGAGGGTTATCGTTTGGTGTTGGGTCGGTGAAGCAGCTGTTTGTGATTGGTGCTCTGTTGCTAACCTTTTCACGTGAAAGCACTAAAACGATGCTGGGAAGCCTGTGTTGATGCCTCCGGTTGTGGCTGCCAATCTGTGACACCAGCCCTTGGATGTCCTGAGCACATGGAACTTGCTCTGTGCCACAAACCCTTCATAAACAGGAAGTCCTTGATCGCTCTTTTTGTTACATACGTATCTAAACTATTTGAGTCCATCCCCATGGTTGAGTGTGTTGACCACATTCACGTGACAGATCGGCGCATGTTCCAGTGCGATGATACACTCACTTAGATGTCATTGCCTGAGAAAGTGTCTTATGCATTCACGTAGGGTCGATACCTGTGTGCATTCACACAACGAGCTCCAGCAACTTCCACAGGATACTTTCATCAGAGCTTTGTTATCACAAGACTGAAGCTGGAGCTAAAACTGGAAAACAGATGAAAGACAGAGGCACATACTGATCAATATTTTCCTGTTCTAATAAGATTGACCCCCTTGGCAAATAATATTGATCTGACAAAGAAAATGCAAGAAATAAATCAGTGGACACTGAGCATTGCTCCCTGTAGAATTAATTTCAGAATTAGTTCCTTCTTAGCAGCAGGCAGCAGTGGCTGAATGCGTCTGCTGCTGAAGGAATCGTAGCCAAGAGTCAGCATGACCCAGTAAAGTGAGCGTATTGTGCAGGATGCAGTTGTTTGTCTCGGTAATCTTTTCCCCACAGCACTGAAAAGCTCCTTTGCCTTATTTCATTAATTGGGTATCGATCAAAATTTAGTCCTTATTTAATCAAATTGTAAGCAAATGATGTGATATTATATTTTAGCACCAATAAATAGAAGAGAACAAGCTTTTATAACCTCTTTTTAAGATATTTTTTCAGTTTATCAGGGAAGACCCTTAGATGAGGGGCTTCTTCATCGATCAGATTCACTGGATGTATTTTGAGATCAGCTGCAGAAATTATGATCCCAAACAGTTTTAGGATTCTAAGGGGAAACTGTAAAGTATCATGGATAACACAAATATGAAATTATTCTTCCTGTGAGTTTAAGGGAGCGTTCCCAGCTAGAGTGGGTGTGCTTCGGGTCAGTCTGGTCCACTCTTCGTGAGGCCTGCTGAGTGCTCGCACCAGCCTGAATGAGGTAAACCAGCAGTGGACACTAAAGATGGTCACACATGTTGTTCTTCTATCAACAGCACATTTGGAAGGAGAAACCACACTGGCATGGACAACAGCAACACACTGCAAGTGCTTTAGTAGCACATAATTGAAGCTGTTACATGAATTTAAGTGCAGAAGGGAATAGGAATAATTAAAACCGTTATTAGCTCGACCACTGGATCTCTCATCGGTACTCTTTGGAGCAATTATTTCGCTGCAGCTCCTCTCCTCTTTGTATTTAACTTCTAGCTGCAACTTCTGTGTCCAACCTCTGTTGTGCTGTGTTTTGCTTTGCTTCCTATGTTGTGTCTGATCTTCATATCTGAAGCAAAGCTGAAGCAAAGTTTGGTTCACTTGGAAACCAACAAAGTCAGTAGTATTCAGTATTAAGTATTCAGAGGACCGTGGTACCAGGAGGGTCAGGAGGGGTCACAGCTGTTGTCTTTTCATTCAAAATTGAAAAGTCTTAAAGTTCAGGCCAAACAAGTTCAGTGTGAAAGGACCTTTGGTGACTCCGCTGGAAGCACAAGACTCCACCAACAAGTCCACTTTTAGTTGCACACTTTTATTACTGACCCTGCAGAAACTCTATAATTACAGCAGAGAAGAAAGACCCGTGAGGGGACAGGTACTGTAGGCCGAATTACAGGTTATGAGTGGTGCATGAGTTTTCTGCTGTTCAGCTGATGTGAGAATCTGGATGAAAAGAGACTGTTACTTGATTGAAGAGCAGGACGTCAAGTCAATGGTGCATCTGCCGGTTATTGGTGAAGTGATGCTGCTGTTTGTGGGTGGGTGTGAATGTTTGCATGCTACACACGTGGCAAACCTGGTGGGTGTGGTTGATGATGGCTTGCTATTCCTGTTTCAGTGTGTCCAGGCAGTTGGAGGTTATGGTTGCAAAATTGCAACGTGATGTTTGACACTGCGGCATCACACCATCGTGTTGCTGTTAGCTGATGGGCTTGAAGGAACAAAGCTAACGAGGTCAGCACTCAGGGTCAGTGGCTGTTGCAGGAAATGAGGAGATCCTGTCTCGAGCCTGTGTGCCGTGGTTGTGCCGGCGCTGTGTGGATGAGCCGTTTGACAATCCCACTGATATCTCTTTTTTAATTACTCTGGGTCCATGCAGAAAGGGCTACTCTCACTTCAGAGTTTGTGCAAAGAAAAAAAAAGGGGGGAACTTTAAGCAACATAAGCTTTAAAGTCACCCTGTTCTGGACAGTTAATTACAGAGCTGGCAAACTCAAGTAAAGCCAATAATTCTCAAGATCAGGCCACAGGTCATTGGCTTCAAATAGAGTTAATACACTTGATCATCTTATGGCTGCCCTCCTCAGCGGCTGGTGAAGAGTTTACTCGGATGAGTATGACATTGTAGACAGTTTCCCAACAATCACATGAGCATTTACTTTGTGAAGGCAAATAGTCATCATCCTCACGGCACAAACCATCATTAACTTTACAGTCAGACTTCTCTTATGTTCTGTCTATTATGTGGGAGACAAAGTGGCAATGCAGGGAACACAGAACACGTCCCCACATCCATGAAGCCTCATAACTGTGCAGGTCTGAGACTGGAATCAAGCTCAGACTGCCAATCTGAAGTGCCGCAGTCCGAGATGGTCGTTGATCTCTCTCTAAGAGCCACTTTAAAGGTTTGATTAACCCTAGCAAACAGACCCTCGTCTGATCTTTACATGTCTTTGAGTGCCTTTGGCCTGGTTTGCACAGCTCAGATTGTTCACCAGGAATCATGACTCAGTACTTCACTTCAGGCCTGACCGCCAGTTCTAAATACTGTTAGGTGTTGGAGTTTCTCACTGGTTGAGCTGTGTGACGTGACCCATGGAAGGACTGTAATCAAGGACTTCACCTGGAGGGTTTGAAAAACCCGATTAAACCTGAAGTATTTGGAGGTGTGAATTCCAACAGTCCTTCACAAGAGAACGTACAACATTGAGTCAACACACACACCTGTTGTGGAACACCCGCTCGTCTTCTCCTTTCCCACTGAAAACACCTTTTCAGAGCAGAGGTGTGATAAACAAACAGCACTACTTGAACCCTGTGAAAGGATGGCCTGCGAGAAGAAGAGTCTCTGCGGCTGTGCAAACGTGCCTCGTTTATTACGATATTTCAGTTAAGAAAACCCCAAGGGGAGGATTGTAAAAAAAAGAGAGAGAGAGAGAGAGAGAGAGGGGAAAAAACATGATTAATGAAACATTAATCATGAATTTAGTAAAGGAACAGGAAGCGTTGTCACTCTCCATTTGGGTCCATTATGATTTCAATGGTAGGAGGAGACAGGCGGAGGGGGTACAGCTGGCAGATTGTGTGGTGGAAGATGATTTTGGCTGGGTGAGGAGGTAGAGGAGGGTGGGAGACACGCCCATCGAAATGATGAGAAAAAGCTCTTTGGAATTCATAAGACGTTGTCTTAGCTAGGCTTTTATTTAAAGCCCCCTTATAATCATCCATAACAGTGTGCCAATTTATACCTTGGGGTCAACTTGACAAATTTATATTTTATTATAATCCATCAAACTACTCAACTATTGTCCAGGGAAGGAGGAGGCATGATAATGTCACGACTGAGTCCCTATTTGGCTTCCTGACAACAGTACAAACTTCCAGTATGGAGTGAAATCAACTACCTTAACCTATTTTTGTGTATGAAAAGACAGAAAATCAGTTGTCACAGTGCCCCTGGGGGAGAAATATTGTGGCATCTGTGTGTAATAAATCCAGTCATGTGTATTCAAGTCATGGGGCTTACAGAACTACAATGGGACTTATCAGGACTTGGCCTAACCTTCTGCTGAATGCGAAGTGCCCAAATGAGAGACAGCAGAAGCAGGAGCTGATTGAGCAGGGAGGCCTTTGAGGTAAACATTGGTGTGTGGAATAGACAGCTAGGGAAGGGTGGAATGAAGGGCTGCAGTGAAATAAACATGGCAGCTGCCTCTGTTATGAACTTCCAGTGATTTCACACCTCTTGGAATGGTGGCACCATTGAGTGACTGCTGATAACAGTGGTGGGGGGCTTTTGAGTGAATAGGAGAACTCAGCAGTGTTAACTCTGCATACAAATTCAGCCTACAGACAGTGTTAGATGTACTTACCTGAGGGCTGAATGCAGATGATGCCCTGTCTAATACACAGTCAGACAGAAACTACAGTGCTCTAACAAAGATAAGCTAATTATGTCGAGGGAAGACAAATTAATTAAAACACCACAGAAAAGTACTTTACCCTGAAGTGGGTTCTGCTAGATTTAACAACAAAACAAAAGAGTTGCTTTGGAGAGTTTCCAGAGAAAAGCAGGACAATCAACAGAAAAGAGCAACGGCTATAAGGCTTTCAGATCTACCCAGCAGGGACAGCACATATCAAAGATGTCTCCTAAATTTTGTGTTAAAACTACTTCAGTGGGAGAAACACAGCTGAGAACAGTATCTGGAGAGAGACAGTGCCTATGCAGAGGATGTTGTCTAAGAGCTTGTGTCAGCATCTGATTAGTGTTGCTTTGTTTGTCGTCCTATTCTCTGTTTTTGTAATATCTTGTTTTCCAAGCTAAGACACAGTTCATGCTATGACTTTCTAGACACCCTAAAGCAACTCGGGTTAGAGAAAGATCAACTGGTTTAAGATGTCTGGAAATGTAAGAAGGGTTCCATGTGGAGTCTTTTCATTGTGCTATCAACGCACAGCAGAAACTCATGCTTGCCACATTCCCTCCACTTTACTTGACAAACATACAGCATTATTTTTTTTCAAAATATCTTTAAATAAACCTGAATGCATGGATTCGAATCATATTTGAATAAACATGCAATCACAGTGTGGTGCAAATGCATGACACCAGAAACATCATATCACTTCATATCTGGCATGAAATTCAAATCTGTCAGTGTAGCCTTGATCTTGCAAATCGAAACGGAATATGTTTGTCATTCATTTCCTTCCTCTGGACGGGGACGGTGTG
Organism: Aulostomus chinensis; assembly: GCF_037954235.1. Taxonomy (NCBI): domain Eukaryota; kingdom Metazoa; phylum Chordata; class Actinopteri; order Syngnathiformes; family Aulostomidae; genus Aulostomus; species Aulostomus chinensis. Next base: position 1,549,219 of record NC_141329.1, read on the forward strand.
GTGTTGGGTGGAGGAGAGGACGTGCCTGGCAACACCAACCATGGAACTAAAGCTGATCCACTGGTGGACGGTAGCAATCATGAGAGGCAGAGGCTTCATGGTGGAGAGGGTGCAGGGGTAGTTTGTGGGATGTGCTACAGTCGACTTTTCCCTTTCTGTATTCCTGCCAGCACGTGCCCTCGGGGTCGGGGTACAAAGGCAAACTGGGGCCAGGAGAGTAAAGTCATTTCCTCGCTCTGCACCAATCCAACCCTTTGGCACCAGCTTGCATCTGACACTGATCCCACAACTGTCAGATGCTAAAACCTGCCTGACTTTTGATGGAAAACCTCTCACACTCTCTGGCCTTCTCCTGAGTGGAGCTCTGGATATCTGGATGAGCCGAGTGTAGCCGAACAGAGGCAGAGACGCGACCAGCCTCTCCTCCATCAGACACACAAAATTACTGCTGATCAAATAGGCCTCAGGCAACAAAACTATTGAGGTATGGATCTGCAATTGACATTTCATTTATATGAATGCTGTTAATCGAATATATTTACCATGAAAGCAGATGGCACGACTCATGCTCCCTCTCTGGCTCATAAATGACGTAACGCTTGACACTTGCATCTGGCTGACGCACATAAAAACACTTATTAACAGGTGTGAAAATGGATATTTTTCATGTAAAACTTTGGACTGGTGAGCTCGAGAGTGTTTAAATTCAACCCTTTCTCCTTATCTTGTGTATAAAATGGTCATTAAAGATGATCCATAAGCTGGAAACAGGCAGCAGAAAGGGCACACTGTTCGATTAGCACTAGGAAAACACTTAAACAGTACAGAAGTTTAAAGATAATCTGTAAAATGATGTAAAATACGGAAGGTGAAGACAAGTCGGCCCTCAGCTCCTCCGGGCAGAGGTCGTGCAACAATTACAGAACCTGCTAGGTTGGTGATTTAGAAAAAAACCCACTATAATGCGAGCACACTCAACAAAAATAAGAAGCTATCCAACTGTTTTATTTCCTGGAGCCCTTCTCAGGAGAAGTGTTGTAAATTAGTGTTCACTGTAAACACAATGATGCATGCATCCGCAATTCTGTATCTGTCGGCATCAGATAAACCATAAATAAGAAACACACACCACTCCCAATGTCCGTACTCGCTTTTTCTTCTCTTTTGTCATAAAACCAGGCACAAAAATGTGTTGATCAGAAGTGGTAAATGTATTTGTTCTGTTCCTGCAGCTGTTGTATACAGTAAAACCTTCCACATAAAATTCCTGCTGATCACAAACAAAGCAGTGCCAGAGTGGCCACACACGTACGCCACCAGGCAGTCCCAAACATCTCCATCAGAACTTGCAGTTGGCTTTCCTTTCACCTTTTAATTTACTTTACATCCACATCCAATAAACCTTAGATAAATTGCTTCTCTAGATAAATATACTTCACAAGGGTAAAGAGGGCCATGACCGCTACACTGCACGCCCACATTGGATGCAGGTATCTGCACACAGCAGCTTTAACCGGCCTCTCATTGTTTCATTAAAAGTCAAGGGTGGCAGAGACTGTCAAAGCTATCAAAATCATATTTCTGCCCTAAAACATGCAATCTGTCTTGTAAACTCCGAAACCCTGCAGTGTTTGTGGCAGTAAAACGTCATGTTAATCAAGCGTAGTGGTCTACATAATAAAAGGCTGAGAATAAAAGCACTTCCTGGAAAATGGGAGTCTTTACCTGTTGAAGTCTGTCTGCTTCCCTCTCGTAATCCCTTTGGTGCAGGAGTTGGCGTTGAAACGTTACATTTTGTGTGATACGACGGGCAATCAAGTTTCGTCCTCCTCGCTCGTCTTCTGTCTGGTCAAGAAGCTCTCTCTTAACCTATCATCTTCCTCCTACATGGTTGAGTCAAAACTGGAGCGGAGGGGTGGGGTGGCGGGGGTCACACCTAGCAAAGACAGGCAAATGTGTGATGGTTTGAAGAGCTGCTCATTAGCAATGCTGCACCAAGTTTGAGTTGTTGTTGTTTGACTGTTTTATTCAGCTGTACTCAGTGTTTGTATACATAATTCATCAATTTAGCTGCAAGATAGTTAATTATATAACCCTAATCTTGAGTCAAGTCTATTGGGTTTGCAGGGCAAGATGAGGCCCATGTTTTCTTGCTATTCAGTGTGGGCGGCTAAGTTCCAAAGGCTTTCAAGACGAGCTTCCCTCCTGCAATGTAAAGCACATGAACAGCATGAAGACACAACCAAACATTTTTATATCTTTTCTGAATGTAAACTAAGCAATTAGATGGATCCGTATTAAAAACAAGACTCCATTTAGCACCCACATCTACCCACTGGGGATGTCAGTACCCAGGTGTATAAATACACCAGTGAACGCCACCCGACTATTAAGACTTGACATTTGCAACTCCTCCCTTTCACTGCTGCACACACACCAGATAAAAGAGGGTATTAAATTCACTGTGTCTTGCAATATGAGGGCAAACCTAAAAGAGATTGTGTGAACTCCTGCCACACCTCCCAATTCTATTCCTGCTCTTCCCCCAACTTCAAAGCCTGAGGAAGCACCAAGAACAGGGTTTAGGTCCCAGGAGACACACAAAGAATGGGATCTCCTGACTATTGCGCGCTATATTTCACAATTTAACCTCCTTGGATAATTGAAGGTTGGTTAGAGCACATCATTTTTAGAAAGAAAGTGATTTTTGATTTAAATGCAAAGCGCTACATAACTTTCGGAATAGGAATTGATAGGAAACAAAGAGAGGACGCTTGATAAAGTTTCCAGAGTAACATGTAGGGCAGTGGTTCTCAAACTTTTTTTATTGATGAACCCCCTTCGAAATATTTTTAGTCAAGTACCCCCTGACACGCGCAAAACATTCTTGGTAGAAAATAAAGAGGTCGAGTGCTGTGCCGTCAGTGTCTGCTTTATTAAAATTAAACAACTTCTATCAGTGTTTGCTAGCCTTGGCTAATTTCTCCCCGCAAAAAAACACAGTGCCTTGGGTGCCTACTTCTTCATCGGCTCTGGTTTCACCTTCTTTTTCACTTGTTTCTCTGTGTTTTCAGCAGCATCGCTGCTGCGCGTCAGCCACATCTCCATCGTTACAGCGCGTCGTCACGGCAACGGCAGGTTATTGATGAGTGATGCTGGATCACTGGGTCTTGGTTTGTGGAGAGGCCGTTTTTTTTTTTTAAGGATATTAAATTGAATACTGAATATTGAATTCAGTGTATGAACATTCATTTGTATTTTATGGAACTTTTTATGATATAATTGTTTCTCAAGACATAATAATTATCAGGATTACTGCTTTTTTTTAATATACATATTTTTGTAAAGCTTCACGTACTTCCTGGAGTACCTCCACGTACCCCCAGGGGTACACGTACCCCCATTTGAGAACCAGTGATGTAGGGGATGACAACTTCTCATGGTTGTTGAGACAAGGTTGCTATGCTGAAACATACTGGCAGATTTAACACAATCTTCCAAAGAGATTTCCTTGAATTATTAAATGTTGAGTATGTTTGTCATCAGCACCACAGCTGCATGACTGCCTGTAGCTCCTCACATGTGCTGGGTGCTTTTAACCCCTGGCTGAGTCACAAACCTGCATGATGGAATCTTGTGATCATGCCACATCTGTACCAGCTATATTGTGTGTGCTGATAGACGAATCCTTCATACTGAAACAAACCGTTGACTTGCTGAAAACAACATTAGCCTCCACTGGAATCATTTTTGTTTGAGTTTTGCCGTTGCACTCCTCTGTAATCGGTCTCTCTCGTTCCCTCCCCTCACTTTTTTTTCCAACTTGTCTTGCAATTTTTAGCACTTAACAACTCTTCAGACAAATCAACACAACAGCAAGTCTATTGTCTGAGTCAGCAGGGTCTTTACAGAGTCCTCTTATTTAGACTTGTAAAACAAGTCGTCTTGGTAATTTCAACCCACTTCCCTGGAAGACTCTGCCTCTGTGCCCTTTTCCCTAATGACATCAATATGAAGCTGTTCATTCCTTTCTTATGAACTTCATCACTTTCACCTTTAATATGGGGTTGGTTTCCTGCGTGGCATGTTGGTGCGCTGCCACTGAATCGACTCATTGTCCTTCTAACAGCTGGCAGACCCACCCACACCCACACGAATCCTTTGTCTTTGGGTAATTTGGAAAGTAACCCTGACTGCATATTCAGACTGCACGTTCTCTGTCCACAGGCGCTGCGTTAACACAAACCTGATTGTTTTATATAGTAAGAATAAAATTCATTTAATTTGTAGCTAGAAAATAGAGCTGTAACATTCACTGGTCTTCGCCTGACAAAAATCAAACCGAGCCATGCAGTACTCTGCTCCGACCCACAGATCAATGTAGAACAAAATGTGCTTTATATTAGTTGTTTCATCCACATTCTAATAAACACGGTGCCGCAGTTTGCTTCTGCACAGCGGCAAGATGGATGCAATTTAATAGAGAGATTTTTTTTATGTTGTGGACATAAATTATCAAATAATTTCAAGGAATATCTGCTTGTCTGATTGCTGTGTCATTGCGTGTCTTTGTAATTTGGTTATCTGCATCTCCAACGACATCACACTGATGAGCACTCAGAGGAATGGATGAGGGCCCCTCTGAGGGGCCTGTCAATTGAAGGAAAAGAATAGAGGGCGCATGACACTGATAAATCAGTTTTCCTCCACAATTACAGCAAACTAGCTTTTATTGGAACTGTAGAAGACAAGAAGGGGAGCACCACTCAGCCTGTCAGCAAACAAGTCAAATCTACAGCACTACAGTATCTTGTGGGTTTTTAAGGGTATTTTAATGACCCACCCTCTCCTTCACATGGCTCCCAATCTGATTATTAGTGTTGGAGGACAAGAGGTTAATTGAAATGTCACTCAGAACTTAAGTGTCTTTATCCAATTTTTGTGCTGAGGGGAGAATCGTCTGTTTGAATAAGTCATCAGCACTTAAAATGTGGAGAAGAGAATTTAATACTATATTTCCCTTTGCTGCTCTCTTAAGAGGTAAAAATGGATTTGCCATAAAGATGGAAGAAGTTAATAACCAGACTATCTAGAAAGATACAGTTAAAGTGTGTGGTATCCTATTTAATCTGCTTTATTAACACTGTTTACTTGTACTTCCCTTTTATAGAGTGAATAAAGAATCATCGACATGAAGGCCGTGTCTGTGTATGAGAGCCCTCATCTGAGGTCGCGGTGACACTGGGGGAGAGAGTGACTCAGGCCCGTTCAGGAGGTCTGGAGCAGAACACTCGTGCTCACAGGAAAGTCTGGCCCACATATCGACCGAAAGCTCTGAAAAGAAATTCAGATCTCTGGACAATTAGACAATTAGTTTGTGTTTCATGAGTTTTTCATTCATTCAAGAAAACTGCATGTATGCTCAAGGTGCACATGGCTTGCTGATCAGAACTTCTGAGTTCAGTAGAAATACAACCCCCCCACATGACTGCAGGTCACCATTCAGTCATCAGAATCTGTCAGGTACAGGTCTACGTGTTTATTCTGAGGTCCTACTTCTCTGAAGTGCTCAGTGACCCATCGGGTGATCAGGGGGCACAGCCTGCTGGAAACGTGTCCACATATCACAATGTAATGTTTTTCATAGAGAGAACAATACAGCCTGAACTGTAAGGGCAGGTCTGAAAGTGATATCTTGAGTGTGCATATTCATCTCCACATCAATGTGTAAGACTGCGCAACTGCTGCGGCTGGTGGAAGAGCAGCAGCCTCAGCTAGCTCGTACAATCCTGAATCATAAGTGACCAGTTCTGACTGCCTTCAGACTACAGAAAGACATGAAAAGAAATCATACGGAAAAGCAACCAGATGTTTTTGCTTTTTTTTGTGTGCATTAAATGAGTTAACATTTCTGTTAACTGCATCTGAGTCAACGAGGAAGATCAGAGGTGGGCTTTCTGTTTGGAATACAACACAAGTGTAATGCTGGTTGGGCAGCACGTGGCAGCACAAAATGATCACTTCATAATAAGCATGACAAAGGTGACTGGTCCAAAATCAGCCTCATTCCCCCTGACTCCTCATTCCTCCGTTCAAAGCTGCTGTAGCTCCATTAAAATGGCATGATTGTTTTCACCACTTAGGACAGGGGGAGTGCAGCAAATTCCCCCTTAAATCAGCCTTGACATTCACCTGAACCTGAAAAATAAGCCTCTGGTCTCTAAAACAACCACTGAGACCCAGGACTGAAGCACCGGAGCCGGTGCAGGCTTGTTGTTGAGGTTTGGAGGGAACCCAGAGCCTTGACACGGAGTTCTTGCATGCAAGAATCACTATGTGCTCTAATCAAATTTGTAATTTCTGCATGATGTTAAAGACGTGGCTTTTGGAGTCTGGAATGTTCAGTGTCTCATTCTGCATTTTAATTAAGACCACTGGCAAAACATGTGGGGTCTGATAACTGAATATTATTCGTGTAGGCTGCTAATGGGCTGAATCAACACATCTCAAAGTTGTTCTTATCTGCACAAGGTCAGCAGTTTTCCCATTTTTGTCCCCTCCCCAAGTCTATGGAACAAATATACAATTAGACCCCTCCCCATGTCTGCAATCAATTGTAATGCGCTTTTTTTTGTTCTTGCAAAAAATGTAATTTTTTTTTTACAGGAACAGTTTAAAATGGCTGAGTTATCACTCACTTCAATTTTTTTTTCCTTGTGATTCTAAATAATTTTTTTCTTCCATTAATTTTGCTTAAATGAACCTTTTAATCCTTCAGGACTTTATTTTTTCCACTTCTTAAGTCTGTCTATGTTTCCGTGGCAGGTAAAGGTTGGCGGGTGTCTCCTCTTACCCTTCTGAACACAGGGTCAGTGGCTGAGGAAGTCAAGTGGCCCCCGGTCCCTGCTGTGGCTTCTCATGTGATATACAGTTTGTTTTATTAAAACAGAGTCTATTGAGATACTCTTAAAACGTACAAGCACACATCCTCGGCCTAACGCCACTTGTATTTACCTGTGTGAGCAAAGAGCTAAGGTGCTACATGCTGTGAGGATGTTGATGGTCAATCGCTCACATGTTCAGAGCAACATGGACAAAAAGCCCACTGGAGGAAGAAGGGACTCCAGTTTGACTCATGCAAAGCCCTGTGGTGCCTGACAGGCTTTCTTAAATTGCATGCTGCTGACCGTTCCTCATTACCTACTTCAGATGAGCACGGGAAACAAATCTCTGCAAGTCTTTTGCATGCCATGTAAAAAAAACCAAAAACAAAAACTCCCTCGTTCCCTTGGTGTAATGAGATAAATTCAAATAGTGCGAGTCAAATGACCCGGCCGGCTTGTATCAGTGAGAATTTAAGAGAGTGAGAGCAGAGCTGGAGGCAGTGGCAGGCGGCGTCCTCGCCGTGGAAACAATGTCTGTTTACATGAACAAAAGGACATGTTGACAGAATCGCTGCATCGACACTGATGTGAATGGGCTCACCATCTGTGACCTGGTGAGATGCTTAGCACACTCGTGCTCAACACAGTTTAGGTGGAATCTGTTGGGATTACATCGACATCTCAGCATGTCTCTGGTGTTTGCCACGAAGGGACAGTTTCCCTCCAACTTCTATCTTAACAAATGCATTCACAGCAATCAGAGCTCCTGATATTAAGGAGGACTGAAAGTTAGAGTCTCAAAGTCTTCTTTCCATCAGTATGATTACAGGATAAAAGATGGAGATTAGAAACCTGCTACACACCCAATGGAACAGAAGATAAGAGAAGGGAATGTGGCTAGTTTGTTTGTGGAAGGATGGAAATGAAAGTTTCGGTAGTATAATGCTGTTAGACCTCTTCTCTGTTGTGCGTCACAGAATCATTATTGTTTCTTCCTGGACTCCTTGGTTGCAGACACATCTAACAATGTTGCACTTGCCAATTTCTGTTGGTAATATGCAATTCTGTTTTTCTTCTTTCTAAATCTGTTTCTCTTCTATATTTTTATGCATCCTTGCAGGCTGCCACCGTCTGAGGCAACACAGTTTTGATTTGGTCCGTCCATCCGTCTCAGTCTTGCAATATCTCAGCAACGCAGCGAAGGAAAATACCTCCAAACGTCCACCTCGCTCGAGTGGAATAGTTTCAGGTCAAAGGTGAAGGTCAGTGGTGACTGCACAGACGATGCTAGCCAAACCTCTCGAAGTCGCATGCTCATGATAACATTTCCTCCAGATGTCTAAGAGCATGACATTATTAAGAGACATCATTTCGTATCCAAGGATGAAAAGTCAGCTGCATCCTAAAATGACCGCACAACATCTGCAGTATTCTGAGTCTGGACAGCTTCACTGGTCAAGGACGCAAACAAGCTCTGCTTTAATGTTGTTATTTTGCAACATGCAGTAGGTTCATTCTTGCTGAGAATTGCGAGGGAGCGATGGTGGCGCTCGAAACACAGCTGGACATTTTTTATCAGTAACACTTCCATTGTGTATCCTGCTTCTTTTATTAACAAAGTCATAAAAGTGCTGTCTGAAGGAGAGCAGTAATCCTGCAGGAGGATATGAGAGGAGCGGTGCAACATGGTCATGGTCAAGTTCACGGTCTTGGTGAGGTAGCACTATAAAGTACAAGTTGGGCAGACAGCCTTGCATTCGTTCTTATGGATTCTTGTCTGTCGGTGTAGGGACAGGAACCAGTTATTGTACATTAGTGCTCTTTTATTCCAAATGATAAAGTAACAGTGTGGCTGTGCTGTGTCCTCCCAGAGTGTGGCTGTCTTGAAGAGCTCTGGAGGAGAATAGAATCTGGCGTCTCCTCCAGCTGCCTTCCTACACCTCGCCGTTCTCTTTAACTCTATTCATTTAGCTGCTCTGCTCTGCCACTTTGCAGACTTGATTAGAATGAGAATCGGAGGCATCGGGGCAGATATGAAGCCTCTCTGGGGAATCATGTGACTGACAAAGATGGAGTAGATGTCCTTCCTTGAAAGACAACTGGCTGATTTGCTAATTTCAAAAAACAAATTGATGGCAACACACACTTCACATGAGCATACACACTGACACACACACATTCATAGACAGCAACATTTCAGACCTCTCTGTGTATCTACAGCGGATATGCAGGCCCAAGAGAAATAAACAGATATGTCACTTTCTATTTAACTCAAAAACGGAGTGCCTGTCTATCATCTAAATGTGTCACTTTCTGAGTGAGGGACTTTGACGATGCATTTCATCTGGTGTAAAAATAGGGAGGAGGAGGAAATACGCAATGAAATGAAAACCGCTTTAACAGTGTTTCATGCACCTCGACCATATTCTAAACTGAATTAAACTGAATTACTATTTTAATTACCAATCAAATGTATTCCTTTTTTGTCACGGTCAAGTATTACATATTTCTGCTGTGTGAATGATTCAAGATCCAATGAGTCATGTCCACAGAATTGCAGTTTTTCTCCTTGCAGTTTTGAATTGACTCTCATCTTAGTGACTTTCAGACTTTCAAAGTTTTCAGAGGTTGTTTTGTTATGCAACTTAATCTAATCTGTTAGGAGCTGCTGCTTTGCTGTGCCTTGCAAGATGTGCCGATTGAGCTTTGACATGAGGGCTTGAGAAAATACAGAATAAACAACATTTACTGCCATTTCTCGCTTATAAAGGAACTGCTGGTTCCCTTGAAAAGTTCTGTCTTGGAAGTCTGACAAACAGTCTCTTGTTGCCGTGTTTCGTGGCTCTGGCCTCATGTTTGAAGATCTATTTGTTGCATGGATACAATTGGACAGAATTTGCTTGAGGGTTGTAAATACATGCTAATAGAATCAAGATTGTGTGACCTTGTGAAAGGATTCGTCACATGATGCATCTGGTAAAGAAGTTCATAGTACTTTGAAAGCAGATTATTCAGCGAAACAAAACTTTGTACTATTTGAGGTAAAATGCTCCTGAAGTCTGAGAAGTCAAGTTCCCTGTCTCAAGTCATTTAAGATTATTACCTATGGGTCCACTGTAGTTTCACCAGTGTGTGAGCCCTTTACAAGGCTTTAACTTTTACTAGGTTTGCCCTCGGATGTGTAGTTTCAGGTACTGCAATATCTCATTTCTTATCTGAGTTCAGTGTCTTAGGCTGACAGAGGAATTTGCAGAGTCCTCTTTTCCTCAGCAATATGTTTAAACAATTCTCTTGCTGCCTATCGCTTTGTCACAGTTGGTCTCATGTGGACAGTCCAGGTTCCCGTTGCCTAGGTAACCTGCTGTATCGTTCCCATATTTCCCATCTTTCCATCAGCATTATCATTCGCTCCCAGTACTTGCCTCTGCGATGCGTGCTTCTTAGTGACCTTGACTTTTGACCTCCAAAATCTTTCCACTTCATCTTGGCGTCCCAGTAGATGCATGTACATCATGTGAGGAATTTCCCTCTAGGCGTTCCTGAGATACTGAGTTCAGATGAGGTGGCGTGTGACCTTGACCTTTGGCCGTCAAAATCTTTCCACTTCATGTTCGACTTCCAAAGGTATCTCATCCCATAAACGCTGTCCCCGCCAGAGTTTTTGAAATTTTTCATTTCAAGACACCAAGAATATTTTGTTCAATGATTAAGAAAAAAAGTGAACGTACCAGAGGAGAAAGCAAAGTTTCTATTTTCACTTAAAAAAATGTTCTATTGTGAGTGCATCTTTTCTTTTTTATCAACACTGAAATGAGGTTTTGTCGTTTTTGGAGCTGAGAAAAATGCAATTTCTGTAAAAGAGGTGATTTTTTTTTCAAGCATAAAAGTCATTTTGGATGTGTATTCATTCAAATGCTTAAATTGTATGCTATAAAAAATAAAGTATTGTAATGGGCCTGGTGGAGCTGCACCCCCACAATAACGGCACCTTCTGGATTCTGGAGCTTCTGCTCTCCTGTCTTTTGAACTTTGACGTGCAGTCGTCTTCCACAAGGTGCTCAACAGCCCCATCTACTGTATGAGGATGATAACTAGGATCGCTGGGGAATGGGCCACATTTCATTTTTGTGTGTGTGGGGGGGGGCCAAAGTCTTGACTGAGTCGTCAGTTCATCCTCGAGTCTCTGCGAACATTGAGGAAATGAGGTGTTCCTGAAACATGTCAATGAGAGTGGGACTGATTTAACCCCCCCCCCCCCCCCAAAAAAAAAGTAGTTGTCACTGACAAGGAGGCAAAAAAAAGAGGAAAAATTAGAACCCAGACTAAATGGTTTTATGTCAAGAAAAAGTAGGATTATGGGTATTGGACAGTTTTGTTTGCCTGTGCAGGCCGTTCACCCTCATTGGTCAACCGACCAGCACATAAGCTGCATTGCTGCCCCCCCCCCCGACTCATCATGTTCTTAGGCAGGATGCAAATCTGTTATCTGTTTGGCCGCAGTGGGTTGGTCTTTGTGTGTGGTTGTTAGTTGCTCCGATGAAAGACCACCTGTCACCCTCCAGCTCTTTGATTAGATTAGGAGGTCAGGCGGATGGCTTGAACTGATATGAAGGAGACGCCCTCGTGCGGGCCTTACTCCTGCTCGCCACATTTTAATGATGGTCTCTTTTTTTTGTAAAATAACCCCTACATTTAAAAACTTTATCCTAGAGATATTAATGAAGCCCCCCCCCCCCATAGAACATGGATTATAATGAAGCCAGGATGTCTGTGTGGAGTTCAATTGCAACAAGGGCTTTGTTGTTAAATTTGTCATTATCAATACCATTATTCTGATCATTCTTCTTATTATTGGTAATTAGGAATCCTATATTTGGGAGAGCTTCACCAGTTAGGACTCCGGCTGTGTAGCTGACTGCGTGGTTTCAAGGCCATCCTTCTGTCTCTGGTGATATTTTGGGTCGGACCACAGCAGTGGACAGTTTACTGACCCGACACTCAGCGTCGAGCCGCCGTCGGCTTTTCCAGCTAATTGATCATGCAAGCAATGCTTTGTTTCTACTTGCACTTGTGGTGGACGTCTTTAGATATTTAGAAGTGTGAATCCAGACGACTGCCGCCTGCTTGTATGGAGTCACCTCCTCTGCTGTGAGCTGTAATGTCCATCTGGTGTGACTTCGCCCTAAAACATCCAACATTCTCAAGTCTCAAGCATGAATATGTACAATCAGTTGTAAGGGGGGGGGGGGGGCACAATGACCTCAGCAACCCAAGCTCTGATCATTTTTGTAAGTAATTTAATTGTAGGAACAAAGTTTTAGTCAGATTATTTTGAGGATTTGCATAACAGCTGAAGTAAGTGACCAAAGGTCCCGATCCCCACTGAACACAAACGATTCAATTTGGAGGCGTAACCCCATCCTGTAGTTCAAGGTGTTTCTGTACAGGACACATAAACTCTTTGGCTGGGAGAGAAGAAATGATTTACCCTTTTAAAGCCTTGTTAGTAAGCATGCAGTACATTTTGACGCCTTACACTGCTCCTTGTCTAGGAGACTATAAATCAAAATCACTCCTGACGATAATGAATTGCTCGGCTTGGGTCTTGAATGCTAATGTGATCTTTATCTATTGCCAAGGATTCCCAAACTATGTGCTGTCCATGAAATTCAAAAAGGGGGCAGGGGTCTATCTGGATGTCTGTGTCACAAAGGCCAAATCAGTGTTATTCTCATTCTAATTGGAACTACACCCTCTGTGTTTCTCCCATGGCAGCTCCCGTTCCCAGAGTGAGGATCTAACCTCCCAGCCTCAGCCACAACCACCCAGACAGCCAGAGACGGAGAGAGAGAGAGCGAGAGCGAGAGAGACAGAGAGAGAGGAGAGAGAGGGGGGGACGGAGGAAGGAAGGGAGGGAGGGAGGAGTCTAGTGGCGGAGCTTTATCCCCTGACTGTCTTTGCTATGTGAGGGGGAGAGAGAGAGAGAGAGAAAGAAAGAGAGAGGGGGGGGCAAGTGATGGCTGATGAGATGGAGAATAGATGGCCAACGAGAAAGCATGTGAGCGAATGAGAGAGTGTTTATTCTCAGAGTCGGCAGAGAAGACACTAAAAGTCTACAAGCTCGTCATCAACAAGAGAGCATGTGAGGCTGCGCTCACCACCGGCAACTCTGAAGAGTGACACACACAGGAAAACAGAGAGCGACAGAGGAGGAGAAGAAGAATCAGCAGAGGAGGAGAAGGAGCGAAGACACGCTATCAGCTTTCCTCTGGTAAAAGGAGACACCACTGAGGGACTGGAGCATCCGTCCCTCCAGCAGCACAGAGGAGCTCTGTCTCATCTCGTGCATGTGTTTGTCCCTGCCAACTTCAATTTCACACTCGCCCACTGTTTTCCGTAGGTTTTGCCCTCTCTACTTCCCAGTCATGATCCCTTGGGTGCTTCTGCTCCTGTGGATCTCCGGACATGGTAAGTTTTCTACATTCACTTGTTTTTCCACCTCATCTTGCGTGCTTGTGACAGCTCTGTGACTTGCTGCTTGAGTCCCTGAGTTCATATTGCTGTGGTGTCTGAGCTTGTGCGACCATCTGTGTTTTACTTCTTGTAAAAGAGAACTCCTGTGTGCACTGGGATCTCTGATAAAAACAGAAATGAGACAAGTCTGCGTGGATGTGTCGCGGTGATGGAGCTGCAAATAGTCGGCTGCACTTTTCTCTGTCACTTTGCTTTCAAATCGGAGACGCGAGGTACTTCTGTATGGGCTTGGTATTCCTGTCACACACTCAAACACACACAAACAAAGCCCTCTAACCCCGGTCCAGTCAAGCGTTCACTCCCGAGTCACATTGTTTTGAACTGACAGCCCTTTCCCATTGAGTCCAACTACGGGGATCGAGTGAAAAGAAAAGAAAGTGAGGTGCTGGGGAGGGCAGACTCCTGAGTAAAGCTCAGCTCCGGCAGGCTTTCGGGCAGAATCTGACGTTATGTTTATTCTTGGACTGTTTGTGGACGGAGTGAGGATGGATTAGTTGTTTCTCCAGTTTGCCACCAGGTGGTTGTCTTTGGAAAACAATAAGTAAAGTATGGCAGAACTCTGCCTTGGTGGTGGCGGTGTGATTCGCACGCATGGTGGGTGTTTCTCGACCCACAACAAGTGCGCCGCTTTACACTCCACGGGATCAGGGTCATTGACACTGACGTCACTGACATCATCAACACTGTTTTAATGATTCAGTGTGAGCCTCTCTATGTGCTGTGTGTTTGTGTGTGTAGTTGAGCCCAGAGTTTTAACCTTTAGTGGTGGAAACGTACAGAGAAGGTCACTCCACTTCCTTCAGTCTCAGCTTTTTCACAGTATCTTTTGAAAATGACAGCTGAACGTCAGTAACGCGTTGTGGCAACACATGAAGCTGAATATCAAGACTTTTTCCGATGCAGAGAATTCAACGCATGTTGATCCTCAGCTCAGGACATACATTGAGGAAAAAAACGACACATTAATTTGCTGTGATTACTTTTCTGCTAATTCCTTTACATATGACAGATAAGACAAAACAATGATAAAAGAACTGAATGAACGGACGGAGAAGCCTCGGATCCCCTCAGCGTGTTTAGTGAGTGTCCCTGTCTCCCAGAGAGGACGTCAGGTTTACAGTCTGTTTTCTGTACGACGGTGACGCAGGATGGTGACACAGGCTGTTGAGGTTGACAGAGAGTCAGTGGAAGCCTTCTATCTAGGTTAGACTTTCAGCGCTGGGGGGTTTCAGGATGTCAGATGTGGTAGATGCAGTTCCTGATGTTTGCTGTTCCTGATGTTGCTGTTTTTTATCTGTTCCCCTGATTTTATCCCCTGATTTTATCATCGACTCTTTCCCTACCACCTGTACTTGCTGGGATACAGAAATACACCATCAGCCTCCTCCCCTCAGCTCTGTTAAACATCTGCTGCATCTGGCTTCTACTGTCATATCTGCAATTCTATTTCCTGCATAGGGCTTGAATAACTTTGTAATATATTTGGACTTTATAATAAGTAAACACATTTTCATTCAAATACAATCACAGGCTTAGCCGCATTTCTGGGAACAACTAACACCATATTTCTGATAGTACCAGCTGGAATGAGGCGATTGCTACAATTGGACTGAGATGAGATTGTTGTTCAGCTCTGTGGGTTATTACCATAATATAACATACTGCTTTCCCTGCCAGGTAAATAGGGGATAACAACCTACCTTCTCTGTCCATGCCCCTGGGGAGAAAAAAGTGCTTCCCTGTAGCTTACGTTGTTGTACAAATTACCGCTCGGCTCATGTGCCGAGTCAGTGTCAGCAAAAAGCTGCAGAAAACAATCTTGTTTTTATGAACACGGGGACAGAGGGGAGTAGTGGAAATAGCAGTCATATACTTGGATTCAGCTATCCTGTGAGATGGAGAGAGAGCAAGAGCGTGAAAATGAGAGAGTGAGTGAGAGCAGGCAGACGAGTCGGTCTATATGCAGAGGCGCTGGGCAGTTTTTCTCTCTACTTGGAGAAATAAATGGTTCGTAGCAAAGGAGGTCGGGATGGAGGAGAAGGTGTCGCTGTAGCGAGAATCCCTGCACCCCGACGACTGCTGCATGTAGGGCACCTTTTCTTTTGGTGACACTTCTCCTGCCAGTGACGGATGACACAGCACTGGTCAGGGGGATCCAGGAGACGGTCTCCAGGAACACTGTCACCTCGGGCCAAACTTCCCCAGCACCTCGTCCATCTCCTCATGCTACCTCCTCCCACCCCTCCTCCTATCCCATCTAACAGTTCTCACATTTTCTATATGGCTCTCGGTGTCTTCATTCCGCTTCTCAATTTGCGGTGACACACTCCTTCTTTTTGTGCTCACCTCCCTCTCTCCTTCTTTCTGTTTTTTTGTGTGTTATTCTGGTGTTTCTTTTGTTGTGAGCTGCTGGGTGATTGAGGGCCTAAGCCTTTGCCAGGGAAAGGGTGAAATATGTGAGAGCAGGATGTCCTGGTGGAGGAGGGGCAGTCTGAGAATGGTCTTGTTGTGGATGTGCCAGACTCAGGAGCAAAAGTGAGATAGAAAAATCACACATCGTCAATGTTAAGTGGATATGGGCTCAGTCCCCTTCACTCTTCTCTCATGTCTCCTTTTTCCTGCTTTTCTTTTTCCAAATGACACCTTGTGAAATTAACACGCACAGTCTGGGATAGCTGGCACTTTTTCCACTTTCTTAGGGAAATGAAATATTTCTCTTGGGCTCGGCTTGGCTCAACGCTTGCCCACTGGGAGCAGTGCTGCTGCACAGGAATGAAATCCCAATCTTCTTGAAAATCCTCTGCCCTTCCTTGATTATCTCCCACCCCCTCATATATCTTGTGTCAGAACTCTTTATTTCACCACCCAGCCAGACTAAGCTGTTTCTCAGTCCTGGAAAGCATGTCTTAGTACCCCCCCAACAGCCCCTGTTTCATTTACTGCTGTCTATTAACTGCTGTCTGACGACTCTAAATCCGCTTTTCGTGGGTGGCAGGCTTTGATACATGTTTCTGAACCAAAGTATAATTAAATGTCTTTCCAATGACATACTTGGATGTGTGAAATTTTTATTGATGGCCTATTCTTGCTTTTTAAAAGTGAAAACTACATTACTTTGATAGAAGTTTCCATCCCACTATTGTGAATATTTAATTACAAACAAGATACATTACTATTTAATGCACAGATTATAGCCCAATAACTCCGAAGTAATTAACTTCATGCCAATTCTGTCTGAGTGATAAAACCAATATGCATTTTTCTTGCATGATGTCATTTGCCATTCCAGAAGTCATATTTTCAACTCACATGACTCACGCTGCATGATGGGAAGCACATTTGTTGTGAGCTTCCTCTGTATTCTGAAATGCCAGTCAAGACCATTAGTATCCCTGGTAAGAAACATTAAAGTGTCCTTGTCCTTTTCACATGACTTCCCCACTCAGCACACATGACAGCTGGCTTGAGTGATGCTCACCCTGTCTGGATCATGCCATGCAAACACATAGAGTGACAGATGATGTCATCGGTTCATGATCGGGCCCAGTGGCATGCAGTTTGTTTTCTTGTTTGTGTTGCATGTCCCATCAAGGCTAGCCAGTTTAAGTCACCTCAGCTGCTGTGACCCATGCTCATTTCTGTGCCACGATAGATTAAGCCCACTGTAATCCCTCTGAGCCGAGAGCCCTGTAGGATATTTATGGTAATAAGTAAACATGTGAATGAATAATCTAAGAGGCTGCCTCTGGACAGCTGGAACTTGTAAGTCCTAATATTTAGCTGCCGGTTGTGGAATTAAAGTGAGATGATATTTCCAAGGGGGGGAAAAAAAGATGTATTGGGATGATGCTGTTTAAGAAAAGAGAGCCTGGGTGACGGATAGACGTGTCAGCCCATACGTACACAAATATGAAAATGATGTTTTAATTGATACTAAAATAAGAATTCAGAAAGGTAAGTACAATTTTTCTGATGTCTGCACTTTAAATGAAAACCTCATCATGAGTCTGTCAGGATTCAGGTCAGCTATGCCAGAGAATATGATTACTTTAGAGTCTTCTGGGTGGGGGGGGCCACGATCTGCTGCGTCTCATGCAGTCAGCGACATCAAGCTGTTTATTCTAGGCTTCATTATATATCAAGAAGACCTTCTTCCCAGCCCCAACAGTTTTTAGTATCAACCAATCAACCCCAGCCCCTCATCTACTCTCTCTGCTGCCGTTGCTGGATCTCATTCCTCTGAGATGAATTTATCCCGATTGGAGCACTCAGCAAAAGGGCATTATCCCGGATTACATGTCTGTTGGGTGGCAGTGTTAAGTAATTCAACCAGATGCTGTTGTGATCATTGGGTCACCTGTGAAGGCTTGGTGAACAGCTGCACCCCTTCAGCTCATTATTGTCACATCTCCAACCATCTGAGACTTTATCCTTGGAAGATGGGAACAGAGTTTTAGTATATCTAAAAGAGCTACATGTGGGGATTGTTAAATGTAGGGAAGAGTGCGGAAGCCTTATCTGACCCCATTCAGGATTTTATTTGGTGACAGATTAAAGGAAGGATTAATGGCTTCTAAATTGCAGTTTAATGCACAAGAAACAACAGGCTGCTTATTCCAGCTAAAGGCAGCTCCAGAGGGCTGTGTGTGCTCAGTTGTGGGGGTGCGACAAGGAGAGCAGCGATGGATCATACGGTGGTTTTACTTGAGGAGGACAATATGGTGATACAGCTGAGCTGAAGGAAAACTGCTGGTGTTTAAAGCTCTTGAGTCGTTATGAACTCGTGTCCCCCCCCAATAATCCACCTAGCTGAGGCTTGATGGATTTTTTTTATTTCTTTTCAATCTTGCCACTGCGATGTGTGATTTCATGTAGAACATGGGTGCTCGACCAGGTGGGTTCACACCATGGAACAAAACAAAGTTGCTGCCTTTCTTGTCAGAACCCAACTTTGCAAATCAGGGGTATGAATATGATTTTTGTTCAGGATATCCACACAGAATTGTTCAACTCAAAAGTTCCTTTTTACTCTCCCCACATGATTTAAATCTTTTTTTTCCCAAATGCACCTTTACGGTGTTGAAAGTTCCCATTTATGAACAAGAAAGTCACACAGAAAGGACATGCATTCAGAGCAATGAATTGCACCATGGAGCAGGTGAGCACCAGAGAACGGAGTGTGAAGCCAGTGCTGCATTTATGAAAAAAGAAGTATTCTTTAGTTTCTTTAATTTGTCTCAAAATGATTTTTTATGCCGTTACAGTTAAGAATCGCACTACGGCCTTGGCTCGAATCTACAATAGAGGAAAGATTTGCCTTGTATTATCTTTGCATGGTGCAGGACCAGGAATCAGCTCAGCAGAATTCCCTGCTTCTGAAATAATTCACTCACATTTAATAGGTCACAGTTAACAGTTGTTAACCCTGAAAACCTCAGCTGAGCAGTTTGACTAATACATTTCAATTCAGTTAACGTGGCTAGTCAATTATAAACCCTCTAAACTAAGAACCAATGAAATAAGAAAAAACAAAACTCAAATGCCTCATTCAACGCTGTCCCCTGTGGTTTGTCTGAAATCACCAGGTTCAGTATCATCCAGAAGCCAGGTGAGGTTTCATCAACCACTGACTGCCAGACAGATACAAAATTCGGCGTAAGCTTGACGCATGGATTCAGTTGAAGACTCGTGCATGGCAGCGTGGCGGAGTGGTGTGCAGAATACCTGACCAGTTTCTGAAATGATGTCTTCACATCTCACAAGAGCCTGATTCATGTTTAATAATGTATATGTAACCGATGCAGGGAGCGTCTGCGGCCTACAGAAATCTGCATGCTATACCAGGCAGACTGATTTATATGTGAACAATGTTCTGGTATGAATTGCACACCGTCATTCAAAACATTCATTCCCTTTTTTTTTTTTTTTCTTCTTGAAGCTGTTGCTGTCTGTCCAGATCAGCTACAGTTCCAAATAGTGAGTGAATGAATGACAGAAAGCTTCCCTACAACGGCCTGTTTGACGTCTCATGATGTTTGTGAGAACCCGCACCCGCACTGATGGGACTGTTCAGGCGTGTTTGGGATCAGCCCAGAAGATGCATGTGGCGCCTCAGCACAGGAGGCACCTGAGAAATTGGGTCGCTGATCTGATAAAGACTTCTTGGTGTTCGGAGAGGGAGAGCCTCCCACCTCGCCCCTCTCTCCTCCGCCTGTTTCCTCTTCACCTTTCTCTTAGTCTCTGCAACATTCTCATGCCAAATACTCATAACATTGGATTAATGGAAATGGTTGTCACAGTGTCTGTGCAGTGTGTGTGTGTGTGTGTGTGTGTGATGTCTGTGCATTTACTACTGTGCCATGACAATTACAGCTGCAAGCCTTGAATGGCAATATAAATGCAAATCAGCCTTTTAACTTGTACAAGCAGAATCTGGGGGGAGAGAAGCATCTCACCTGTGGATGAATGTGGATGCGTCTGCCATTGCAACTGCTGTGCATTTTGACAATGATAATGTCAGCTGATAGAATGTCCAGTAGGCAAAGCTCCAGGCTGTTGTGTGTCTGGACTCCAACGTAATTACGTCTACAACATGAGGGTGTGGGACAGTCACACGCGGTGATGTGCCTCTGGCATTAGCTTCCTACTCATGTACTTCCACTTTAGAAGATACAGTACATCTAAATTGTGCTCAGCAGTGTTAAATTGGAGGGCGCAGTAGTTTCCATTTAGTATAGGAACTGGAAAGAGTGCCATACCAGAAACTACTGGTGAGTAGGCATGGCTTTTTGAAAGGCTATTTGATCTGGCTCTGATACCAAGAAATGATTTATTCAGCAAAGCACATCAGGCACAATCGCAGCACAAACTTGATCCAAGCCAAAACTTTTGAGATCTGAAAGGGGGATGTGACACTTTGAGAATGAAAAAGCCACCCTCCCCCAACACTCCCATACCCTGTGTTGATGTGCATGCTTTTTTTTTTAACTGAATGCCAAATGAGGCTGTGAACCACCTGCTTTTCCCAATAAGACAATTAAGCAATTGGGAAGAAAGGGCCATTCACTAGTGGGATCACAATGTGAAAGAGCCAGAGAGTGCCTCGCATACCGCCCTTCCCCCACGAGAGCTTGTCACCTCTGCTGGTAGCACTGGGGCAACTTCTTTTGTAGTTGGCGTGCATGAGTTGAGGAAAATACAGGAGGAAATCTGTGGCACAGGGTGCTCGGTGTGCATGTTGATGGGGAAACCTTCTATAGGTCTCAGGGTGAATTCATTGTGAGGCTTGTCGGGATGTCATTAAAGTTGTTTACAAGGCAAAGCACACATGAAGATGTGCAGTGAAAGACTTTGTCCTCACTTGCATTACCAAAGAGCGATCAGCAGCATGAGAAATCCTGGTGTAGTGCTGAGGGATGAGCAGCATTATAACAGCCATAAATAAAGGATAATATTGATCTACAAACAATATAAAATATCCCAATATAATAAAATAGCTGTATCGATTGAAAGCCTGCATGCTCCTGCTCTTTCTTCACTGCTGCTTGGATTCACTTTAGTACATGCCTATTTTTAAAATGCAATAATAATGCGGTGTCACAAGCAGGATCAGCTAAAGGCAATCTCTTGAGGACTGCGCTTTGCTACACTCCACCTCTCTGTGTCTTAACAAGTCCTTTCTTTATCAGCGAGTTTCCTCCAGTGGGTGCCAGAATCCTGATGAAGTAAACACAGTGAATTCAAGTACAAGTGTGTTTTCAGTGGCCACTCCAATATTCACTTTGATGATTTGGAGGTTGGAGAGCTCTTGTCACACACTCAGATTTTTATTTTATTTTATCAAGAGCAATTTAATATTAATGGCCCAGACACTGAAAAAAAAAAAAAAGTAACACACATTGGGGAGTTAAATGATTAGTTATCCTTCCAAATCTGTTGGCAGGGGTTTCAATCTGGCCAGAGTCCTGGGGGAATTCACAGTGGGCCATTGCTCAATCCCTGGGGGGCATTAGTGCAATTCACAAAGGAGCCACAGACGTCATGTCAGTTTTCCACTCTTCTTTGGCCACTGTCCAATGCTAAATGGCAGAGACTGGTTCCCAACGATGGGCTGGGGCAACCCTCATGCTTCCCACCGTCTCTAACCTTTTAAACCTGATTTGATCAAATCAAAATACCACAGTACAGACTCATCCGAAGACAAACCTAGAGACAAACAGCTGAAGAGCAACCAGAGCCCCTTGGGGTGATCCAAGGGCAAAGCCATCCATTACTTCCTGTGCAACCAAGAGCACAGAGACATGGAAAATGCCTGTGGTACAAAATGATGAACAGACTCCACATCAGAGATTGGATTAGAGTGGTAAGAGAGAGCGCCCTAAAAGCCATGTGCAGTTTATTGAAGCCTTATCTAAAGCGATAATGTTACTAGAGAAAGGCTTGTGTAATGACTGACGAGGGGACAAACCCTGTAAAGGACTAACATCAGACGAGATGGGTTGGCGGATGTGCAGGTCCATCATGGTCAAATCATCATCTTTTAAGAGTAGGAAGCAACAGCAGTGGTTGCAGTAAAAATAAGGGTCAATTTCTGGCTCCCTGGTTACCGTGCAGTGTCATCACGGCTGGTTGATATGGGCTTGGAGATTAGCTCGAATGTCCTTTTGGTCCTGTTTGATCACTGCTACATACGAGCCACAATGACAGGGAGATTTATAGTGGATGTTTGTTGTCTGACCGAAATTGCAATTTTATCCAGTGATTTTCTGATAAACTGTTTGAATATGCAGTTGTTTATATGTAAAAATGATTTTCTCCAATGCGGGTGTTGATTATTTGTGTTAGGGCTGAAGAATTGAGACAATGGATAAAGATTGTGAAGAATGAAACACAGAAAGTGCCGTTAAAGGGTTTCATCGACTTAGTGGAGAGCAGGAAAGTGTCTTTTCGGTAAAAATCATTTTTCAGGATGACTCGAGGATTTTCTCTCAACTGAAAGGCAACGTTATCTAATAGGAGATGGATGATGGTAGTGACAACACAATGCCTTCCAAGGCAAACAAAGAGATCAAGTGCTTTGGAAAAGGAGTGAGAGGAGAAGAGAGAACAACAAAGACAAACAAGCCTCATAATGAAGAGTATTCTTATCACAAATTAAAACATATCTGCATCTTGCAGCTCTAATCCTTAATGCCAGTGTATTTGTCATCTGAGTAAATATTTTTGTGCTTCTGTGCAAACAAGCACAAATGTGACTATTCTGTCTGTTTGTTGTATGCTAATTTTACTATTTTACATGGTTTTCCTATCTTGCTGTAAACAGCTTTGATTCTCCATGGTTTCTTTTTTAAAGGACACTTTGTTTCCAGCAGAGTTTTGTTCCTGAGAAGTTTTTTGTGTACATTTTGCTGTGGTCTGGTTGTGAAGTCCATGACTCTCTCCCAATAGTGCTCCACCTGCACAGTGGGCCATGAAATATTCAGAAGTGCTAATTCTGATTGTGCTAGCACGTAGATGTTAAGAGGTGTCACCAACCCTCATCATCTCCACTCCCCGGCCCCTAAATTCCCCCAGATTATGAGCTTGAATTATTCACACGGCTTTCATTAAAAGTAGTGATTTCTTGTTTCTTACCTGGTGTGTACAAACTCTGTTGAGAGTTAACCAGGTGGAGAGTTTATGGCTTTAATCATTGCTAATATTTAGTTCAGTAAAGTCAGTGCAACGGATTACTACAATGTGTGACGAATAAACTATCTCTGTCCACAAAAACCCTAACACAAAAAAAATGCAAAACTAATATGAACCGAAGTTACTGATATTGATTCATCCCGACGAAATATGATGAATGCAGAGAGAGCGCATGAGACATCTGTCTGGAATTAGCTGAAGGACGCTTCTTAAAAGAGAGTATGGGCCTGGTATTGTTTGCTCCAAAGCAGACATCTTTTACCTCTCCCTCAGCTCTGATCCTTTTTGATCACAACCTCCATATTGGAGGTAAAATGAAGAACAAGTGACTTTCGGAGTGGCGTGACTCTTTGAAGGCTGCCAAACAAGTGTCTTTCATCTCAAAAACCAGCAGCTGCCTTGTACAATGGCAGAGGAGGACACAGGGAGAGAGAATGAGACAGCATCCAGGGCTCCAAAATGAGCGCGTGAAGTTTGAGGGTTCTCACTGTGACTGCATTTCATCGGTGGCCTCCTTTAAGAAAAACATGACATGTGCTTCATACAGCAGAGTTGATAGCTGGGCATCTGTCAAACATCCAGAGCCTGGGACCACAAGAGGAACAGGCCAAGCATTCTGACTGTGCTCTTGGCAGAAAATATTGACGCATGAATGAGCTTCAACAGGTAATGAAGAATGACTCACAGGTTTTCTGGCTCTATTGCAATCTGTATCCAATTTAAATAATCTGCCTTTTGTGCCAAGTGGCATTACACCAAGTACGAGACTTCTACCATTCAAGTGGATCTCATGCTTTGATGATTCTGGTATTGTTGGAGGGCCGATGCACTTCATGCATCAGGTTGATTTAAACAACTGCTAGTACAGAGTGAGCAGAGCAGGTGGGGAATAAACAGTCAGGAAAAAACAAATGATTAAATAATTTAAATCCTGTGCCGAGTATTAGGCAATGGAAGAAGTACTTCCAGAATCTATTATCCTTGAATTAATGTTGGAACAGAAGCGGTGGAGTTCCCCCACTGAGACATGAACCAGATTTCAACCCAGAGCTCCCTGGAGGTGAGGGCTGGCATGACAGGACATCTGGTCCCCGAGCATGGCCACGAGGGGGGCCATGTCGCCACCTTAATTGTAATGTCTCCCTTTCCCTGTTTTAGAAAAAAAGAAAATAGGGCAGCTCTCCATAAGGAAGAGGAGGAAGCGGGAGCCGCTATATGCTGGGCTGTACCAGCATGCCACATCATTTATACTGACAGCTCTAATAAATTACAACAGATCGCTGTGAACAAATAAAGCTTAATGGAAATAAAGTGTGAATTAATAGCCAAGAAAAATAAATGGAAAAACATAATGAAATTAGTGCAATGAAAGGATGTCAGACCCACATAACACAGGCATTAAATTGGCAAACTGACACTTTGAAAGATAGGAAATATTCCATTCAACATTCTCATCATTGCTTCTTTTGAAAATGGAGAATAATGAGAGAATCTGTAATCAGACGTACCACATGTCCTTTATCGGAAGCCTCAAAACTCTCCTCCTTGCTTCTCCTTCCCCTCTGTTTTGACTTCGAGGAAAGAAATGTGCCGATATTTCTGCTCTGTCGGACCCTTGACCCATCAGCTCAGCCTGGACGCAGACGGCCTGGAAGCCTGTGGCATTAAAATGCTCAGGAACAATGAAGAGAATAACAAGACATTTGAGGAGGTGGAATTGAACATTTGCTCGGTGCTATTAGTATGAATCTGTCCTTTGATTGAGCTTTGGAGAACTAGGTTTAAAAACAAACACAAATAAATCACAGAAATATGCAGCAATGTGGAGTTTGAATTGCCAGGTTCACAGTACATGTTGGCAAACTTAATTGAGTAGAACGAAAAAGCTGCTGGCGTGGAAAAGTAAATGCTCTGCTCCTGCAAACAGATCCGCTGAGTCATGCTTCAGTCACGTCGGTTTACAGGTGAATCGAATGGAACCAGTCATGAATGGCTTTACTGGGTTGGCACCATGGGAAGTAAAGGTTACTCACACAGGTTTTACTCTCGCCTTTTTTTAATGTCACCTTTGAGTGCCTGACCGTGTGAGGGAAAATCTTCAGGGTGTTTCTTTTTCCTTCTGATCCTCCAAGGTGTTCACTCATCATTCCCTCCGTGGGTTTCCATGCAGTTGAGGCGAGCTGCTGTTCCAGCTCGATGAGGTCGTTGGATCAGAGTACTGTGTCCGCCTCCGGAACAGTAGATGGTGATCATGAGTTCAAGGTTTTCATCACTAAAACAATGTACCGCCTGGTTTTTTTTTAAGCATCTTGTTAACATACTGACTGATTCTATTAGACCAATAATTGAAATACTAGTTTTCTAAATATACGATCCACCACCATTAATTTATTTATTCCCTTCCTGAGAAGCAGCCCCGTTAGAAAGGCCATGGGTCCAGTTTTTAATCAGGTCCCAATAGATGAGAAACTTTAGTGGTGAGAGTGCCATTTGGCTCTTCCAGTCATTTTTAGTTCTCAGATTAAGTGGTGGTTGAGGCTGCCGCTGGGGTGCGGTTGTGTTGCTAAATTAGACGGTGAAGCATCGAAGCTCTACAGAGAGGTCCTTAATCACAGGTGGATGTTTTCCTCCAGCCCACTTTGTTAGCCAGAGCCTGAGCCAAGGTCAGTCAGCATTATGGATGTCGAATCCCATGGCTTTAATAATGAGGTGTGAGAAAGAACTTGAGAAAAATGTAAATGTCAGTCAATAACAAAAAGCCAAGAAGTGAAACTCCTCCCTCTTTGTGGAGGGGAGCTGCTAGAGTAAACACACAATTCAACAAGAGGTATGCAGGGGAGAGGAGTGTGAGGCAGTAAGTGCTCATGGGCCACTCTGGGCTCCTTAGACGAATTCTGTGTGTATTTCTGTATTAGGATGCTCTGTTGTTTGAATGTGTTGCTGCATGTACCTGTGTGCTTCTCTGCATGCTTTGTGTGTGGCATGTACTCTTCAGCTCTTGTGCACTTAATCTTGGTGTGTATGCAAGTGTGTGAGTGTGAAGAGACCACAGAGGGCCGTCCAACAGAGAGCACTACATTTTCGAAAGGTGCCAGAATGAGTTTGTCACAGCGAGCGTAAACTTGAGGAGAAAGGGGACTGTGGAGAGAGAGTCTTTCCCCAGGCACACATAGTCTGTCAGACTGATTAAGTCACACCGCTGGAGTGAGAGTTGGGAAACTGAACCAGAGCATGCTAGGGGAGCATGGTATGACAGCAAAGAAATACTGAAGTGAATAGCAAAATGCAAGTATTAACATGACTTCATGTCACATGTGCACTTACTTATACCTGACCCCAGAGACCCACGCTGGGACACAGCACACCAGCACGCGTCCCATCATCCAACCCCACAGCTCGCCCCAGGCGACGTAAAGCAGGTCAGGGGCATCTTAAAGTTCACCAAATGCAACATGACAGGACAACTCTAACATATGCCTGTGTGACAGTGAAGCAAATATATGACTGATGGCAGAGCACCGTGCCCTCGGGGGAAGAGAGAAAACATAGAGCAACGACTTTGCCCCCCACCCCCCTTTACTTTTGCTTTTACTTTCTTCCCAGACATACACGCACACAAACGAGAAAATGGGCCAAAAGCTTCAAGTATTAACTTTAGGATGTTCAGATCTATCCTCACTCCTGAAACAAGAAACTGATACCCACCCCCCCGCACTACCCAGCTCTGTCTCACTGCTGCTGTGGGATGCAGAAATGCCAAGGACCTTTAAACCTTCTAGAGAGAATGTCAGACCCCCGTGCCACCAGACTGAGAGATGAACTTTTGCTCTTTGTTCCAGGGACCGTATCCACTCGAATGCTATGCCATTCCTAGTCTCGCTTCCACACAGACACACGGCAGACTTGATGGTAGAGCAGAAGGGTTGGATCGTTAACATTGAGGGCTACCCCAATAGAAACTCTTGGCATGAAGAGCAAATGAGATGAGCGATAGAGAATTGCTTCCAGTCATGCTTCCCAGCAAAGGCAGGTACGTGGTTGATAGTTCTCACCAGCTGGAAATGTGAAGGGAAAAAAAAAAGCTGGCTTCTCAACATTGTCCTCCCACGATGCCAGCCCCCGGACTGAAATCACCATCACTCGTCCTCTCCTCTACAGGCTCTATAGTCCCACCGCTACGCCAAAGCGCGATCTATACCACCTCTAGCATTAAATGGTAATTGCTGAGTACTGGAAGAGAGAAAAGGGCTCACCAAATTAAGAGTCATTAAGCGGGAGAGTGAGTTCAGCACGGCACTGTGATGCCTATGAGCTAATTTCTCTATCTTGTACAGAGTATTGCCAAGTGAAAACGTGGTCTCTCCACATTATAATGCAAATTCAAACCTGTGCTTAGCTTTGCAAGTAATTACTGTGGCAGAACAAAACAGCACAGTTAATAGGTTCAAAGTATTCCATCAAACAAGGAACAAGAAAACTACCTTTGTGAGCAAATATGGCTTTTGTCTGTGGTTCAGGTCCCACAATCAATGTATACTAAACAGCACTTTGGTCTCTGCATAGATTTTAATTTGTCAGACAACAACTTGATTCAGATGTGTCTCTTTCAAAGGGAATTGAAGCAAATAGATTTCTCGGTGTCATGGCGGACCGCGGGAAGTATTTCCCCCTTGCATGAGAGCAAACAATGAGGGCAGTGTGCGCCTTTGATCAAGGGCATGTTGATGACAATGAAGAATCTGCAGGCTGCCCCAAGAGTGTTGTAACCCTTCCTTCAAAGTACACTTGTTTTTTTTCTGTCACAACATCCCAGATATCTGCAGCTCTACTTGTCGAGATCAGTCAGAATTACCAGCAAAGCATCGCTGAGCTAAAACTGCTGATTGCAGATTTTGATGAGTTTGATGCTCTGTGATACACGAGTACAGACATCCATGTTCTTTAACTTCATCCACAAAATAATTCAGAATCGACATGATATCAGTTTAAATATTTGTATGAGTGTGTGCGAGTGTGTTTCTGTTTTCCTCAGGCCATCCGCTGCCACTACTTGGTCCACACTTCCTGATCTGGATCAGCGAGAGAGGCAGAAAGGGCAATCCTCTGTGACTGGCACTGACCCCGGTGCTGCTGCTGGGTCAGGGACTGGGCCAGTGGCACCAGCTGGGTTCCGCCTGCCACTTGTGATACATACTTAGTATCATACAAATGCAGACAGCGCATGGGGGCCGCAGTGCCAGTGGGATATGAAGATGTTGGATCTTCATGTTTCTGTGTCCACAGTTGATCTCAATTGCGAAAGCAAACATCTGACACTGTCTCAAGAGGAGAGGACATTTGGAGCAATGATGTTCTAAACTAAACTAGTGATTCATCAAAAGGAAATAATTCAAGCAACACATTGATCACACAAATCATTTGAACAATAACGAAGCAAAGTGTTGCAACTTTTTCTGTCTGAACACTTTGATCACTGAGGGTAACAGGATGGAATGGAAATGGAATCACAGAACTGAGAATCGCAGAGAATCATGTTGAGAATCAATTGTGCCAAAGTAGCAAGGAAGTCTAATTGCATTTCACCTTGATAGAACTGGAAATAGCTTGGATGGTTCTAATTAATCAGAGAATGGGCAACTGCATAGTTGTCTTTCAATTGAGCCTGCAGTTTCTAACATTCAGAGGTTTAATTAGGAACCTTTCCAATTTGCCTGCCTTAAGTAAGGAATTAATTAAGGCTCCAATTAGGCTCTGAGAGCTTGCAAATTAGTAGATCCTTAAATACAGAGAGCGGTGGACACTAATCATTGGAGATAAATGTCAGCTCCTAGCAGGACAAGTAGTTTACTGCACCAGTGAGTGAATATTGTTCTCGTCAAAACACTGAACAGAGATGACACTCCAGACTCAATAGCGTCCGATCTCAAATGGGGAGAAGCATTTAATAAAAGCCCTAATTGTTGACTGGAGACAGCACGTTGGACTCTTGTGCTGGTATCTCCTCTTCTACTTCGACTCGCGTGTTTGTGTTGGGGTTTGTCTGACATGCTGTAGTTTACCATCTTTGTTTCACATTTTAGCCAAACAGAATTCCTCAGGAGTGACCTGTTGTTGATTCCTGGATTTGTATCCTTTTACCTCGATTGTTTGCGTCGCTGGTCTCATGTCCTGCTAGTGAAGGCTTCTAACTTCTATTGGTCCACCCTAGTTTCCCAGTTTGTCGATCACGGGGTCCAATCCTCACATTGTCGTCACGCCCCTCTAGATGAGAGTGGAGCGGGTGAGGAAAACAAACCAGGAGAGAGGAGTTGGAACGACGAGCTTCATTTTGAAGCATCAGTGGAATATGTGCTGTGCAACTGTTTTATCTGTATTGATGGAGGATTTTGCACTTGTAACCTGTCAGATGAGCAGAGAAATTTACACAAAACGTGTATGAATCGTACAATTCTTAAGTAACTTACAGATTTTGTGATTACAAAAAGTATTGGCCATCATGGTATAACCTGCAGCCTGGATACCTGATCCAAGGCCGATGGGTCTACCCTCTGTGCTTGCTGTGTGTGTGTGTGTGTGTGTGTGAATACAAACTTTGCTTTAATATGTGTATTTGTGGCTGCAGCCATCGGGGAGATTAGCTATATTGTTTATACATCTGTGTTGTCTGCAGTTATCTTATTCAGCTGCCTAATATTGTTTCTCTGCGTGGTGTCCACAGACTTTTTGAGCTCTGTTTATTGTTGGTTGTGTAAGTGAATTCTCTTCCTGGTTGATTCTAGCGAAGCCAGTTAGTTGTATGACAGAGCAACACCAATGCTCGTGGGTGCTTTTGGGTTGCAACCTGAGGTGGAAAAATGTGACCAAGCTGTAAAATATAGTATTTTCCAGCTGTGTGTCATGCTCCTTTTACACCACAGAAACTGAAAAGACTTCAGCCAAGGACACACCTGTGTAGCCTCGCTCCAGCTCCTTCAGCGAGCCTGTCTCCTCACTTCAGATGCATTTTAGGAACAGAAACCTGTCAAGGTGAGACACTGAGATAATTTTTTTTGGCTGGAATTATGGGAAATGTGAAGAGTCGTGGTTCTCCTGTACAATCTCTACATCTGGGTCTAGTTAGCACACGACACGATTAGATTACCGTTGTGTGCTAAAATGGGTGTTTTTGAAAATAATGTCAGGCACTGCATTGTAGTTCTATGTTGAGTCACTGGTCAATCACACAATAAAACCCAAGACTGTCAAGAAAAATATTTGCCCACTGAGCCAGACACGGAGGCAGCTCAGACTCTTTAATCCAGGCACCCCCTTTTTCTTTCACTTCTCCTTGCAGAGCGTTCCGAACCTGCTGCGAAATTGAATTTTCCACCAGTGTGTATATGTGAACCAGCCAAGCACTGCATTGTCAGAGCACTCAATTAGCTCCCAAGGCAGAAGCCAAAATGTTTTCCAACAGCAAATGTATTCCTCACAGAGCAAGCGCACATTAGCATAATGCTTCTATTATTATAGAACAAAGTTAGGATGTCTTCCCAAGGTTGGGAAAGAAAAACAGCAAAAACAACATGAAGCTTTTATATGAACACCTCTCCATGTTAGACTAATGCATGGAGAGGTGTAGCATTCATCGTCGATACATTTTAACCTCTTGGTAAAATGTCTCGTTAGCATTGGTAAATACCCTTGGTGGCGTAGCAGCAAGAGGAAATGTGCACTTGACAATTTATTAGATATCTACATCTCATGCAGTATCGTACAAAAGACCTGCAGTCAGCCTTCCTTCATGAGGATTAGATGATGTCAGTCATTTACACGGAGTCTGTTTGAGAGAGGAATTGATTTTGTTTCCAAGTCATTTTGGAAGCTGTAATTTGTGGTGCTCCTACATGTTTTGCCAGCCCTTATTCATATGAGTGGGGAGTTATAACCCAGCACAGTTCAACAAATTACAACCTTCAAAATGACCATCAAAATAAATCAGCTCCTCTCAATCCATAATCCTCCTGAAGGGAGCGCTCGTTGAAGGGCTGTTCTGTCACAGTGGGTTTGCAGGGTTACTGCAAGTGAGTGTGGAAGGACCTCCCCGTGTGCGTCTGAATTCACTACCGGAGTCCTTGGAAGGTACGATAGCTTATTGTGTGTATTTATTTCATATTTTGATGTATGTCCTATTTTAACTGAGCAAGAACAGACAAGCAGATAAACATTTTTCTGACAAAGTGACATTGAACTCGCAAAAACAAACTTCTCTTATATTTCTTTCTGAATGAGTGGCTGAAAAGAGGCAACAGACCATAAAGCAGAAGGACAAAAGCAAGCCCCGACAGTAACGCGCTCACTCTTGTTTGACTGGCGCCTCATTGTCATAACCCTCTCACGCTCAGTATTAAGGTGCAATGATGCTCCTGTGCTTTTCCGCCTGCCCAGGCTGCCATTTCACATCAACACACACACACACACACACACACACACACACACACACACACACACACACACGACAACACTTATTACAACACATTAGGATGAGACAAGAATGGAAGGCTTTGGAAGGGGTCCCACTCTCACCCTGTGCTGGTGTTAATTGCAGCCTTTCTCACAGAGAGTTTGGGGCAGATCACTCACACGTCCAGTTTCAATCTTGAGTGGTGACGTTTAAATTGGAGTTTCTGTCTGTGACTTTAAAATGTCACTTTATCCCTCGCTGGCTGCTTTTTATAATCATCACAATGTGTTATCTAATCATGAACCGGCTAGAGTTTATAAAAATGCAATATTGGTGTTAATTTCCTTTGACGTGCAATATTCTTACCATATGAAAAGTTCGGGAGAAAGCAAAGTAAATATGTTAAATTAATATACTTCACTCATTTGCTACTCATTCTGAAGCTTAATTAATTATAAATGGAGTGAAGGGCTTTAAGATCAAGATGTAAACCATTTGCTTGAGCGACGTGGAAAAGCACTTTTCCGTTTGTATCCCTGTTGGGTAAAATGTCAAGTGGTGATGTATGTACAGCATCAAGGTGCAAGATGGAAGCCAAAAGATCTCCATCAGCTGATGCCAGACGCCCCCACCCCCCCACACGCACATCATCGTCGGTCTTAACATGTTGATGCATATTCAAGTATTGTTGTTGTTGTTGTTTTTAACGAAAGAACAAAAAATGCTTTTAAAGATTGTCTTAAGAAAGAAAAAAAATCATGTGACCTCACGATTGGCAGCTGCTCAGAGTGAGGCGGCTTCTGTTTGGAATTGTAGCTTGTTGTGTGTTGTATATTCGGACATGAAGACGGGAGGCATCATCACCATAGCTGCAACTGTCACTTCCAAACTTTCAAAATAAAATCTTCTGGAGGATTGCAATTACTTGAGATCAACAGGACCGCTGCACTTCAACTTTCTCATCACCACTGTGCAATGTAGTCACACCCACATCTGAGGTACTTAACTTTACATCACTGACGATCTATAAACGTATGTTTTTTTGATTTGTGCGATCTGTAAAGCTTGTCAGTTGAACTTCCTGAAGCTTCCAGTGGAGCGCCGCTCAGATTAGTGCAGCCGGTGGCTATAATGCAGAGACAGCTCCAGGATTAACCTTGTTTTAAATGTGCACTGTGAAAAAGATTGGTTGACCTTGCTGTGACCTAGGCTTGAGAAAAAACTGTTGCACTTGATAGAAACTGGCTGTTAATGGACTTCACAGTGCCAAGAAATGCCCTGACGACATATGCTCATGTTTGAGATTAATATTGTTTGCCTTCCAACACTCACTACTTGCTATAGCTTCAAATTAATTTCCCTCTTTGGCAAGTCTTTTTGGCCCCTGTCCCTTGGCAGACCTCTAAAGAATATTTCCCCCTCAGAATGACTCTGATGTAATTTTCTTATTTGCTCTGCTCTCACATGCGTTAGCCAGTAATGGTCATCAACAGCATCTGCAGGACTCGCTTCAAGGCTCGTCTGCTCACACTATTCTGAGAAGTGATGTACCGAGGTAAACAGAATCCAGTCCAGAGGCTTGTTTTGTAATGTTGATGTCTGGACCAAACTTGGTGCTCACTGGGTCAGGAGAGGAGGCGAAGCAATGCAGAAACAGGGGAAGAGGTCTCTTTAATCCTCCCCATTAACAGGGTCCATTGCCAGAGAATGGGTCAGCTGGATTCTCTGTTCGAGATGAGCTGCACTTCCTGAGAAATTGAAACAGGATGATGGAGATCAGTAACAATACCGGCTGGATAATCGTGCCCAAATCACAGCCATCTGCTCCCAATCTCCCCCCCGATCTACACGCACTCCTATCAAGCCCTCCCCACCAAATCTCTAAATCCCGACAATCTGTAGCACTCAGTTTAGGACCTCTGTTAATCCACCTAGCAAGCCCACATTACTGGACAGGAAGGTACAAGATCCAGCAGGCAATTCCTCCCTCTAGAAACCAAATTTGAGTTGTTATGTCAAATTCTTTTTCTTGCATCACTACATATTGCGGTTTGATTATTAATGGTGATGGTTGCTCTTAAAGCAAGCAGATGGAAGCTTATATCAGTGACTGAATAAATAGTAGCTATGCAGAGTGGAAAGGAGACTTGTTGGAAAATACCTTGACTGCAAGCCTGATGTGGGTGGAATACATTAGATGTGTGAAAAGCTGTTTTTTGGATGATGTGAGTCAAATACATATTGCCACCAGAGGGAAAGTCTTCACTCTGCTGCTACAATATAATATACTCTTTACGAGTAACAAAGTCTGACCTGCACATTCAAACCAAAGAGTGTGGACTTGAGGTCACTTGTGCACTGCTGGGAATGAACTGTCCTCTGCAGGCTTGTATCTAAAAGGCACTTTCTGCAACCTGAAATACCAATTGGTGAACTGTTGAGTTTGATAGGATGAGAAATCTTGATAAATGAAATGTACCTTGACTTCTCCTGATGAATCCACTCGGCTGCAAACCTCAACCCCAGTGCCTTTTATTATTGCCTGGAATCCCACCGTTTGTGATTGGAGTGACCGCCACAGAGGTCAGTAATCAATACATTTTCTCTTGAGCATCAACAGGGAGAGTATTAGAGAGCAAGTGATGTAACAATTCCCTTAAAATGATGTAGAAAAATAAAGCAGGTTCACCTGGAGCACATATTCTGATGTATGCACGAGAACTATTTTTCTGCTTTTGCAAAGAACAGACACGTGGTAAAGTGTTGTTCTGTGTTTTTGACCATTCTGTGCAATACTCTGCAGAGAGCAATTCTGATTTGCTGCATGTATGTGATTAAAGCAACATTTTGTATAATGCTGCTTTAGCAGCTCTCTGTTCAAATTATAAATCTGCTCATGAAACAATAGGCTGACTGCAGCATTTTGTAGTGTTATCTTTCCTTCTGGGGCTATCTGAAGGTCTTTCTGGCCGTATACATGCCACGCCAAGGGACAGATATCCTCCACTACTCACAATATATCTTCCTTTCAAAGAGACACTGGGGAACAAAGCAGAGGAGCACTTTCCACATCACTTATATACAGTTACATTCAGTACAGACGAACTGATCATTTTTAATCATGCCATAAACTGCATTTGGTGGAATGTTTCTGCAACATTTTGTGTTCCTTTCTTTCCTTTCATTATTGTTGTACCAAGGAATCGGCCATAATTTGAAAAGCCAGTTTGGAACAGGCAGTTGACAACGAGCTCAATGTGACTTTGAAACCAAATACTGGTTGAATGGTGTCCGGATTTGAATCCTCAGTGTCAAGTGCAAACAGCCCTTTATCAACATGAAAGCAGCCATCCAGCCACGCCGAGCGGCATCACGCTGTGACCAACAGTCACATGACAGCGAGGGGCAGAACAAGGCTAGTCACCTGGTTAACTCCTTTGTTTAGCAGTTTGGGAACTGTTGTTTCCTTTACATTACAAGGACACTGCTCACCCTTGGTTTTAATAAATCCATAATTACAAAACACTTGTTAGAATGTCTTATAATGTCATTAAAAGTATGACCATTGTTGTGAGTTATTGACTGCAATGATTTGAATGTCCTTGTCAGTCACAGGCCACCACATGATACGTTTTAGGAACATATTTTAAGTCAGTCGGTCAGTGAGTCATCTTCATGGATCAACACTGACTGTAAACCTACTGGCAAGTTCTTGTCCTCGCTGAACTAAGAACTGACCATCTCTCTGAGGGCAGCTTAGATTCTTCGCATCTTCTTTTGAGATGCAGGAGGCTCAAAGGAGCTGGCGGGCGTCTCCGATTTCCTTTCCAGCAAGAGCACCCCAGGAGCATTGAACCTAAGTAGGATTAGACAACAGAATGCAGCCACATTTGTTTCTTTAAGTCGTGTCCCTCGCCTCTGCAGTGGAGTGGTTTCTTTAGTGAGATCGAGTTTGCTTCAAGGTCCGTTGGTTGCCTTTGTGTTGAGGAGACTTCTAACCATTTGGAATCCTTTTTAACCATGCTTCTGTACATTTTGCAATATCTTATAAATTGCCGTATTGATTTCTGCTAAAAGAAAAAGCTTATTGGACAGTGTACAGCAGATACTGATCAGTGTATTCTGACTGAAGAAATATTGAAGAGTTTCATAAGGCTGTCTGGACAAGAATGCAGCACTGTCGTGTTTGTCGTGTCACTGTGTCTCTTGTGCAGTCTGCGCTAACGCGAGAGTTCTGGTACTTTGGTAGTTATTTCGGCATTGTTCGGCTACGACTCTGTCAGGAAGTTGACCTGAAAATCTGTTCTACGAGTGAACAGGCAGCAGCTGTGGATTGGCCCCTGAAATCCTCTGAATTTATGGGACACAAGGACCTTTTTCAAGTCA
The DNA here is from genome assembly GCF_037954235.1 of Aulostomus chinensis. NCBI lineage: Eukaryota > Metazoa > Chordata > Actinopteri > Syngnathiformes > Aulostomidae > Aulostomus > Aulostomus chinensis. Next base: position 1,585,156 of record NC_141329.1, read on the forward strand.
GAAAGTGACCACAGTCCTTGCATTTATTTTCTGAATGATAAGAGTGTAGAAAGTTTGGAATATTTGTCATGTTATGATGGTTTTACATTTTTAAGCATGTTGAGGGCTCCCAATCTGCATCAGAAGAAAGTAGATGTCAATCTTTGAGCTCTGCATTTATGTTTTCGTAATTATTGACATTTCTTCAATGTTGGGTCACTGAATCATGATAAGCTTGTAGAGATGACATAGAATGAAAAACCTCAGGGTTAAAATTCCTGACTTTGGAGACACCAAATCATCGTTGCGAACACTGGACCTGAGTTGCTATGACAACTAGTGATGGAGGCATGTTGGGGGAATTCAGCATGGGGTGCAATGTTGTTGCACAATGCCAGTCAGGATCCATCAGAAAGAGAGCAAATAGGTGTTATATGGAGTATTCCTATTGTTATGAATAGTTCTTCAAAACAAACAACAATATCCCCCATAAAAATATTTAAAAAATGAACCCCGTGAAGTCCTCAATGTACGTACTGCTCCAAACAGTCCTCGAAACTTGTAGTGGTCATGTGATCAGAGATATGACATGCAGGCTCCATTCCTTATCATTTCGAACCCACACTCCTGCTGTAATTAAGAGGTTCATAAAGCATCTGGTTAACGGATCAACATTTATAGTTTCATTCAGTGCTGCAGGTATACAGCAGGAACGGAGAGTCAAGGTGAGCTTCTGAGACGTGGAACACCAACGACTGTTCTTTGGCGAGGATTATCTCCAAGCGTCCCAGCAGCCATCCATTTAAGTGACTTTATCATTACCAGACGTAGAGTATGGATCGACAGACTGAAATGAAAAAGCTGGGAGAGGAATGGCACTTGACATACACTGGTGTGAGATAGCATGCTTATCTTGGTATTCTGTGAAAAGGAGGCATTTTCCCAGATTGTAGTGTTTGTGGTGTGATTGTGAGGCTGGGGAGTCAGGGTGGGGTTTGAGTCCTGGGTGGACTGGTGGGAGGAGTAAGATGAAGGATCTCACTGGTGAACTTGTAAATTGAATTGGCTTCTCAACCTTTTCCTGAAAACTGTCTTTTTCTTTATTTTTCCTCCATCTTCATATTTGAAAGCAAGCAAAGCACCACTTTAGCACTTCACAGCGCACGAGATAATTCCACCTGTTTGGATGCATTCGCTGCATGCGATGGCTGCATTACCGTTTATCACCACCAGTCAGACTGGGCAGAAGGGGATGCCATCATTAATACCCTGATAAACCGCTGCTCCATTCACATCCACTTTGGGAAAAACAAAGCAAAATAAAATGCTTCTTCTGCAAGTCTGGTTACGTTTGGGCGTGAGAACATTGGCTTGGATTAAGATGACTGTTGTCTCCCTGGTTACAGATGACTGTTGTCTCCCTGGTTACAGATGACTGTTGTCTCCCTGGTTACAGATGACTGTTGTCTCCCTGGTTACAGTAACAACTGCAGGCTTCAGGATTCAGTTGTAATTTTAATATCACTTCGGCATGTGAATCTTTGTATGTAAAAACTGTGCAACAAATCCTAATAAATAGTAGGCAGAATGTAATAAATACGCTTTCCTTCCACTCCACCTTGTTGGGTGGCTGCTTTATCATGAATGATGGACTGAGGGTGTGGAGGTGGGCTTCTTAAAAAAATCCCCAATGATCTGAGACTGGAGCTAGCAGCGCCAGAGATTGCATTATCTCCCCATTGGCTGTTTACAAAGCCTAAGTGATAAGAGAAATGACTCCGTAAATAACTAATACATCCCTGTAAGCTCTCTTCCTCTGTGGTGTGTGTGTGTGTGTATTTGATACACTCATCTACCACTAAACTGCTCTCAATTAACTGTGTGATTGTTTTTACCAGATTGGCCCCAGTGATTAGTGTGTGTGTGTGTGTGTGTGTGTGTGTGTGTGTGTGTGTGTGTGTGTGTGTGTGTGTGTGTGTGTTAACAAATTGAAGATTGCCCTGATCAAGGTCGTTCTGGAGGAGAACCTGATTAGAATTGTATAAGAAGATCTGTAACATATCTCGCCCTCGGTTGCTGTCGGTGTTGCCAACTGTCAGTAAAGACAAACTCGTCTTGTTTTGATTCAATAAACCATTCACTGAGACATCCTGATCGGACTTGGTTATGGCTGATAATACGTTGAAAAAACTTAAAAAAATATTCCACTGCTCTACTAGATGAGGTCATTTAAATGCATGGCAGGACACACTGCTAAAGATCCTTATGGAAAATGATTTTTCAGGCTCTCAGTGCGTGCAATGCAAAATGCAATTTCCACAACTAATACAACCACATATTTTGGGTTCCTTAATTTGCAGTTAGAATGTCTGACCATGGGTTTGCAGGGGTTTTATTAAACAAAGAGTGCTTTTACTTTTTGGCGGTAAATTGCATCCATTCCCAGTGTCTCCGCTATCACTGCAATACCTTCTATAATGATGGGAGTTTGCACAGCCCTAGCAGGGATGTATGCTGCACCCGTCACCCTCCAGTTCCATCACCTCCTTCCTTTGCATTTAACAAGCAGCTTGGTATCACAACCTAGAATCAAAGCTCAATCACTTCTCCTTGCTGCACAGATTAATCTGAGGCACTCAGCATGAAATTAAGAATTGATTATTGTAAGATGATTCTGCTTGGTTAACTCGATTCAGTGGCGTTCGCTCACACAGACAGACATGCCATCCTGTCCCCGCGGCTCTGACATTAATTCTCTTAAAGCTGTAGGTGACCTCACTGTTTAAAGATTTACGCTGGTGAGACTTTGCTCTCGGTGTCCTTGCCAACGCGCTCTTCTGCTCTCACAAGTGACAGCCACAGCCTTTGTTGCCATTACAGATGAAGAACAGAGGAATCAGCCGAGCGGGCTCTCATACGTTTTTAATGTAATTGCAGCTGTGCTCCTTGGCAAGAACTCGTCATTGTCCATCACAACTTTGTTCAAGATTCTGCTCCCGGCATGGCCGAGATGAGAGGAGAATAAACAACTTGTTTGCTGCGATGGTCGGCACTGTAGTGGCAGGCGCTCGCTACCTGTGTGACACACAAGTTCTCAAGAGTCAAAATTTCCGAGCAAAGCTTTTGATGAGTCGTGGTTCCTCCCTCACTTCTGCGGCTTCAGCTCAGAACTTCTCAACAAAGCAAATGCCACAGTTGTGATGAATGACGACAATAAATGCAACACGTCGGCCAAAGGTTCCTAACTGAATCCAGCGCATGCGGCTGTGTGTCGCAGGCCCATCTAATGCGATGTCTCTGTATGGATGCGTGAGACTGTCTGACTGTCGGTCTCACCTCATATTGAAAGCCGATCATTGTCACTCCGTAGCTGTAATCCTTCACGTGTGGCTCCTGACCGAGGCGACTATCTTGAGATAAGTCTTTGGGGTTTATGGACACATAGAGAGATCCATCTGGGGAGCCTGACTGGTATCCCTCTCTTACCCAGCGTATTTCCTTAAATAACCATCTTTGGACTAATCTGTAAAAAAATCTGTCCCGTGGATGATGATGATTATCAGGTTTTACTCCTTAATAAGGCGAAGCAGATAAGTGGGTATTTTTTTAACTTAAATGTGCTTAATTTTATTGTGATTAGGAAAATCCAAAGCTTCATCTTCATACAGTTTCTTTCTTTTTTTAAAAGTCTGATTCAATTATATGCTTTTAATTAGCAAAGATGAGGCATCGCTTAAATCAAAGAACAACTCAAATCACGGTTTCTTTTAATGTCATGTTGAGGTGAGTAAGAGGTGGGAGGTGGAAGGTCTCATCATGACCGTTCCAAGTGAGTAGGTCATTGTTTTTTATGGCTGTTTATTTACTGTCACCCACCCCCGGCTCTTTAGTTCATCCTCCCACTATAAAAGAGACTCAGTTGCTGGTTTGCTTGTGGCCAAATGAGCTCCCACTCTCTGAGCTCACTCGTTGGGGGGGCTCGATGTGTCATTTAGCATGGCAGCAGTGCATACTTATTTGTCACTCTATTTTGAGGCTTGATTGACGGGCCGACAGCCTTGACTTTCTTGCAGGCGTTGTGGAGCCTGTTATTATGCATACATTACCATTCTGATAAACACATGGCCGGCCATTGAGGAAATAATTACATGCCATTACTCTACTTTCTGGAAAGTGTGTTCTGTATTGTGCACGTCTGCATGCACACACAATCGTTTGAGCATTTCATCTCATAAATATGATCTCTGCTCTGGTCGTTCCTCCCTGTCCATTAATGAGCTCAATGGCATCGTCTCTCATTTGGGAAGCACTCTGCTGAAACTCATCTTTATCGCAGCTTTCATAACCCACACAAAATCCAGCGGTTTTTTTTGTTGTTGTTGATGTTGGCTTTTGTTTTATTTTTTCTTGCATGTGAATCATTTATCGTGGTAAAGTTAAGTTAAACTACACTAGTTTGATCTAAAAAAGGGTGTGTGTTTATGTATGTGTGTGTGTATATGTGTATATACAGTATATATATGTATATGTGTATATATATTCAAAGTCATTTCAAGCAATAGTGTTAATGCAAGTAGTACGTTGGTTAACTCTTCTCCAAAATAACACCTTAGTCAAACAACCACATTTCAAAACTGATATTCGTATTAAAGTTGGCAGGTGACATTAACGTCACCCTTGGGTCCAGCCAGGACGCAGTGGGCTAATTATAGTTTGGCGAGCAACATATTGACTAACTTCCCAGAGGCTTTCAGTCACCACCTAAATCGAATTCTGTCCACAGTACAATGACATGCAGTATCAATCAAGCTGCCTGTATCTCCCAACACCTCCCATCTGATTGATGGGTGGTGGCAGTGAATGATCATCAGAGTGCCAGTTGCTTGTCTTGACTCATCGACACAACTTTGACATGAACTTCTCAATGCTAGTGTTTAAACATTTCCAATAAGCAGGAGAAGCTGCGTTTTGCATTTAGACTAACATTATGTGTTGTGGCGATTACAGCCCCCTCCTTATACTTTGATCTGCAATCCTGACACTTTGTGAAATATACAAGTGTCAGCAAATGCAGTGTATTCGTTTCCCAGGGCACTCTTAAAATACATTTATAAAACCATGAAGCAAACAATAAAAAAGGCTACGAGTTGCAAGTCTTGCAGAAGGTGTCGGATTATGCTCGAGTCAGCCAAGCTAATTCAGTCTTACTCTTTGAATTTTGTTATACACTTTCCTGCACCGAGTTCTATGCATATGTTTATGTGTGGGTGTTTACATACCTCCATTTGTTTAGTAGGAGTGTTTGAGAGCTATGCGTGCTGGCTGGGGTCAGGGACCCTTCGGAGCAGTGTCTGTATGCCTATGAAATTTGCAACATCTATAAATTCACACTCTGTCCTCATGTCGGCTCTGTCTGAAAGGGGAGCCCTCTGCTGGCCCCAGTGGGAGGAACCCACTCTCCCCCAGTGAATGTGGAAATGGTAACATGAAATATGTCAAGCCGACAAGGAGGACCTGCAGGTCCTCAGGGAGCCATGTCGGTTAACTGCTGTCGACTAAGCCAGGTATTTGGTGCACATTGACTCCTATCTTATGGGGCCCCCATTGGTAAATCAAAGACAGCAAACACTATCCACCCCTTTGTACCTTGAACAGAGCTCAGGCACCTCTGGGGAAACAGAGCTTACGTGAATGAATGCCTAATGCCTGAGCGCCAAAGGGGGCTGCCCGGCACTAGAGCGGAAACTGACTGCAAAAGTGAGAGCAATGCGATGTGATTGTCAGGCTCTTTTAACACATAGTCCTAGCGAGAGTGGGGCTTTCAATTATTCAACCTTTTTCTTTGTCCTTGAAATGCACATTAGTCTTGTTTCATTCGCTATGTGTTAACAAGCAATGTCTGTCCTGCTCCAGCAAGGATGTGGCTGTCAGCACCATTACACTTCATTGCTTTTTTTGGAAGGGGTGGGTAAAAGGCCAGACTGTTCTCCTCAGACGCCACTTTGGAAGCTGCCAGGCTGACAAATAAATGCAACCTTTTTTTTTTAAACAGCTTAGGCCTGCAAATCACACCAGCAGTCACCTGAGTGTGCAGACGACTGGTTGTGAAAAGTTGGACCTAAAATGTTAGAACATGGTATTTTTTCAAATGGAGTTCATGTGAAGGAGAAGTAACAAACCTCAACAGCACCACAGATTACTGCCTCATATATAATTCTTGAAATTAATCAGTGCTCCTCTCAAGATATTTGGTAAAAAGTAATCGAATATTCATGAAGGAAAACTGTATTGCAGAGCATTTTTTTTTTGTAAAACTGCATTATTTTTTTGCCTCCAGGTGTACGCCAGGACAAGAGTAACCATGGAAATGGCAAAGCTTTAGCCTGAGCAGTCATACAGCACAGATATTATCTCACTCTTTGCTAACAACAGCATTTACTCACAGAACAGAAAGAAGACAGTCAAGGTGAGGAACTGAGTTTGAAATGCTAAAGACCGGAAGCTATAGCAGGAGATTCAGCAGGTTGTTTAAGAATATCTCAAACTAGCAAAAAAAATCTTGATCTTAACCAGACGAATTCAACGTTTAACCAAAAGGGTTTTTTTTTTGTGTCTTTTAATCACTTTAAACTTCAGAAATGTAAAATAATAATCTTTACACTACGACAAATACATATGGAGAGGACATGCCTTACCTGTAAACACGCTAAAGGCATTGTTATGTGAAAACTCTTTCTATCCCCTTTACCTGTATTCTCGTCTGCAGAATCAATCACCGCATTGTATGTACAGTGTTTTCTCTTCAGACTGGCTTATATAGCAGAGCTGACCTGAATTTCAACATTGTCTCAAGACTGGTTCTTTAACGTGTGCCAGCCAGCACAGCTTGAGTGCTTATATTTAGACAAGTCTGCCGTCTGCCCCCAAATTACTCATGCTGCGGCTCCCCTGGGATTCCTGTTAGCTCATCCACCGTTTCGTTTCTTCAAAAAGGCAAAGGGGCTGTGACCTTTCTTTGCTGCCTGTGGTGTTTGTCCTTTGCATGGTGCCATACCTTGACCTTTGAAGTCCTTTTAGATTCTTGCAGGTAATCAATTAGCTGCTTCTTAGACTATCACAGACAAAGGTGAGCAAGACAGTCATAATGTGCGTTTTATAAAATATTGTTTTTTAATGATTGATTCGCTTCACTAGCCTACCGAGTGTGTGAACTGAAGTATGGAGTGTGAGTGTGTGGCGTTCTCTCTTTGTACACGAGGAATGGTGTTGGGTTTTTGAGGCTTTTTTTCCTTGTAGTTTAATCGAAGGACTCGGTGAAAATGTCTTGGGTGGTTTGAAGATTGTTAATGTGTGAACTTGTCTTCTTTCTCTTCCCTAAAGATTTGGGGATGCAGGCAACAACCAAATAAGTCTGGAATGATGATGGCCATTTGGCACCATTTTAGTGTGTTTGCCTCTTGTTTATCCTCCTTAGATTTCGATGTGGTTGTTTTTCTTTTCTGCACTTGTGTAGCGGACGTGTCCCTAAAATGATTTTACTGCAAAGTCACTCAGCTTTTCAGCAGGATTAAAAATTCCCTCTGATTGGGAAAGTGGACTTCCCTTGTGGCCGCAAAGCCTGTTAGGTGGAGCGTCAACCTTCAACCTGTAAAGGAGGTCAGTCCTCTGCTGGGACGATGAAGCGGGTGGTCATGGCTGCCTCCCTGTGAGTGGGTGGGATTTTGCAGTGTTTATCGGCGGGTGTGAAAGTTATTCAGCATGAATAATTGTGTGTACACGTGACTCAAAGGTTGGAGTAGGAGGAAGCTCTGGGTGAGTCACAGAGATTCAGGTTTGACAGGAGGGCAAATACCAACGCTGGTGGAGTGGATCTGAGATGACAGATAGGCGGGGACTTGAAGGGGAGAGCATGTCTAAAACCCTACTGATGAAATGGTGAGACTGTTCAGCTAAAGCCTGTTGAGAGGTGTGACAACAGCCTGATGGGTAATGGCTCCGACCATTTGATCTGCTTCCACAGGATGACATCATGGCGAATAAAATACAACATTGCTTTAGACTTTGGAATAAACATTCTTACGGGTTTAAGTCTACATTTGCATGGTTTGTTTTTAGCATTCAGCCAGTGTGACTCGAGGAGGGCAGACAAGCTGATGTGTTTGTCAGTCCTTCACTTTGTTCCAGACTAGAATGTCTCAACATGTATTGAATGGATTTGCATCATGTCATCATTATGCAAATTCTAAATAATTTGCTATCTAAAACCTGGAACTAAATTAGGATTGTTGAAAGTCTGGTTCCAGGAGGAATTTTGATTTCAAGATGTTGTTTTGTTATTTTGGTTACATACGTATCATGAGGTCTGTGGTTCACACTTTCTTGTTATTGTCGTGTTCTGTTTTACGGCATCACAATGTCTGTAAGTACCTCGTGAAGCTTGAAGTGTTTGAGTCTTAACAACTGTGGTTGCTGACGAGCAGCTGAACAAGACTACTAGTTTGTTCACGATGTTGATTGTCATCTCAGAGAAAAGAGCACAAGCACATATGTAGTGACAGTGAAGCCATACAGTATGGATGCGGTGTAGCATCAGGCTTTGTTCCTCCAACTATTGACTTCATGCTTCAAATGTCATGTCACTGGTGTTCGTATGGGAATGGAGAAGATTATCACGCTTATTTTCTGAAATCATTGAAAGTCCAGTGTAAAAATCCTGTGGAACCCACGGAGAGGAACAAGGACACCTTGGTACAGCTGTGGCTGCGGTCACGGCGCCATGCTGCCATTAGCGTCCACTAGCGTCCACGGAGAGAAGTCTTCAAGCTTGGTCTTAGCTTGGGTGCTGTATGCCATAGATTTTTGGAAAAGCATCTGAATAATATCCAATGACTCTTAGTTTCAAGGGTCAACGCCAGCAAACAAAGCATACCCACATCCACTCATGTTGTCAGGCAGACTTCTCTTCCATTTCATTTATTTTTGTCCATCCCTCACCTTTTATCTCTGCCTGTGACTCATTTCATTCTCTTTTTTCCAACCTCCTAAGGCTTACCTTAAGAAGTACACACACCACTTTATCACTCTGATGAATCTAGTGGGCTTCTCAAGGAGAGGCCGTCCGACCGTAATGCAAAGACAAATGCCCCCTGTCCCCCGTCAACCGCTTCTTATGTTTAATGTGATGCAGAGAGACAGGTTGATTAAAAGAAGGTTAAGAGATGTGCCGGGGCCGTCACTCAGCCGTCATGACAGACTGGTGACAAGCGGGTCAAGGGTGTTGCAGCCCAGAGACGGTGGGAGAAGAATGGAAACGGTCCCCCTAGAACACTCCATTCAGACACTCGGACCTTCAAACCTTGTGACTCTCCTTGTCTCCCCTTGCTCTCCCTGAGCCTCCACAGCTCACATGGATTTACTACCATACAGGTGTTGCAGGGAAACATGTCGGCCATGCTTTAATTAAGCCAGACATTTACTCAGGAACAGCAGCAAAGTCACATTGAGGAGAATGGGACCTGGAGGGATGAGAGTCTTCTCCTCCTCCTCTCACTTTGTCTTATTGAATGACACAAATTTATTGGGCTCCATAATTCAAAATGGGCTGTAGTTTCTTTCTTTTCTACAGATCAGAGCTGATTATGGATGTGACAGAGAAAACCAGAATAAATTGTCAGGATGGTATTTGTTTTACATGAGACTTTGCATACAGTCTGCAGATTAGAGGAGCACTGTGCTGTATATGTTAAAATAAACGCTATTGACTGGTAAATAGTGTGTTTCATATTTCTCTGAAGGCTGTGACTGTTTTCTCAGACGTGTCGTTTGACCATGAACTCACCGTATCTGTGGAAAATAGCCTCCGTACGAGAGAAAGGGAGAGGAAGTAATTCCCCCTGAAGCTGTTCTACCGTACTGGATCTGGATCTGAGATCCGTGGCAGTGTTACATCTGCTTAGAGTCACATCAACGCACACAGACATGGGTGCTGCATACACATTCACTCACATTTCTATGGAACCATCAGATGCAAATACAATTATGAGTGGGGAGAGGTGCCTTAAACATGCAATATGCTTCTTGAGGAATAAAAAATGTGGTTTAAGATAATTTTATGCAGATTGATTTCAGATTTGATTTCTTAATATCAGAATCAGTTCGGAAAAAAAAAATCCTCTTATATACTGCAAATCCATAATGTCTCACTTTTAGTTTTTCCAAATATGAATCCCTTTGAGGAATGGAGTTCTGCTACTTGTAGGTGTCGATGAATAACCCTACCATCTGTTATTGTATTGCTAAATAGCACTTAAGTTTTAAAAGTTTCCCACTTGAGAGATGCACGAATAAACCACACTCACACACACACACACACACACACACACACACACACACACACACACACACTGCTGCTGCTGGTGGGCTATGAGTGCTAAATAAAACATTCCAAGGTTATGAATGCAAAGTTAAACACTAACCCAAGGTTACTGTCGCTGTTTTCCTCGCTGAATCTGATGTTATTATAGTTACTGATGTTTTGCAGCTGTTTCCTTCCTGTTGTCATACTGCGTGAGCTACAGTGTGCGCTTGTTATTATTTTTGAAAATGTTGGCCTTGCAACATCAAACACGGCGACCTAAGGGAGGAAGCAGGCAGCACATCCAACTAGTATAATCTCAGCATCCATCTGTCTGTCACAGGGCCTCAGGAGGGACAAATCAAACCAAACAAAAACGCATTCTTACTTCTCTGGCTTCCAATTGAGATTTGTGTGAGTATGCACTGACAGCCTTGTTTCACACCTGAGAATTACAGAGTTTAACCAAGACTACCGACATTTTTTCCCTCTAATTGTATTTGCTGCAGAGTTTTGAAATTCCTGAAGCTGGAAGCTGAGAATCCTGTGAGTAAGAAAGTGGTGTGTGAGATTAAGAAAGCTGCCTCTGACTCAGATGACCGTGTGCTCCATGAGCCCGACTCCAGCACCGGTAACACAGGGCAGACTGTGTATGTCCATGCTGTACTCAAGGAGAATTTCTCCCATTTTATTCTAAAATCAGGAAAGTGAGGAGGAGATCCATCTTTCCATCCCCCACCTTTCCCAGTGGCATCTGAGGTATGCTTATCAGAGGCAGCAGATGCACTGAGCTTATGGGCCCTCATCAGAAAGGCTCTCTGAAGGCATACCTGCTGCCGGTGAACCGTTACCACCATTCCCTCTCCATCCCTTTTGAGCCCCCTAACCCATTGCCTGCTGGGCTGACAGACAGGCACACCAATTACTCCAAGCAAGGAGGAAACTAATGTCATAGGTGGGGAGTGACAACTTAGCTCTCATAGGAAAGGTCCCATCTAGTAAGTTTTTCCTCAAGAGCAAATGCATAGTAAGTGGTACCTGGAGTGAACGGTGGTAGAATACTGGATGTAGCAGTGAGGCATGGAGATACTGAAAGCTCCTGTGGAGCCCTGCTTCAGGAGGTGACTGCTTCTTTAAGCTCCCACCAACACCACCTAAAGCTACAAATCAGGTGTCCTTTTTGAGTCAAAAGTTGATAATTACTTTATCCTCTAAGAGGAGAATTCATACATATCTCCTGTGTGCAATTTGATCCAGAGCCAAACTGCCCACTTAGCATGTGCAATCAAAATGTATCATTAAGGAGAATTTAGATTTAGTATTTGTGGTGCATTAAGAGCTGCACTTTTTTATGGTATCGCATTAGGCTTTAACTAAATCCCAAATATGGGCTAAAATGGTCTGCATGTTGCTAAATTCTGCTGCTGCATAGGTCAGGGCTAAATTAACATGCCAATCTGCAGAGAAACGTAAGGGCATCAAACGAGATTTTCTTCTCTTTTTGAGGGCTTTTACCAGCTCAAAGGCATAAAGTATAGATGTCAGAGAAAAACTTTGTGATTATGTTGATGGCCATTAAATGTCATTCACAAGGCTGACACATACACCAGGAGTAAGAGCAGTGGTTGCATTAATTGTTAATGTTGCTATAGAGAGAGGAGCATTAGCCTGCTGGTGCGCAACCATCATTCACACATGAGCTCAATACAAGTTGCACTTTGCTTCAGTGTGTGTGTGTGTGTGTGTGTGTGTGTGTGTGTGTGTGTGTGTAAGTCTATGTTTCTTTGTGCACGTGAGTACACGTAACCCTGTAAACATTGTACTTAGCTCTTTTATATTTAGCTTCTCAGATTCTCTACATACTGAACATGTGCACACAGGTAAATAACTGATTTGAAGGGTCTTTGTTGACAGTTTCTCTCTGGCAGAGAGAGCAGGGAGCTGATGTGTGTCAGGATGACGTGTGTGTGTATGTGTGTGTGTGTGTGTGTGCGCGTGTGTGTTCGCATCTACAGTAGCTTGACATATACTACGTCAGACTAGCTCCTCATGAGGACCGATGGGATGGAAGCCCTGTTAATTTCCATGGACAATCCAGAGATGTTCCACTGTCACCACTCAATCTGATGGCCCTAGAAGATGGAGACTGTGATTAACTGACACTACGTCAGAGGGAATACTAGGCAAAATCATCCAAGAGCTATTATTAGATGGACCAGAAATACTTATGCATAACTAACAACTTCTCCTTCAGAAGGTTGGCATCACAATTTGCACAGCACAGACAATATGAAGATGATCAGCCCCACGGAGCATCTGTGCATGCGTCTACGATGACTTGCAGGTCTGGCACATTTAATAAATCATTTGTGGCTTGAATTGGTTGCTCTATCCCTAAAGAAGAAATTATTTGTCTTCGATTACAGTGATAATGACCTGAATGACACCTAAACCCTGTACAACTCGGCTCAAAGCTCCTGCAAACAGAGAAAGCATAAACTGACAGCTGCTCCCAGGTTCCTTTTGCTCTGAGGCAACTTAGCCAGCAGTCGCTCAAAGCAGCATTTTCTGCTCAGAGAGTTTAGAAATGTTCAGCCACAGGTGATGGAGAGAGTACTCGTAAGGTGTAGCACGTAGCACCAAACGACCGTGGCCACGAGCATCAGCGTGCACCAGCTCGGCGATGGAGGTCTGAAGTCCAGCCACGTCACGTCCCCTGTTACTCTTCGGATAGAGTTTTGTTGATTACATTTTTAATAATGACGTCAAACAATATCTCCAGATTATGACGCTATTACATCATTGCACCAGGTTTGGTTGTGATAATAGCTTTTTCCTTTCCAAGCATTATCGCTCTGGGAGTCATGTTCAGTAAATCTCTGAAATCTCTCTTCTCTTTATCAGGGAACTGCAGGTATAGCGCTCACAGTCTGACAGCCAGGCTACAGTATCGAAATGCTCAGGGGTGAAAACATTGTGTTTGCTCCAGTTATAGTGTTTCAGCAGGACTTGTCCACTCTCAGCTCCTGAGGACACGGTCTGATGTGCTGTAACAAAAATCGTCCTCATGCGAGCACAGATTAAAGATCTGTAACCTACACGTGAAAGAGTGAACTCAGAAAAAAATAGAAAATAATGCCATTGTCTGCAGTGGTTAAAGGCTGAAAACAGACTTTTACCTGCCAAGTGGGCGCCCACTTTAAAGCAAAACCTCACATTCACACCTGATAAACCCACGCGTGATCCTCCAGACCTGATGCTAGTGAATGAGTGGTGCTAGCACAGCATGTCAGGGTTAATTGCCTTGCTCCTAGTTCTCCTAACCTTTTCGAATTGCATCAGCATTTCTGCATTGTGCCCGATTATGATTCATTTTCTTGATACAGTTTTTTTCTTTTGCGTCCACTTGCATAAATTGAACCGCTGACATTTTCAGACCAGCTCCTTTAACCATTTCCACTCCTGCATGTAAGAAGGAACACACAACAACGGTGTTATACGGTCCAGAAGAGGAGGGTTAACAAGGGGAAGCCGAGTGTGATTTCCAAACTATCGACACATGAACAGAGTAGATCTGGGCGAGGTCTCCGGTGCATAAACTTTAATTTTCTTACTGAAAAAGAAAAACATACTGAAGCACACAGAATCCTTTTGATTAAGATGTGACTTCTAGTGGCTCTCTGTTCATGAAGAATACATGCTGCAAAATGGCAACTGCTAAATAATAGAATTCAATCCATTTGTTGAACTGACACATCAATGGATTTTTTTCCACTCCGACAGTTAATTTGACTCGGTGAGACTGAACCCCGGGGAAGCTGAGGCAGGAGGACATCGAGGGCTACAGAAATGCAGACTCATTTCTTAACACATTTGTCAGCCTGAGAAAAAGTGGACTACATTGATCACAATCCCTTCCCTTGACATCCCTTTTGAATACCATTAATTATTTTGTCCAACTGTGGAAACCCATTTGTTTCATGAATGGGTTCACCAGATATATAGAGCAGTACCTTAAATGAAGCTCCTTACTGGCTGTTGAACATTTCCCTGACAAGACGTCTCCTTTCTAGTGAGGGGCGTTCTCAGTTTCCAATTATTTTCCTATTTTACCGCTCATATTATTCAGTTTACCTTCTGGCCCAAACTTGTAACCCTCTGACTGCCACTGTCACTGTTCAGTCCAGAATGGGGTACACATTACTGGACCCAACCAGGGGAAAACCCACCCTGTGCCTGCAGAGCCCCTGGAGGGTGGGTAGGGGTGGATGTGGTACCTGCCGGAGGTGAAGCTCAGTGGAATTCAGGGAAGGGGAAGTGGGGAAAGCTGTACTTGAGATAGTGCCAAGGAAGAGTTGTCAGCTTTGATTTATTAAGTGCAACTCCTGCTCTGACTGCTGGTAACTTGTCAGTCCTCACATAATGGATGGGGCTCACAGCTCACTGCTCCGTGATTGGCTTTTTTTCCCCTGAACCCTGTCCGTCGGGCCTCTCATCCATCCCTATCTTGCTCCCATTTCTAATTAATTTGTTATTCACAACCTCCTCCACTTTTCCTCTTTGCCAGGGTACAGAGGACCCAGCAGGCTCTTTTTCTCACTTTCTTGCTCCCCTTCACATCCCTCATTCCATATTCTCACTCGTGTCTGACAATGCCTCCCTGCAGTGTCAAAGTTGACAAATGACTACTTCCCTTCCAATCCCATTCTTCTAACACAGTGTTGGTCCATAGCAATACAACAGCGATCATCATTCACTCATCAGAGGTGCTGGGAAGTTTTTGTCTCTATCCTTCAACAGGCAGTCAATGAGACCATCAGCTCAGAGCCCTTCCGCCAACCTTATCCTGCAGGTACGTTGGTCCAAAAAGAGAAACGCTTCTTCAACTCTTTACTGAGGCAGATGTGCTCAGACTGAGCTGAAGTGTTAGCCGTTATCCTGGAATTTCAAACAAGGACCTGAGGAATGAAACCCACATTAATGTCAAGTACAAGGGAATGCTGGCGATGGGGAAAAACCAGGAGAACAAGATTATTGAACTGAAATGATTCTGACCATGTGGAAGCTTGAGTTTAGCCTCCCATCCAAACACCAGCAACCGTTCCTACACTGGATAATGCAGTCCAGATCATGTTGAGGACAACGAATGTTTGTCAGCAACAGAAAATGCAGGAAAATATCTTTTATGCTCAGTAAAGCAACCTCAGGGATGTGTTCGCTTTTAAGGAAAAGCTTCCAAACAAACATATATCCCTCCACAGCCACACGCAGTCGGAGGTAAGTCTCTGTGATGTTTGCGCTGTGACCCCACCCCCACCCCCCATGAGCTCATGATCAAAGCTGCACACACACACACACACACACACACACACACACACACACACACACACTCTAAAACTTCACACCCAGCATGAGCCTAGCTGCCCTGCAGTAGACCCATCCACCGCGATCCTTCACATCACCGTCCTCCGCGATTAGCTTTGTCTTTGACTGGATGCGGTGCAGCAGGCCTGCAGGATCTAAGAGTGTGTGGAGCTCTTTTTCATAAACAATAAACCACAATCCACTCAGATTTCATGTTCTTTTTTTCTTCTTTTCTAGTCTTTGTACTTGAACTGCTTCCTAAGATCTGGCAACAGCAGGATGACTTCCTTTGAATTTCAGCTTCCACCCTCCTGACAATGTGACACGATATATTTAAGACAAAATGAGAATCTCTCAGTGGCCTCTGGTGCATTCAGCTGTTTCCTGGGCCTTTTATACTGAGATGACCAGATTAACACTGTCATGATTTTCCCCGAATGACAAATTGGAGCCAAGCTCACACACTACACAATTTGCTGCATCAAATTGTGTCTTTATTGGGGTTTATACACTTCAAGACATGATCATTCACCATGAAGCCCAACCACTGTGAAAGTGTCAGAAAATACATGCGAAATGGCAGATGATCCCATGAGTAATGGATGTCATTTCAGAGCTAAAGGAAAGGAGGGTGGTTCCACATACAGCCTGTTTTCAAAAGTGTTTGGCACAGATGGTGTTAACAGCATCAGTCTGTGTTACAAGTGCACACGACGATACAACACCTCCAGTTGTTACAGGTGACTCGACCTGCCGGTGTCCACAACGCTCTGCCTGTTTCACCTTCGATGTGATGGCGACTTATCAGCAAGCTTTCTTGAGTTTTTGAAGAGTTCACACTCGAGTTCTGATTCACCATTCGGAACAAACACAGATGTGCTTCTGATCTGGAAAAAAAATCTGCTGAGCTCCAAAACCTGCTGGAGAGTAGAAAAAGAGGGCTAACATCCTGTGGTGTGTGTGAGGCGTCAGCTTCTGATTCCACGCTCAGTCCTTGATGGATCAGAAATTGATGAAAAATAATCAGCAGATGATTATGGGTTGAAGTTGCATCTCTTGGCTCATCAGTCCAAAGTGTTATGAGAGCTCTTGGTATTCTGGTAGTAAACTCCAGGTCAACGCAAAGTACTCTGAGTAGCAGAGAAATGCTAGGCTAACTCCAGGCATGCTCACACCACGCAAGGAGTGGTCAGTAAAACGCCTTTGTTGCTTGGGTCACATCAAAGTTAAAATGCCAACAAAGAAAGGAAGCTGACATCAGTGTGCATATAAAAAAAAAAAAAACCTGTAAAAAGAGTAATGAGGTAAACTAATAAAGGTGTCAGTAACTGACTGGTCTGAACCTCAAAGAATTAAGGTGATTTATGTTTCAAGGTATTGATTCGAATAACTCTACCTTACATCTGATGGCTGCGTCATTGAGCAGCACCCCTGCAGCACCCATCTATTATCTGTCAATTGTACACCATTATTTATGATTTATGAACAACCTAATTGAAGGGGTAATTCGTCATTCACAAGTGTTCGGGAGGTGTTCATCAACAGAGCCGTGATGAGAGATGTTGGAAGATGAAAGAGAGAATAGGAGGAGGGCTGTGGTGGGAACGTTCCAGGTAACTAACAAGCAAGATGAAAATCCATACATGAGTGCTGCTGGAGATGGAGGGCGAGTTAATATGTAATGATATTAAGTTCATCAGGCCAGGAGCGATCCAATCGACTTTATTATTTCATCACTCATGGCTCCCACAATTGACTGTTGCTCATTTAAATGACAGAGCCATTTTTATTTCCTGCCCTCGCTCTCCCATCAGCCTCTGTTTTTGTCAGTATATGTTTAATAGACAATGACAGCTGTGACCTAAGTTAAATAAACATTAACACACCATGAATTCTCTCTTGCTACTGTGAATACACACAAAGCGCAACCTCGTAAATTATTCCGTCTGATATTGGCCTATTTGACATGTGAAGGTCAATACACAAATTGCGAATTATGCAGGGGTCAGCAGCTTCGCAGGGATGACGGGATCTCGCTTGTTTGCCTTTTCTCTGTCTGCAGCAACCGTCACAAGAATACAGAGACACACTTGTGAGTTCAGATGTGTGCAGGTGTCAGCAGGAAGACTGGTTAGCCAAAATGTAAATCTTTCTGACTTTTATGCTGTTCACCTTGACTCCATCACCCAGGGTATATCTGCTTTTGACACAAATTAGCCTGTTGGCATATGTTTAATTAGCAGAGAAACAGCTGCTGATGAACCTGTGGAGGACTTTCCTGACTTTTAGATCCCTGCTTCTTCCCTCACTTAATGCATAGCTGAGCAGGAGATAGTTGGCTTGAATTTGGACTTTCAGCAGTCAATTAATACGGAGTATAACAGTAGCATGTTACTTGTGGATAATGAATCCACCATCTATGGTGGCCCTGTAGGTCAAAACACAACGACATTCCAGATTACAGAAAGGACGGGACGGTAGTTTGTGATTGGGTAGAGACCCTGGCGACAGCTGTTTCAACTGCTTTGTCCCGCTTAACCATATATATATATATATATACTGTATATATGTGTATATATATACCTTCAGGGCCACCGTAACAATCCCTATCAATTAAGCAATTTGCATTTTAAATTGACGTAAATATCCAACAAACATTGTTTGCTCTGGCGTTCTGTCACATGCAAAGGCAGCAGGATGGGCAGCTCTGAAGTTAAAACATCCAGTGTGTGGAGTTATAAGTTATTCACAGCAGCTATTTCAGGAAAAGCACTCAGAATGATAGTCGTATCATTACTGGATTACTCTCAAGCTGCTGGGTAAAAGGACTGTTAAGTATAGCCATAAGACAAAGAGGATGGCAGCGTTTTCATACACCAAACATTCCAAGTCTACTGAGACAAGAGCGCTAACTGATGAAGCCTTAACTCCTATTTCAGCGAGACACTTCCAAAGCCGTTTCTCCAGAAGTCGGTGCTTGGCCATCTATCTCAGTGAATTATTTCCCAGCTGATGATGACCATGCATATGATTAAGAAGGAAAGTTTGAACAAAGTGTGCAGCTACTAATTAGCATTAGAGACCAATCCCTGTTTCTCAGCCAGCAAACTTTGACATTTCCGACTCACGAATGATTGCTTTGGACTCCAAGCATTGCAGTGCAACAGGAGTCTATTTAAATCTTGATGAACATTTATTTCTCTTGTCAGCTGCTAAACCCCATGTATTTGATTATCCTGGGCCTCCCAAATAGTTGATTTTTTTTAAGCATTTCCTGGTGAGCTGTCATCCCAGAAGTTGTTTCTCTGATCGTCTCCTGACCGTCCATTTGTCTCTCGCTGATGTCAAAATCTCCCTGCTTTACCATCATGAAATCCTACTTTACTTCATGCTTGTTGGGTGTTCTACGATACTCAAAGTTCATTTGATGCAATACCTGTAGCAGAATACATTCTGAAAACTAGCAAATGCCTTTGACCAGCAATACTGTCCCACACGTTCTTGCCTCCAGCTTGAGGAGACGCTCTCTTCTGTGTGGTTGTCTTTTGTTTTCATCAAGGGCCCTTTTTATCAGTGTACTCCAGGCACTCCTTGCCTGTGCACTTGGAAACTATCAGCAACTTAGTGGTGTACAAATTAGTCCTCCAGAGCTGATATTGCTGTTATCTCCAATGCTATTAACCCTGTGTTGGATATTTGTGTGGGAAGGGCATCCAATTTTGTGCTTCTTGAACAATCATTAGTAGGCAAATGAGGAAGCAGCGTTATGTTTTGTCAGTCTATATGTGAAAGTAACAAAATATACGACTCATGTAACCAAACCCGGAGATAATCAGCAATCCGTCTTTATTTTCCTTGAGGTTACAGGCTCCCTCCTTGAACCCCTCATCATCGTTCTCCTTCCCTCGCTCACTTATTTGCCAGCCCTTGTTTATCTCGACAATCCAATAATTTATACGTAGAAGAGACCGGGCCAAGGGAAGCAGTGGAGGGTGAGCCAAAAGAGCTAGCGATAGCAGCTAATTAGCTACAGCTGCTGATGGGACTGCTGCTCGCTGGCTGCCAGAGGAGCCTTGACAAAATTGCAATCAGATGCAATCAGAACAGACGAGCCATTTTTCACCGCATTAAGATCCCGCGCAAATTTGAGATAGTGGGTGGGAGAAGGACAGCATGATAAAAGGGCCTTCTGTGAGGTTGTGGAGGTATGACACAATATATGTGTACCAAAATCAGCCAAGGAGTTGCAGCTGAGCATGGCGTGTGTGTGTTCTTGTACTTGCTGCATAGTGAGGACTAGAATACATATTTAACCAGCAGAGTGAGGACATTTTTGGAAAGTGAGGACATTTTAGCCGGTCCTCATGTCTTCAAAGGGACGTTTGAAGGTCAAGACTTGGTTTTAGGGTGGCGGTTAGAATCAGGTTCAGGTTAGGGTTAGGGTCAAGGTTAGGGTCAGGCAGTCAGTTGAGATGGTTAGGGTGAGGGTGAGGGGCTAGGGAAATGTATTATGTTAATAAAAGTCCTCACAAAGATACAAGTACCATGATACGTGTGTGTGTGTGTGAGAGAGAGAGAGCGCACTTGTGTACGGTGTCGTTAACTGTACAGGTGAGCTGTCCTCTTCCTAACACCCAGGAGAACACTTTTCGTCTCAGCATCCCTGCCTGCACTACATCTGTTTTGTATTTGCCACACAGAACTTCCTGTGCCGGTATCATGTCTCAACATTACTACAGCAGACGGAGCATCATTTTATCTATGGAATATGTGTGGGAAGACTACTGTGTACAATATGTCTTTAATTTCTTGCTAAATATATGGATGTCTGCTTTGCAGTCAAGTCATCCACATACAGCTTTAAATATCTTCAGGAGGTTGTTATTCATGTGATCCATCACTTGTTTTTAGCAATAAAAGCACAAAATACATCCAGTCTGTGTGTGGGAGACACTTTGAAACCTGTCTCCTTTTTTGTCCTGTAATCAAGTGTGGTGGAGGAAGGGAACTTCTAACCTGGCTGCTGAAATGACAGCAAGGCGTCGTCCTTTTATGACAGCTCTGTAAATGAGATCTGTGACAGCATAAACAGCAAAGCTACATCTTAGATACGGCACAAACGGCTCGTTGCTGCACTGAGGTGCTCTGAGGTATAACTAAATAAAACTGAGTGTGAAGAAGTGGAATAATTTATTCAAATGTATGCAGTTTATACAACTACAGTCAGTAGGTGTTTCACTCACTCACTTGTGGCTTTTACAGTTTAATTTGATGTTAACTGTGGCCAAATGGATGGTATTCACCTCCACATCAACCCCAGGCTTTTTATCACAGCTGAGATGACAGTGGAGTGGGGATTTTCAGGTGTTTACCCTGGTGTTAGGTCTTGGTCTTGGTCTGGGGAGGCGTGTGAAGGCCAGCATGCTGCTGCAGCTGGAGAATGTCAGCAGATGTAAATTATCAAGCATTCTGTTTGGTTCATTAGCTGCTCTTCCACTTGCACCAAACACAGCTGTTGCCTGGCCCACAGAGCAAAGGGGAGAGTGTGTGTGTGTGTGTGTGTGTGTGTGTGTGTGTGTGTGTGTGTGTGTGTGTGTGTGAGGGTGTGTGTGAGGGTGTTCCATTCATATGTGTTTTCTTGCTGTACGTGAGCATATCAAGTCTGCAACCTAGAAACCCAGATGAACCATTTCAGAACACTGACTTGTAGCTTTTAGTTTCCCTCCTCTCACTCATCGCTCTATGAAATTGGGTCGCTCGTCTTTGTATTGCTGCTTTTTTTCCCTGCCAACAGTTCCCTGGTTCTGCCTGCTAACCAGATATAGATTCGGAGTTGTCAAGAAAAACTTACAGCATCCAGTAATATTTGTTTGCAATGGATTCCTTGTCTCTCAATTTGTGAAGTACATAGAGAAAACATATTACGCATCTACATCCTTGTTTCTTTTTTTCAAACAAATCCATTTTCACAATAATTTACTGACCATAACATTGACGTTCCATGAAACAGACTGACTGACTGCATCTGCATACATGAGAACAAGAGAGGGGTTGGTGAATATTCAGTATCAGGATAATGAAATGTGCTTGTAAATGATACAGCTGTTTCTAATACATTGTTGCAGCAATTATAAAATACATTTTTCCTCCTGTCACAAACTCCTTTTTTGGTGAAACACATCAAACTCTAAATCCTGGTAGATTTAGTTCCGGTTATTTGAAGTTACTGAGATGTTTAATAAAAATCTGGAGATTCATCGTCTCATATTGTTTCAGCTACCGTACCTCCACAAACCTCATCTTGAAATTATTAGTCTTAAAGACAATGTGTTGCTTCTTTTCCCCCCCAAAATCTGTGTTTGGCGTAAGATCACGCTTTCACTCCAAAAGGTTGAACAGGACATACTGTTGTGGGTGGAAACCTTGTCAGTGCATCTATTTTAAGCATTTTCTGCTTGCTGGTAATGAAAGGCGCTGTAAGTCTGCATCCACACATCTCCATGAGTACAGCCGTTATTACTCTTGTGGGTTTTTTTCCTTGACGTCGTTTATTCGGCCATTGTGTCTGGCCATGGCTTGGTCGTGTACAATATGCATGGAGATTGATGTGCCCTCTGAATAAATATTTATTCAGAGCCAAGGTCTTTTGTAATTAACAGGAAGGCGGCTGGGGAAATTCTATTATCCTTCTCCCTGGAGTCACCAACAGCCCGGCAAGTCTCAGGTCAGCTGGTCCTGTTATGGAGATGTCTCGCTCACGCGTGTCGACACGATGTGTGTTCTGTGTCTGTGTGAGCAAATGTGGACAGCAGCCAGTTACAAGGCAAATCATTCAACAAAAGTTAAAAACACCTTTTGTTAGTATAGATTTGTGCCAGGACACTAATTGAACAGCAAATTATTGCATTTACCATTTAATTAGAATCCTGGCTGATGTGTTCCTAACATTTGTAGATAATGCTGCACTTTCCAAATCAATTATCCAGAAATGTGCAGCCCGTCAATATGAAGAGATATGTACCGTTCGAATGACCTCTGTGTGCAAAGTAAACATTTGACCTTTTGAAAAAGTTGTATTCACCACAATTTGCAACAAACAAAAATAAACAATATGTGATTCAAATTAAATGCAAAGAGTAAAACTTTTTAGCACAACTGCCCCAAAGGCCCCTAACCACAAACAGGTACCGCAACTTTGAATTCCTACACTTTGGACATAAAAAGCAAGGATGCTTTTAAACTTAGAGAACTGAAACGAAGAGAGACAGCGAGCACTGAGGCACTGCCTGGGTGGCAGTTTTTAGCAGAGGAGTCTTCAGTGCTGCCGAGGCGAGTAGCGAGCCCCCTCGCCTGTGCTTTAGTGAAATCCCTCCAGCCTAATTAGGTGAGAAAGCACAAGATGTTTATGAAGCATTCTAGGCAACCAGTGTCATCCACTAAAGAGCCATCGACTGCAGAACTCTGACAGGGTGGATCGACGTGCCCACAGCAGAATATGTCATGAGGGTATTTACGCTGAACCTGCAGAGCTTGCACAGATGACATCTTAATAAGCCAAGCACTGTGATACATTTTTAACAGAGCCAGTCTCTCTGGAGGACTGGAACCAGTGCCCACATCATTGGGTTTTCCATTCCTCGATCATGATTGTAGCATTGTGTTACAGTTTTGTAAAAGTTGAACCTTTATTGCCAAGTACTTGAGTAAGAATTAGCCAGCCATCAGAACATCCTTTGTTATTTGGGGATTATTTGTTTTCTGTCAAGTTGGGATGATGTCACCTTCCACCGTGGGTTCATGTCGTTCATGTGGTGAATGTCATCGGGATTTTAATTTTACCTCCAGAGAAATGGTGTGTGATTACAAAACACAACATCTCAGAAATCATTGCTACGAACAACATTTTGAATGCACCAGATATTAAAAGAAGACGGGAGACCATGAACTTCATAGCAAAACTGTCTCGAGGGAACTTCCACCATGATATGTTTGTTAGCAAACTGGCGAATATTGAACTGGTCTGAGACTCTTTTGTAAGTCAAGGACTCGTGTCCACAGATCCTTTCTTCCTCCACTTCAGGAGGGAGGAGAGAGCTGCACCTGACAGGATTTATTTCAGAGCGCTCTGCCTTGTTTTGCGACTGCTCGCATGCTTCTTTTTGAAAAAAAATCTGAACTATTCAGAGAGGATCTGGCGTTGTCACCAATGCTCCTTTTCAGGCAACAAATGCTATCACAAATGCAGTGAAATACACTGTACATAGACGCTCTGTAGAGCCGATGGTCTCCCTGAACATTGTCTGAGCTCTAGAGATGGTTCTGCTGGTTTTAATAAGTCTAGAACAGCCCCAGGATCAAGACCTACAGAGCTAAAGAACTCCTGGACTCTGCTGGGGCAAAGCCTCACCTCCCTGGAACTGCACCTGAGCTGTGACTGGTGTGTCGCATCATGTTTCCTCTGGCGTAGATCTGCTAAGTGTCACACCAGTTCCTCAACTGGTCTGAATTCATTTCAGCCATATAGTAATTATTTAAATAAAGCTTTTTTAATGTATTACATAATTATGTATGTTTATAATGCAAACGAGCATTTACATGGTGTAGCAGCAGTGTGATGCATTCTCAACAACAGTGCACAAGCCAATGCTCACAATATGATTTACTGACACTTTACATGATCATTGTCATCTTAGAAACAGACTGGACCTGACCAAAGCCAAGTGTCCCAGGTACACATCATCTCATTGCTTCCCAGCAGGAAAGGAATCAGCTGCTCAGTGTTGTGATCAAGGGGAAAAAAACAACAACTCGTGTTTCTGAGTAACATGGCGTCTTGTTTCTTCACATTCCTCCACCAAAGTGAGCTCATCAAAATGTTTAGCAGCAAAGGGTTGGTGGATGTCCAGGAAACAGACTATATCTATTCTAGCTGGTTGACATATAGTTCCTTTTAACTATGTTTGCACCACAATCGCATCATTAAAACCTGAGCTGCTTGGAGCTTTTAGGAGATTGTATCTTTATTTTTACCACAAGGCAGCATTCAAGTGTTTCAGCCATGTGCCAGAGCTGGAACTGCTGCCAGGGTCTCTCATCTGGTGTGCCACAATGAGAAGCAACACAGCTTTGATTTTTATTTATTTTTTACATTTTTTTCTATTCACGCAGCTTTTGTTTACGTGTTCTTTTTTTGGCTGTGTACATCATGTCAAAAGACACTGCTGTGACCATGTGCATCAAACATCCCGGGTCAATGGGACAGACAGCCATGAAAAAGAACAAAAATAAGGGTTGTATTCTTGTCCTGTGAAGCTGCAGCACAATGACATGTCCCCCATTCCCACAAATATCCCACCTCACAAGATAGCAGTGTGGGAGTTGGATCTCTAGAGGCCTGGTGGTTTAGTAGGGAGGAGGAACCATGTTCTGCCTGCATGAGCTGCCAGTGAATCTGTTGATTAAGCATGCTAATGGTTGTAATTGTAGCTGCTGGTGAACCCAGCTGCTGAGGTAAATGCTGGGTTTAGCCCACTGGTTGTCAGGGTTCAACATTATATGTGTGTGTGTGTGTGTGTGTGTGTGTGTGTCTCTCTCTCTCTCTCTCTCTCTCTCTGTCTCTCTCTCTACAGACATATATAGATATGTATATGTGTGTGGGTATATATATATATATATATATATATATATATATATATATATATATATATATATATATATATATATATATGCATGAGTGAGAGGCAGGCAGAGAAATCCTAGCCTGGCTGCAGAGTAGGTAGTTGAGGAGTTTGCGAGGGGGAGGGGGAAGGGGAGGGGGGTTGAGGGAGAAAGATGGTTTATTTAACCTTGTGGTTTAGCTTCTTCCCTGCAGCATCAGGGGCCATTTCTCCAGCTGCTCTCAGCAAAATACCCAATAGGTACCCTCCGCCCAGGGATGAGGGTGGAGGATGGGTTAATGTCTGGCTAATTCTGATCTCACCCAGCTCGGTGGTAGCTGCGCGGCGTGAGCTTCACACACAGTTGCAGAGGTAATCTTTGTCCTGGGTCAGCTGGTGAAATATTCATTCCAACGATCCAGAGGAATTGGCATTTTCTATTTTCAGTTTTTATTTTCATGTATTTGATGTGCTCGAGGGTACACGTACTACCTGCATTAACTTGAAAATTAATAGATGGCACAAAGTAATTCATTCATTTCTAAAAGAGTGTAATTTTAAAAGTACCTCTGTGGTTACAATGTGTTCTCAGTATTCTCTTTGTCTTTGACATTTTGCAGAATGTCAGGAGATTTTGGTGTCACTCCGGGTATATATTGGAAAAAAAAGCGAGGGATAATAGTACCATCAAGTGCAGACACTTGTCTCTTGACAGAAGAGTTCTCTTTCATAAAACATTCACAAAGGGTATAAAGGGCCATTTGATGGGGCAGAGAGTGCAATGATCCAAGTATGAATCAGGCTTGAAAAAAACAGTTGCATTTCATCCGTCTTTTCATGTGAGGAGCGAGTTGGAAGCAAGCCTGAATATTCTATATTCTATTTGAATGTGCCGACAAAGGCACGTTTCCGTTTCCTAATGATTTCAGTGCTGAAATGTGCCGCTTGTTTTACTTTTGAAACATAATTAACAGCTAAAGCGTTGATGACTGCTACTTTGTCAGTTTGTAAACAGGAGAGTGTGTGTCCTGATGCCTTTGTACCATTCACACTTTAATAGTGCTGCAGTCACGTGTCACTCATCTGTTAGTTTTAGGTCATCAGTCTCATTTCTTTGAGATTTTGGTTGCTGCCAGTAATAATCTGGTTCGTATTCCACTCCAGTCTCTACTGGCAGGACTGCCCCACGAGGCTGGTTGAAGACGCCTCACCTCACTGCAGTAGGAACATAATCATTTGCCAAGAACACACACAACACACACAAATTTAAGGATGAATAGCTGATGATATTATTAATATTGTTTTATCATATCCCAATATTGCCAGCATGAATTGTTTTTGGCACAGTCATGACACACACATCATTGCATCATGTTTTCCTGGCTCCTGCTGCATCCCTGCACTTTTTAGTATTGTATTCTTGTAATATTGGCACTGTAAGCGGTGAATAATCTAGGCTTATTGAAATTCGTAGCTGACTGTAGTTGTGTTGGATACATGAAAAGCCTATAAATGCCTACAATTGAAATGTAAATGTACCCTGTCACATTCTCTATCATAGAAATGCAAGCTCCTATTCTTATGACAGCGCCATTGTGTGCAAGACACTGCACACAAGCAACATTGGAATTAATGAAATAATGGGGTATTAAATGCTTTCATTTGTTGCAAAAGCCTCTGCACTGTCTGAGGCCTAAACCTGCCACAGAGCTGTTGAGCATTGTGGGGCTTGTGGGGAATTAGACACAGATGTTCTAACTAACATCTGCACCTCAAGTCAATAAGCAATTTTATGTTCCTGGACTGTTAATCACAGAGGATTGACTGAAGCAGGGAACACAACCGTACGAGTTGGTTCTGTCCATGTTCGAATCGATAGAAAGAGCGATAGATACAGAGATAGAGAGATATAGATATGTGAACTTGTGACCTTGGTAGGACTATAAATTGAGGGTTTATGCAGTTGCTTCTCACAGGTATTTAGATCACTGCAGAGAGCCACAGCCACTCTTTGAAATCATAAAGTATTTTAATTGCTGCGGGATCGCTTCTGGACCTGGAATTACTTCCATGCAATCAATTTATTCTCAGTAGTTTTTTTTCTGCAAGAACTGCATTCTGGTTACCTTGATAATCTGTGGGCTAAGGCGGCCCGTTTCTGTTCTCAGTTCAGTTCTCTTAAGGCCTCATTTGGCCTTGAATGACAGCCCCGAGTGAGTGCAGCCATATTCAACCACATCTGGCAGCCTCGTACCTGAAGTCAATCCCAGTTCATTACGCCGGGTCCACGTCTGCTCCACACCACAAGTGCCATAACGTGAGTGAAGCTCGGTGCAGTGAATGTGGGCTGAATCTGGCCCACACTTGCCAGTGCTGAACTGATCCAGAAGTGCCCCCATCAGGCCTCTGGATCTTGCATGCTACCTGGATGATGGCAGATGAGTTCTATTTATACAGCACTTTTTCACCTCGGAGAGCTTGACTGTGTTACCTTGTTCACACACACATACACTGACAGCAGAGGATGGGGGCTGTTGATGGTTAAGTGACTTGCTCAAGGACACTTGGACAAGGTTTCAGGAAGATCGGGGATCGAACCAGTAACCCCAGGATGACTACACGGCCACTCAACCCCACCGTATGTTATTGAATAGCAGTGATTTATTTTTTCATGGGCCATCAATTTTATTATGCGCACTGCATGTCAGAAATTGTTTTCATGATTTATCCTTGATAAACAAATAGTAGATAAAAGTGCTAAGTGTTCATAACAGAGAAATTTGGGTTCCCAATGACAAGGTATGTTTCTGTTAAAGTGACGAGCTTCCTAGGGGCGCAGGGAAGGATGACTCTCCCCACTGGAGCAAAGCAGTGTGCTGTGAGGATTCCATCGCCTGAAACATGGTCACAGTTTAACTGTATCACGTGGAAGTAAGAAACTAAAATATCTTTGCAAGCCATTGACTGCTCACCACCATCGTACAATGTCGATGGTTCCCCACCGATGTATTTGATGATATTTGGGTCGACAGGCCGAACGAGGACAAGGACCAGGGACAGCAGATACAAATGACCCCCTCAGGTCATTCCTTTTAACCTGTAGAAGAGGCCAGAAAGCACAGAGGTGCAGCAGGGTCATATTTCCTACCTAAAGACAATGTGGAGGCACTTCAGCAGAGGTGGCCACTGAGCCTGGATGAAGACAATGAGGTACTTAAAGCTTTCCAACTGATAATGACGGACCTTGGCTGGAGAAAGAATGGTTGATAAAATAAGCAGCGGTCTACTCTAGAATACAATGATTATTGGTCCTTTGTTGTGTGGTCTTAGCAGCTTGCTATCATTGTACAGCAATCCACCGATAGCACCCGCACAGCCCATTTCCTCCTAATGTAAAAACATGAAACACCTCCTCAAAAAGTGGTGCCGTCATCCCTTTGACTCACGCCACTGTGAGGAAGAAAGCAGCAGGGCAACAGGTTGTGAATGGGCCTATTAGTGAGGCAGAAACCTTGCTCTGGTGATGGAGAAGTTTGTAATCTCTTTTTAGAGGTTGTTTGCAGTGTCGCGCTATGGTTTGTAAGAGACATTATTAATAAGGTTGAGATTTCAAGGGTCTTTCATCCAGACAGCTGGGCTTTCTCACTGCATGCCTAGCTAATCAGTCAGCAAGCAGCGGAGAGAAATGTGACCCCCCCTGAAAGCCTGAGTGCAGAGGAACGGATGCAACAAACACAGGTGGCAGCAGGAACAGTGTGAGGCTTTCAAGTACCACTGATGGCGGTGCTATCACCATGTCACCTCTGTCCCTAAAAAGGACAGAATGGCCAATCTGCTTTTTCTCTAAACCCACAAAAGGTCATTTGTAGAGAGGCAGTGCTCTCAAACAAAATGGGACATCTTTTCGTTCCATTTCTGCCTTGATGGAAGGGGCAGAAGCATCTGAAGAGGTGAAATATTTAGCTTGGAACTGTGATTTCACAGTTATTTTTGATTTCACAGAAAAATGCCAAGCTTTAAAGAATACCTATTGAACTTGAAAAACATCATTCGGACTGTATGCGTGGGATCTAGAGCTGAAAATACTCCTGTCAACTCTCCAGTCCAGTGGGGTGAGGGGGATTTGTGTTTTGTTCTTTGCAATTAGCAATACAATGATTTGGCCCTGTCGATGTATCAACAAAGCTGCAGCTAAGTCCTGCAAACATTCGTCCACGCCTCGTATTTCAGGTTCATGAAATGAGCTGTAACACACATCAGAGCTTCAGAAAAGCCTATTGACCCTCTCGGTCATATCTCACTCCCAAATGATGTTAAAGAATGGTTCCATTACCTCACAGCTTGCTGACAGTGCAATCACAGCAGATCAAAGTTGATTATGGTGAGACAAAAGCTTTCATTGTAGCTGGTCTTGAGCCCACTCAGGAGGCTTTATGATGACCATTAGTGGCTATGTCAATTAAGCATTCATTAGAGCACTCTGATCCCCTTCCAGCACTAGGTATTCTACGTATATGTGAGAAAGCTAATGGCAATTTTCTGTCACTGAGCTTATTAGGTGAAGTAGCAGGTATGCTAATTACGATCACGGCTCTGCCATCGTTTAGAGAGGCTCAACAATACACCACGGTGGAATGTCGGCAGCAATGCAGCTTTTGTGCTGATCTTTATTTGTGCGCACCAGTTGATGAGCACCGTGAAAAACTCCTCAGAGCTCGTCTTTCGTGAGCGACGGCGTGGACCACTTTTCATAGGTGCTGATATCTCGGAGGATAAGGCGAGGAAGAGGATTTTGGTGGATAGCAAGGATGAGTGATTCAGAGAAAGACGGGGGCGTTTTTAATCCGGCATGTCGCCGCTTAAATCCCAGTCACTTAATTTAACCTCCTTTTGTTTAATTAACCTCAGATTTCAGAGCTAATTAGGTTCAGGTATTAAAGACAGATTTTTTTTTTTCTCAATCTAGCTCCTGGCACAAGTGTGGATGTGGTCTCACATCACGTCAGATGAGATCTGATCTGGCATCAGATTGAGCCTGTAGGGAAGAATCCAGTGTTGATGGGTGCCCATTGCTGCCTGCCTGCGTGCGTGCGTGTGTGTGAGTTTGTCAATTCTTCGTGTTCAAATACCAGAGCTTTTGTATTTTCACTCGGAGACATTTCTCATACCTGAAGATCAACACACAATGAACTGCGGAGCAATGGTGAGAACAAACAGTTCAAAAGCAAATTTTTCATGTGCAGAAAAAAACTAATTATGAATAGAAACAAGGTTCAAGGATTTCTATTCTTTTCTATTCTTTTCTTTGTGTGTGTGTGTCTGCAAATGCTTGAAAAGGCAAAATTGGAAAAGTTTCCAAGTGAATTTGACAGAAAATATTCCCTTGTACGCGCCCACACACGCATATAAATACATATTTTCTGCTTCTTCTCCAGAGTGTTTTCAGTTTTGAGGACCTGGTCTGATAATTGATGTCCGTAAACATCCTCTCTAGCAGCGAGTGTAGGACCTTTTTACCAGAACTAACAAATGTAGTAGCTCATGTGAATTGTTGGAAATGTTGACTTGGGATTTTAATCAGACCCTGTGGAGGACGCTACTGTACTGGGGGGGCTGGCACCAACATGTATTGCTCAGTGACAGAACATGCCACAAGCTGCGTCCTCTGTTCACCTAATCACCAAATCTGTCACGCCGTGCCTCATTAGTCTGATGGGAGATCCATGGCAAGCAGCCCCCGCACTCACCTCCCGTGGCCCACAAATCAATTTGCTCACAGTAGGGAGTGGGAGAGAGGGGCAACAAGAGCCTCTGTCCTGTCTGTCAGTCCACAATACTCGGGTTAATTATTGAGGTGGTGATTGCAAATGGCCGAGCCACTTGTGTGAGTGAAGCGTAAACAAAAGCAGTTTGGGAGCAGGTATGACACCGCTTCCATATTAGGCCCTGGGAGGGCTTTGTCTGATCACAGCAATCACCGCCTGTGTCTCTGGGCGAGATAAGTGAGGCACATGAAGTAGTTTTAAAGCACATACCTGCCCATATATCCCTCCATCCATCTCCCCATCCATCGCTCCTGCTTGATCCTCCACCACCACTTATCCATATTTGAAATTACAAAAGCCTCTCTTCTGGGTGGCTTATCACCCATGTAATGATAAAGTTCAAATGTGAATCCATCCACACAGCTCAAAAAGCCATTGAAATCCTCTCATACTGGTGGCTACAGCAACCACTGTCAATTTACAAAGTAGCTGCAAAACACAGATTAGAATTTTGTGGCTGCAGATTGAAAACATGTTCAACATTTTTATGAACACAAGAGCAACATCCCTTTTCTAACATGCCTTTTTGGAGAGGACTCGTTTATATTTTTACTTTTTGACTGGCGCGTCCCAGCAAATTCAAGTGAGCACAAGAGTCTGTAAAGCGTCCTTGTTTTGCACCTTTGTCTTTGTGGCGTTTATGAGCTGTGGATGATATAAATTTCCACTTTTGTGCACACAATTAAGAGTTATATGGCAGCGTGAAGCATCGCAATGCAGCCGCAGAAGAGTCATACATGTGGATTTATAAGGTCAATGACTAAAAATATTTTGCAGCTGTCCTGGATCTTCTTAAATGGATCCAGTGATCCAGTGGAACATGGAAGAGTGCATCGCACATTTACATTATTCTACAGAAACATGCAAAAAGAAACGGAAGGAACTTTCACCGGCGAATCTCATTTTATGCTTCTCTGGGTCCTGCTCAAAGGAGGACAGCATCACACATTTGTGTATCAATACTCCGAGCTGGGAGAAAACGCCACAGACTGTAAATCATTTAGTTTGTGGCTTGGAGCAGGTGAATTTTTCCTTTTCTTTGATTGCTCTGACTTTGCCTCCTCTCATCGCAGCAGTAGCTGCCATTTCTCGCGTGCACACGAGGGCCTCCAAATATTCCCTTTAATCCACCCTAAGAAAAGAAATGTGTGTGTTTTTGATCGAAGTTGTTTACACATGCAGATACACTCATTCATATCTTTTACATTGCCAAAACTTGAATAAATAAATCATGGAAATTGTCAAAGCTTTGCAGTTATAACTGAACACTGTTTTGCGTGATGTGATTGTCACTGCAGGAAAGTGTCGTTTGTGTTGATGCTTTTTAACGTGCTTTTCAAAGCAAAAAAAAAAAAAATTAAAAAACTCACCACAGCTGGCAGTCACATACACACACGCCTCACAAACTTGTAACATCACAACAACAACACACAATGAAGGGCCTCTCATCTAGGGCCTCAGTATAATTAACTGGAGAGGCTGAGTTTAGGGATTATTCCAGGAGGGGCGGCGAATTAAAGCTCAGATAATGAGTTGAAGTTTCTTAATTTGTTCTCCCCCGTAATTCCAGAATGGATTAGCAGTAGCTTTAGTCGCCTCTTCCCACCGATTAGCATGGCTCGCTCAGTTTAGGACTGAAAGGCAGGCAGGAGGAGGGAGCGGCAGGGATGGTTAAACAGCTTATGAGTCAACTTGTTCAGTGGTAAATGAGCAGCAGTGTTTAGCAGATAAAGGCATTCACCTCCTCAGGAGTCTCACACAATGAAATGGAGTCCATTGTCCCAAATAATCAGTGTGATAAGGGATATGAGACAGTTGTGAATATTTAACCTTGTTCAGATAAGTGGTGCATTTTGACCTTCACCACAATGTCTTTTGTTTTGTTCTTTTTTAATCTTAGTTGTAGGCTATGTGTCACGATATGAGAAAATCTGAAACTGAACCTGCGTCCACACAACAATCCCCAGTATTTCTACTCTGTCTGTGCCGTATCTTAATTTCCCTCTCCTGGCTGTCTCTCCCTCCGTCTCCTCGGCTGCACCACGACTGTCTTGACTTGAGACTGTCAATTAGGGTTAAAAGGCTTGGAGGGTGGTGGAGAGCAGCCGAGCATGACAGCTTGACCTGGCACAGCACCTGATGCCTAATAATGAAAATTGACAGGGCTTGTTTTTAATTCTCCTGCTACTTCGGGCCATATTGTTTGGAAGCACAACCCAGCCGGAGGGAGGAGATCCACACCTTCAGGCAGGTTTCTCCATCTCAAACTGGCTGCAGAACAGTGTCTCAGTAATATGGTAACCTTGAGCTGAGTTGAAGCTGGATGATGTCGAATATGCATGACTGTGTTGGAAGGATCACGACTGCTCTTTTTTCTTAAATAGGGATTGAGTGCTAATGTAATAAATTCAGTCACCTTCGATATAATAAATATTTTAAAATGACACCGCGTGCTTTCGCTGTACCATCCATTCAAACGTTTCAACAGTCTTTGATAGCGACACATTTCTGCATGTTACCCTCCACTGATGTTAGAAGTCATGTTGGGAAACGTGTCTTCTTTCCATCCACGGTCTCCTTGGAATCGGCGACCTAAATCCGACCTTTGCCTCATGGAAACCCAACTCATGGCAACAGCCAACAAGAGCTCATTTATAACCCTGTGCTATGAGAACACCGTGATGTACTTGGGATTTATTTTACATGTTGGAACGTTTGCATTTGCTTGTTTTTGAAAAGGTGGATGGACCCAAGAAATAATTGATTCACTCTCCGACGAGTGACCAAGATCCGAACAATGTGACACGCGATGTTTTTATAGAATACTCATTGGATACGAAGACGTTGTGTCTCTTTGATTTTTCTCCACCCCAAGATGTGATTTAACACAGAATAATAAAAAGCTTTCAAGGCCACTGGCAGTATTTGTGCTGTCATCGTGTCAAAACACCAAACAAAGTAGGTGAGATGTCCAAACACCAATTAGGGAGCCGTGAGGGACTGTGGCTTCAGAGAGGTCTTACCATGCAACAGCTTCACTGCAACAAGCTCTGAGTATATTTAGCCGCTACCCCAGAGCCGAGGCCTGTGAAAGGTGTCTGAATATGCCCTTGGCTGGCAAATGTCACACCCACACTGCTATATCAAGTGTTGAATTCAGTCCTAGCTTAAGGTATTAAGTCAGAACTGCTCTTGGTCTGTAGCTGAGCATGTGCAATCTCTCTCGGATCTCTTGAATGTGTAGCAAGGAAAAAAATAACGAAACTGCACAAATTATAAAGCCCACAGCTGACATTTAGTGGCTGGATGCTGTGCTGTAAGCATGAACGGGCTGTCGGGCCGATTACAGTGACATAGGCATCTCACTGTAGACAGCTTTCATCAGGGAACTCAATCACCATGGCGACAGCTGCATGAATGAGGATGGGAGCGCAAGGTGGGCTTGTGACATCGGGTGTCATATTCATCGGCACTTAATGTTGTTTACTCAGGTACTTGTGTGGATGTTGTTTATGATAGCTTCTTGCTGCGTCACAGTGGATGTAAACTTTCTCTGAGAGAAGCTGAGAGTGGCCATTCAGGACAGCACAAGGGGCCCCAGGGTGCCAGTGCTTCACTCTTTGTAAATTTAGAAATGTTATCATGTACGAGTTACTGGCAGTTTATGAGTGGAGAGAAAGTACACTCCAGAGTGCCCTCTTGACTGTGTGTATTTAGAGGGCGCCGTGCATGTTTGCAGATAGAGGGAGTAAGGAAATCCTGTGGATGGGAAGATTCTGAACGCAGGTTTGGTGAAGTGGAATGTAAATGCACTCATGTCTACTTAAGTGAGAGTGAAACAGAGGCTCCTGGTCATGGTATTAAATCAACAAACCCGTTCTTAAGCTGAAGTGTGTGAGTACTTGTGACCTCTGCTGTGACCACTGTTGTGTTGACAGCAGCTGCATTTCACACACGCCCCCCCAGGCCGGACATGTCCACCATCCTTCATGGATTAGACCAGACCAGAAAGATTTAGAGTCCACCTTGGGTTCTAAGACAACACTGCTGAGAGGTGTATCTCTCACTCACTGACACTTTTTTATCTCAGTGGGTCAGCCTACCTCTGTCAGGATCAAATATGAAACCTGGGCAGAAAAAGGAAGAATACCACCATGTTGAAGTGGACCGAGGGGGAAGAATGTCAGCCTTTCTACGGGCTTTTGTACCTGATTTTTGATGGTTGAAGGAACAGTGAGTGCTCATCTCAGATGTGCTGTTTTGTTTCCTCTGCTGATGTAATATGAGGTCATCAAAACCAATCACTGATTTGTGCGTCGGTTTGGCACTGGTGTGATTTAAACCCGACACGTTAACTTTCACAGAATGCATTTGTGCATCATTTATTTGAATATGTAAAGATGAAAACCGGTAAACAGTTTTCCTTGGTTGGTCGGCTGTTTATCCATGACTAATTCCTTTATGGTAATGAAGTCTTGGGTAATCGTATTGTGTAAGTATTCCTCGTGGTCCGGAGCAAAGGGTTCCTGACACTCATTGCATGTCTGTGTTATGTAACTAATCTGGCAGACATTTTTATGGTACATTTTCCAAGGATATTCACAATGTCATTGCTTTTTTGACATTACACAGACTTAAAGTTGCTATCGGGTGTCAAGGCTAAATGCCATTTTTCAATAGAAGTGACCGTATGTGAGCTGATAAAAGGGACCAAGTGCTGTGTTCATTACATGTCCTCGTCAGCTCTTTTGTGGGGTGTGTGGGATGTCAGATGACTAATTTGACCAGGAGTCTTGAGGAGAACAAAGGTCTTCAACAACTACCATAATGACATTCCATAATTGATCAAATACACCGCATTTTTGAAGAGGGATTTTTATCGACAATAGGCTGCCTCGCAGTGCACTGATTGGTTTCCTGAGAGACTGAGTAGCAGAGGAGAAATTAACATGATAAGCTACGATACCTGTCAAACCCGTCCGCTACCTAAAACCTGTGTGGATAGTCCTCCTAATGATGAATTAATGATTAATCAGGATTTTTAAAAGCCTCGTTGAATGATGGGAGAATAATGAGTGTCTTTGATCATTTTATGTTGGCGCATGTCGGTAATTTGTGGTAAGTCATCTGAAGTCAGCTGTTGAAATTCATCGTACATTTCAAGCTCAGGAGTGAGTTCCTCTAAATCCTCCACATCAACACTTTGACGAGGGAATCTCTGATATCCACAGCAGTCCCTCAGGCTGCCTCAGACATCCGGTCCTCACTGTGGACAAACCTGAATTATGTCCATGATTGGACACCCTATGTGGGAAACCCTGCTCTCCTCTCTCAGCTGTGTGAGGCTAATGCCGTGTGGCAGGTCCGGCACTCCGCTGCCGAAACACATCTGTCATGTTTTGTCATAGTGACACAGAAACCAGCCGACTCCCACCTCGGTGGCAGGGTATAGTATATCACACTGCTGATGTGCACACATGTGTGTAAGAAACAGAAAAAGTGAGATGTGTAGCATTCCAGTGGTAATGCAACAGAATAATCAGCACAATTCATGCCATTTTTCTGAACAAGATGCAGAACTGACCAAAAACAGAGAAGTGCAGCCAGCATCCAAGAGTGGAAGAAAAACCCTCACACACTTGAGCCATCAAACACGTTCATAAAAACACCTCCACATGAGATGATTTATGTTTGCACCATTTAAGTGAGGTGGGCGTGTTCTCGCTGGCCTAGCGGTCTCTTTCAAGCCATCTAACTACACCAATTTCTTTCTAAAGATGAAACAAAGGTAAGTTGTTTGCTACATCTCATTACGTATCTCGTTACATCTGCAAATCAAAACCACTTCTGGAATCATGCACCAGAGTGTTAGAAACAAGTTGCTGATACTTTACGAGCTTTCTCACTCATCTGAAAGTGTGCACATTTAACAATCTTTGGAAACCCACTCTCTTTGATTCCCTCTTCCCTCAAGTTGCGCTGTCAGAACTGATGTCAACAGCAATTGATCTGATCAAACCTTGAAAAAACAAATTGATTAGTTGTCTGCTGGCTTGCTCAGCTCTGTTTGCTCATCTGGGCTTCTATATATCCCTAAGCATCTAAAGTGTAAAATAGACTCCTGGCATTAAACAATATAAACAGTGTCCAAGTGAGAAGTTTTAAAGTTTTATGGATTAGTTATTCTCAGACGGTAAAGTCTCTTCTCTTTTTCATTCGTTTTTAGATTTGCTGTTGCCTTGGAATGAAGTGCGTTACATAAGAGTCATATTAGAACAATATCTGAGATGCTAATGCAGAATCAATAACTTATGTAAAGTAAACAATGTGGAAAATAGCCCCGTAGTTCTTCGAGCCCTCTGTGTTTGAAACATCAGAAAATGGACTGCATTTCAGTTTGTGAAGCCGAACACTCGCACTCACAGTGAGTGAGTTGCATAAACGTATGAAAGCCAAGAGCCAGCATGGCTTCTCAAGGCAAGTCATCCTGCTCAGGAGGCTGCAGGTGGATTCCCTGTGGTCCCGTTTTCTTTTGTTTCATCTGGAAATGATGGATTGAAAAATTATCGTCTTTAGAAATTATGCTCTTGGTTTGTGCTCAAAGATAAACCATGTTGGTACATTTCATTTTAATTTCTCTTTTTTTGCCAAAATACAACGATATAGAAACCTAAATATGTACCGAGCAAAAACAACAAGAACAAAAATCCTTGTTGTGAGAGGCTGAACCAAAGTTTGAGGAGTAATAGCAGTGGGCAGACACACTGAAATATTGTGGTCCTTGTATATTGATAGTGTGTAGTACAGTGTATGAGTATAGCGATAGGAGGAGTGGTGATTTCAGTGGTACTAAAACTGCAGGAAACAATGTACCTCAAGCCAAATAAAAGCTGCTGGCAAAGGCTCTTTTGCTCATTGCAGCATGGAGTCATTTACTTAGTGCGCAGTAGCTTATGGCCTGTCCTTTTTAATGCAAGCCTCAACCGCTGTGTTTCTGAGAAATGCACAAGAGTAGACATAACTCTTTACTGTCAGTGCCAAGCACTTACAGTATAGAGACAACAAGCTAAGGGGAACGCTTGTTCCCAGTGGTCAGGGACTGTGAGTGACAGAGATGGAGGAATGAAAGACGCTGTCATTCAAGATTTTCTTGCCCGTCATCAGGAATGTGCTGCCTGTCATTATGTGAAGCTGACGACGGGGCACAGGTGGGGTTAAAGTCAGAGCAGCTATGGTGGAAGGTAACTGTGACTGACAGAAAGAACAGTGCAATTATAGTACCTGCTAGCAGGTTTGGATTCCTACAGGTGAGCATAATTAGAGACAATATGTATCCGTCCATTTAAACCTTTCCTGTCAATCTGGACAGGATTTGTCAGATCATCAGCAGCCTCTGATATTCTTACCGAAGGTAAAAGAGTTCAAATATGCTCAACAATTGCAGCTCTCAGGTTTTATAGTGATGAAGAGACAAATTTATTTGCACATCCCAATTTATCCACCACAAAAGAAAAATTTGAGGCTGATGTTTTAAAGACACATTCAACTCCACTCTGGTGAATATTGTAAAAATGAGTCACGTCTGGGTTGCGTCTCAAATACAGCAGGCGTGAATGAGACGGCGACGGAGGTCTCTTGACCTGCTGTGCCAGCTCCGGACCTGTCGTCTGAGGAGGGTTGGAGGGAGCTTTTAAACTGGATACTGAGATAAAGATGCTTCACGCCAGTATTTTTGCCCAGACATTCACTTCACTTTGACATTTTTAACTGATTTGGACTGTTTTTGTTCAAAGCAATGTGTCTGAATGTGTAATGGAAAAACGTCGCTCTTCTTCTTCTTCTTTTCATCAGGCACTTTTGAATCTAACAGTTGTGTGTAGTGTCTCTCATCTGGGTGCCTGGAGAGCTGCGGAGCCGTGTAGTGACGTCTTACATGGCTGTCCTTGCTCCATTATGATGTAGCTGGCCACTGGGCGGCTGTACGTGCGAGATTTGCTGGGTTGAGTGGCGTCTTTCAGACTTGACCTCATGCACCACGGACATCTCCGGGTATGATCTCAGTGTCATCGTGCCGCACCAGTGGAAGCTGCGTTCTTCACTGATGGGGGATGAGCAAATGTATCACCAGGAGCCAGGATGCTTCTTTTGAGTCAGCATCCACTTGTCTTTAATTTCTAGGCTCATGAAGTGTTTCTCAGAGGAGCGCAGTGCACCTGTGCCTGCTCACCCTGTGTTGGCAGACTACTGCTGACGAGCAGTGGCAAAAAACCCCAAAACATTTTGATACGAAGGGAAAGGAGAATGTATTTTAACAATATGGTAGTTTTATTGAAACAAAAAAGCGGGGTAAGCTGAGCTCTGACAGAGTCAAATGTTTTTGTAGTTCATTCTTTGAAGGGGTTTCTTTCCTAAACTACCAGTTTGGGGTTATTTGACGTGCAGCATTAAAACAGCAAATATTGAGTTATTAATTGTAGGTATGTCCTGCATTCAAGGGGTCACACTGAGAGCCTTGGCATCTTCAAGTGTATGGTTTCTCTAAACAGCAAGAGACAAACATGGCCCCTCTCCAGGAACACAAGGTGGCAGAGGCAGATGGCCAATTACATCCCATAATGCCTAATTGCAAATGATGAGGCAGGTGTCAAATTAGGCCTACCTACAAATGAAGGGGACTAAGATTCTTTAATCTGCGACAGGAGCTGAGAAGGAAGAGCTTTACACAAGACAAAGACCTGTGCACTCACTTCACTCATGCAACTCAAGAAAAAATAGAACATTTCAAATGCACAGTTAATGGCATCATCCACATGAATCCAATTACAGACGCTATGAGACAGAACAGGTCATTCTTGTGCATGGGGAGTGAGCTGAGTTCACCAAGGTTGAGTTCGCTCACCACCAGGAGGCTGCAGGAAGGTGGCAGTGATAACAAGAATCACATCAGGAATTCTTCAGAGTAATTTTCAGAGCGTCTTGACCTCTGTGTAGATAGAAGCCAGGAAGCTTGTGCTCCATGGGCTTATACATTAATTGTGTTCCACTAATTGCGGTTGAACGGCCATGATCCCGACTCTTATTTGAAGATAATTTCTACTATGCTTATTAACCTGTCAATCCGGTTGATGGTGGATGTAAACTGCAGGCCGGCTGCTGCTGAGAGATTTGTTAGGCACATTACTTTCATTTTAAGGTTCAATTATTAATGCGCAGGTTTCTTCAAATTTGTTCTT
Organism: Aulostomus chinensis; assembly: GCF_037954235.1. Classification (NCBI taxonomy): domain Eukaryota; kingdom Metazoa; phylum Chordata; class Actinopteri; order Syngnathiformes; family Aulostomidae; genus Aulostomus; species Aulostomus chinensis. The sequence goes on from NC_141329.1 coordinate 1,625,567, forward strand.
TTTAAGAAAAATAAAATACCTGCCCCAAATACATGAAATGAACAACTATGTTCCTGCAGCATTTGAGCAGCCATGAGTCACACAAGGCCATAGGAGGGCACCTTCACTGTCTCAGCCAGTTAACCAAGTCTGCATCACTCGCTCTTCATCCCTCTCTTCCTCATCACTCTCCCCTCACAGGTCACTGCGTCCCCATTCTCCCTCTCATCCTCCCAAACCTGATTATTGCCTCTCTGTCCAGACACACTTCTGTTAATTAGAACAAACCTTTTAGTCTCTGAGCATATATTTTCTCTTCTTAGACAGGCCAAGACCGACATGGACCATCATTAATCTACACTTTCAGTCGTCTCCCAACCGCTGCCACCTCACTGGTGGCAGCACAGCTGCTGTCAAGAACATTTACTGCTAAATGTGGGAGGCCAAACATTCAAACTCCGAGCCAAGATAGACACCGACTGTGTCACCCAGTCAGGCAGGAGGAAAACCGTGGATTTGACTGCAAGAACACTCAAGGTGATGCTGCGCTTCCTGGCTAATGTCGCATGTAATTCAACATGGCTGCATTCTAAAAGTAGCTCACAAATGTAGTTTGTCTGTACAATGTTCGAATCTGAGATGTGGACTTTGTGTATTGTCCTGTGAGAGAAAGTACAGAATTTGGGTAAAGAAAAGGTAAATGGAATTGCAATAGCTAGATTGTCCAGTACTGCTCAGTCCAGTTGGACACAGCGCCTGAAAGACCTCTATCCTCCACTTGGACAGCGCACGCCTTCCTCTGGTCGGCGCAGCTTGACAGGACAGTGCGGGACAGCTGGATACGTGCTGTCTATCTTGGCTAGGCATTTTAATTGTTTGGCCTTTCGTCGCTAAATAGCCACAACCGTCCAGAGCAGCCTGGCAGTGAATATTAAACTCCATCAGGCAGCAAATCAACATGCCAGTATATGGCAGACACTATATTTTTCATATGGTGCTGCCGTCACCCTTGGCCCGCCATCAACGCTGCAGTTTTATAAAGAAAGTGAATCAGGGCCATTATTGTGTCTGAGAACCAAAAACCTATTAGGGACTTTTGACCTGCTGGTTCAGAGGATAAGAGCGAGCAGAGACAGGGTGGGTTTCTTTTACTTTTTTGTGTGTATGGAATAAGTTGTTATACTTTTTAATAATTTCTTCTTTTTTGGAGAGGCATCTATATTTTAGGAGATGCTTGAACCAAACCCATACGTGAGAGACAGAGAGAGTGTCAGTGAAAGGCCTATACTGTAGAAGAAATTAACAAATTTCAGAAGGCCACCCAGAGCTGGAGGTAAACACAGAAACCCTGAGAGCTTTGGACAAAGAAAAGATGTTGATTGCTTTCACTCGTGTAGCCAAAGGTTGAGTTTATAAAAGCTCGGCCTCTCCTGAGCGCCGCCTGACCCCTCTCTCTTACGAGCATGTTCATATGCTTTTAACGATGCTCTGTAGCATCCGTGCACGCAACCTTCACCACAGGAAGACAGTATTCTATGACCAGACCCCCACCTACAGGGTCAAACAAGCACATCTGATGAAGATTTATAGCATGTAGAGATCTGATGTCTGTACCTGGCTCACCCGCATGTTGGGTGAGGTCATTGAGCTGGAGCTCCTGGGATTTAGGTTCTGCAGTACAAACACACACAGAGCAAATGCAACTTAACAAAATCGAGTCTGGTTGTGTCAGTGTCAAAATACACAGCTGAAGAATGAAGGGTGTTGAGGAAAGAACAATAGAGATGGATCATCGTCGTGGACATGCTTCTGGCTCTGAATATCAGCTGATACATGACAGTGGCTGTAGTTGAAGGCCAGCAGTAAGTTGATTCTTTTTGTCTTCCCTCAGTTTTTGGTGCTGGGAAAAGCGACAGTCTTGCATTTATAACAGCTGCCAATTAATATGCAAATATAATTCATCATTTCCAAAGTAACACAATTATGGGAACCACTTGAATTACCCAGCCAGTTTTTAAAATATTTCAATTAAATAGTTGGAGAATGAATGTGCTCCACACTTGCTCTTTCACTATTCACATTAATGTCAGGTGACATCACTTTTTCACAGCTGCTGCCGTCTTTGTCCCACATGAACCTCTAAATGGATGATGTTTTTGTGCCTCAGCCTCTCCACTTTCTCTCCGCTTTTTGGTCAATATGGGCTTCAGTAAGCTGCCAGGATAGTCTCAATGCCATCCGTATCAAAGAAACAGCAAATCCCTCGACAGCTCTGTCCTTCTCTGACCCACTCCACACAGCCAGCTGAGCAGCCCATCTATCCAGCCCACTCCACAGCATATGGAAGCTAAGTGCTGCCAGTAGTGCAAACGGTGGTTCAGATCCGTCTGAGCCCAACTGTCACAAGGTGGCACCTGAGGCACGACTCTCCTCACACTAAACTCTGCAACAATCAGGCCACTGGTGCATTGAGCAGAAAATGCTGCAATAAGCTCTCTCCCCCTCGCAGCCGACGTGATAAATGCTTCCTCTCTTCTCCCCTCCAAAACATTTTCACAGAAAAAGTGAAATGATAACCCTGAATTATGTGGTATTATTATCTATATTCTTCCAAGTCTCATAAAGGGACTGAATTTGATTTTGAAAATTATTACTGTATATGTTTTCTGACACAGCATTCTTATTTCTCTTATGTAAATAAATGAAGGGCGGCTGCTGCCTCTAAAGCTTCTTCTCTCTGTGCCTCAGGACAGACATTAGTGTCAGACTCTTTTCAATAGAGGCACGTCATAAAAGACACATCAATAACCGGAGACGTCTCACTGTTCTCTATTATTATTATTATTATTCTTTAATGCCAGCAGTGGCATGATTTAATGCCCCGCACATTTTTCTTGTGCCTGCCATTGCTTATCCTCTGACTTTCATTAGCATACAAAGCCCTGTCTTCCTGGTGGGGGGTTTGTGGTAGATAGCAGCCAGCCAGTTAACTCATCTGACTAGCTCCCTTTGTGCGTGTTTCTGCCTGCCAGGGCTAAAGATGATGGTTTTGTGGCATGTTTGGGAGGCTTTGTCACATTAAAGCGTCCCACACAGCGCCAAAGACCCAGCAACTCCCAATCCTGCTGCAGCTACTCTGATGGCCCGGATACTGTAACCATGAGGGTTGCAGACAAACAGTATCTGGCGTGGGAAAAAGTGGTTGGGCAAAGGTAAAAAGTCATTCAGGCGTCTGTGCTTACTCAGCTGAGTATGTGTGTGTGAAACAGAGATGCGGAGTGACGGTACGCTCTGCTTCGATAAACGGTTTCATATTTGACAATTCATTCCACACTTTTCATAACAGGACTCATCAGGCGTCTCCTCCTATCCCATCAGGGAGATGGTGCTGGCTTTTTTTGTTGTTGTTGTTTTTGTTTGCCACGCCTGTCATATGTTTGGGGGCCCAGAGTAAACCTGCTGCCAGGCTTGGCCTGAAAAATGCATCTCTGTGCAGGGAGCTGCTGCCTTCAGCAGCCCGATGGTTGCCTGCCCTCATCCCTCCAAGTATCTCCAGCATCTTCAAGGGTTCCAGCTTTCTGCTACCTAAATGGAAGCATCTGCATTGTCAGGGGGAGGCTGGGAAACCAAGTCAACAAGCTGTTTGTCTCCTCTCAGCCACGCTTCCCTAATCATGACAAGTTCTTTCACGCGAACAGAAAAAAAGACAGCAGGCACACACCAAAACACAAGAGGCCAAAAATATTGGAGAGTTTCTCCACTTCAGTCTGGAGTATCTCCAAACCGCAGAGAAAAATTTAATTTATCATGAGTAAGTCTGATTTAGCTTATTTTTCTCACCTCCTTCTAACTGGATCAGCTCTCGTGCCAATTAGTGAACTCAAGCCAACAGCACCAAGTTTTCCAATGATGCTGCTTCACATAACTACAAGTTACTTCCAAGCCAGACAGCTGCACCCATGACCTTCCGTCACCACAGGAGCAGGTTGATGGCACTGTAATTTGCGCATATTAAACCATCCCAAGCAAACAGGCAAAAGACTCATTAGTAGGAGTCTGAAACAGAAACATTGGTTTAAAAAAACAACAACAAAAAACCTTCACATCAGGCAGACAAAGCAAAAAATCCAACACAAACACGTAACACAAGAAAACGGCTGGAACAGAAGTCCATAAAGGAAACTACTTCATAGAGCACACTGGCGGTCTTTGTGACCACCGATAGCAACGGATTCCTGCTCAAACCCCAATGCAACATGCAGCATATGAAACAAGATCTGCAGGAAAAATCTCCAGGATGTATTTGACCAGGTCCCTCACTGTCTGCGTCTCACAGTGCTAAACTTTACATCCTATGACCGATGTTATGACACTCTATCAAGTACCGATAATTTCACAAGTGAGACAATCATGATTTAGATGTTGAATAAGTGGAAAACGATCTAAATAAACTCTATTTAAAAATATCAAAAGAACAGCCTGTGGTCTTGGTGCCTGGTAGCCGCTGTCCCGAGGTGAGCACCAAGTCAAGCGTGGGACCACGTCTGTGAGACCAGCCTCATGTCAGACATACTTTGGTAATTCTTTGCTTTCTGAAACCTAACATGTTGATACAGTATATGACATAATTTCATTTGGAAGATAAATGTGAAAGAGCACAATTAGTAGCTGTCACAGTGGTTGTCAGCAGGTAAACGTTAGGTTGGTGACGTTGCCTCATGGGATTCGCTCAATGTGCTGTAGTTCGGTGCAGTTGTTTTGAGGTCGCTTTGGTCTCCAAACCTGGACACTGGTCCCAGTAGTGTTTGCGTGTACAATATTATTATTATTATTATTATTATTGTTATTGTTATTGTTATTATATGATTCTGAACACAGCCAAATACGCTGGGGAGGGAGGTGTAATGAGGCATGATGGGAACTATTTAGGGTGAAGCAAGGAGGAAATGCACACATGTGAGAGGTGAAGCATCTGGAACAAAAGAGTATTTCCAAATAAAAGAATAGATGGATGAATGATGTGAGAAATCCCAGCCTAAGAAGCGGAGCAGACCATCACAAATATCACCTGGTGTCCTACAATTAACTTAAAATGTCAGCTTTCCTCAGGCACTGTGATTACACAAAGGTGTGTATTGCAGACGTTGTTGGGAGCAGTTGGACAGCAAAGACAGTCATTATAATGTGATAACCTGGTTCAGAGGGCAAAAATATGAGGTCTTTCTATATATGACTATTTATATGTAGAATGATATTTAGTGTCAGCACACAGCACTGGGAAGATATCCAATTAGAAGGAAAATCATCCTGGTAATGAGGAGGCTGGAGGGGCTTTTAAATGTATCTGTGAACAAGAAAAGAGACAGAGGTTACAGAAGAGCCCAGAATATTCAGATGCGTGTAATATCTGCCCACATCAGCACTGAATGTTGATGTCACTGCTGTACAATTGCACACTTCTCACACCCAAACATGTGAAGCGCACACTCACACAAAAGGCTCCCTGTTCCCTGTGGCTAATGCAGCTGTTTGCTTTAATAACTTGCATTAGAGTAAGCACATCCCCCGAGGCTCGAGGTCCAAGAAGAAGTCTAACGCTTCCATCTCCCCAAGTCACAGCTCCCCATCCTTCCCAGTGCCACGGCACACACGGCGTAAATCTGGGGCACCGAGTGTTCATGTTTGATCTTATCGCACTTCTGTACATTTCCTACAAAGCTGTAAAGTTACGCCATCCCTGGCTTAGGGCATGAGGCGTACACGGTGTGTGTGTGTGTGTGTGTGTGTGTGTGTGTGTGTGGTGGTGGTGGTATGTTTTAGGCCATATTCAGGGACACAAACCAGGCTTTCGACCAACTGGGGACAGCTTTTGCATTTGTGTCCCCACTTGGTAAAGCAGATTTTTGGGTCAGTGATTAAGGTTACAGGAGGTGTTAAGCAAGTAGTGGATAGAGTAAATCCCTAGGAAATTAATGTTAGTCTATGTAAGTACCACAAAAAAAGTAAACGAGTGTGTGTGTGTGTGTTTGTGTGTGTTTTTGATCTCTGTAGAAAATCTGAGGGACCAGAGTGCCTGCAGAGCCTCCGTTTGGGTGGCTGCATAATTAGGACAACTCTGTTGACAGTGCAGCTAAGTGGCCTGCTCTTTCATGACTAAACCGCTCCCTCCCCTCTGTTCTCTCCCCGACATGATCGTCCTCCAAAAATGAACAAATCTTACCTAAAATCCTAGTCAGGCAGGAGATGCTTGTGCTTTTCCTCTTGTCTTGTTCACACCCGTCTCCTACTGGTCTGGAGACCCATCACGCACTCCAGTCTGCCTCCTTACAAATATTTTCTCGTTATATATTGATGTCAAAAGCCGAGTACATGGGGTATAAATCGGTTTACATTGAAGTGATTGGAAGTGCTGCTGTGTGCAGAGGGCAAGGCGTGCCGCTGTGTGGGTCTGTGAGACTCATGGGGAATGAGAAAGCGTTCATCGTCATTTGATTCCTTATTTGACACCAGCAGAATGAGAGTGTTGGTCTCCCTCCCATCCAAGGCACATCACGCTGGAACTTTCACTCGTCTGTTGTGTCCCTATTTGTTTTCTTGTATTTACAGCACCAGGACATGTAGTTTCCATTTAGACTTCTCAGACACCCGGTTTTATTTTCACCTTTTACCTCATTTGTTTGAGCTTCCTGAAACTCTGGCAAGATAGGAGAGATGTGGCAGCTCCTCCGGGACCAGCTGTCATATTTTCTGTAAACTACAATGTGTCTAATTGAGCCATGGAGGTCAGTGCCATCCTCTTGCCAGTCAGGAACTACTTATTTGAGCTGTAAGGGGAGACTCATCTGAGAGTGTGTGTGTGTGTGTGTGTGTGTGTGTGTGTGCGTATTAAAAATGCTTGAATGTGTGCGTGGGTGGCTGCCTGACTGTAAGATGCTGGAATGCTGAGTGTCAAGGTCTGTCGGCCTGTTGTGCTCCAGGTAAACGCTGACATTTCTTCATTTGTGTTCCTAATTACTGATTTACTCTGCCTCTAATGGCATGTGAAGTCAGATCCAGACTCAGTAATGGGCAAGGGAATCTCGCCAGAGGTGTCCAAACAGCTCACTCTCCCTCTCTGTCTCTCCTCCCTTCTCCCTCTCGTTCTGTCTCTTCCACTCTTCTGTAGCGGGCTGACATCCCCTCTGCATCCTTTATTTATGCAGTCTTTCATCAGTGCGGAGTTCTGCTGACAAAATGCCAAGTCAAATTGTCACTAAAGATCAGAGATGAGTTTATCTCTCTCTCACTCGGTTTTCTTTTTTCTTTCTTTTTTTGCCATCTTCCCCTCCTTCCAATCCCTTCCTGGGATGACTGGTCCCTGTATGCAGAGGCTCACAAATGGTTTAGAGATCAGTTGACTGGAAAGAATGGAAGCAGGCTGCTGGAGAGTGAGTCAATGGCTCAGCCTAAATGGACTCAAGGCAGAGTCACACCGTAAAGCATTTTCCTCTTATGTTTAGTAAGGCTTATGAATTTCTGAAATTGGACACAATAGGTTTTGTTTATGATTAGGGGTGCAATGAATATTTCCCATAAGAAATACACCCTAATCAGGAGAATAATGCAGTTACTGCCATGCACCATCTCCTTATATTTTCAGTGGTTATGAGGTGGAGACAAAGAAATGAAGGGTGAGATCAACCAGTCATTACAGCATAAGCCATTTCCTGGAAATGAACACACAATGGGGTGTGATATATGGGATCTCCTCTCCCATGTAAAAGCAATCTAAGTGTCCTTTATGATTTCATTCAAAATCCCTTGTCCTTGTGTGATGCAGCTAAACACATTAAGGCGAAATGACGGATGGCCCCTGTGAGTGTACGGAAGGCTGGTTGAGGATTCAATATGTATTCTCCATCCGCAGGGTGTGGGGGAAGGGAGAGTTTCTATTAATTATAGTGAAAAGGATTTGCCCCATCGCTTATTGTTCAGGTCCACTGGATGAGCGGTGCCATGGCTGCATGCAAGTGTATGTGTGTGTGTGTGATGGCTCAAGTGTCCCACTGTGGCATGCCAATCTTGTACTAAACGAAGCTGACTTTAATGGCTGCCTTAATGAAATGCCTGGGTCCTAATTAAGCCCTTTCCACATTGGTGGGGACAAGCGAGACTCGGCTTCTCACTCTCTCGCCAAGTTCCCAAAAGGCTTGTTTCATTTCTTCCTCCAGGACGCCTTGTCTTGACATGAAGAAGCTTCCTTAATGGCTAAATTGTGACTGGCGTGTACATTTGTCTGTGCTAACATGTGCTTGTGCGACAAAGCTTTGATAGCACAACATCTACCGGAGGCTCCTTTCTTCTGGTGCTGCATTAGCAGCGAGGCAGCACATGTTCAGATGTTTTTGCTCATCAGTTTAATTGGCACAGCCACTTACATGCCCTTCATATCAATCTATTGTTAGAATAAAGATATATTTTAAATAATTAGACTGACAAAAAAAACAATAAAACAGCAACAACTCCATGATTGAATGACCCATATATGCTAACTCCTGATTGCAATTTCTTCATCTCTCTCACATCTTCGTGTTCATACAGTTCATTAGTAAAATCATAGACCAATGAATGTTTTGCTATCAAGACAAATTCCCAGCAAATATGGAATTGTGGTTAAGAGCCTGCATTTGTGTTTTTAATGTTTAATTGGGAGCTACGGCCTTCAGCTGTGTTGAAGTGCAAAGCAAACATTTGATACATTTGCTGCACATACAAGATCTCAATGACACAGTTTCTCTTTCCTCTCCTCTTTGTCATTTGTTTCACTTTCATCATGTTTTCCTGCTAGATGTCTAGTAAATAATGAGTACATTCAATGTCTTTGATTTGCATGGCCTTAGTCGGGTCACCACTCAATTGACACAGACAAGGAAAAAAAAAAAGCCAGTTTGCTGAGGGCTCATTAGCAGCCTTGCAGCATGAAGTGAGGGTCACTGGATGGTGGGGAGACTTTTCTCTACAACCCCTTGATCCTAAAGATCATGGAAACTCACCATGATAGAAAAACATAGGGGAGCAATTTCTTCAGATGACAAATAACGTGCTTTAGGCTTTGAGAACGAAGTTGAGCACAGAGAGACGGAAGACAGATGGAGGGAGAGGAGGTGGTACTTGTGTGAGTTCAGGGTCCAGATGAAAAGTCACCTCATTTCAGGCCCAGTTTTGATGCATGTTGCCCACAGACGGGGCAGCTGGCAGCATTTCCAGTTGAACATCATACTAACTGTGTGACAGTGCCACAGACATGTGAAAATAATGCAAATAAATCATTTCAGTTCTCAACTGTCAGAATTGATACGAGCAGGTTCGCATTGCAGAACTGTAGCTGTCCTTGCGCTGGGAGAAGCTGCCTGTCCTGTGCGGTGTTTGTATCGTGTTGACAGATTCATACGTTAACACAGTTTCGAGCCACGGTCTTCGAAACTGCCTCAACATGCTGACGCCATTCACATGGACACTCAACTTATGTCCACTTGTTAAGGCTCGTCTCTGTCTGCCACGATGCGCAACCTTCAAATCTTCATATCCATGTATCCACCATGTCTGTGTGTGCGCACGAAGATTTGCAGGATTAACAATGATCAATAAATCCAACGAGAAATGAATTAAGCCTGGAAAATGGTGATGTTCAGAGCATCATTAGCCAAATCATTCCAACATCTAAGAAAATCACACTGTGGCACGTTAGCTGTTTTTCAGAAGGTTGTTATGTGCTGTAGATTAACAGGACTTTAGTTGAGGTCGACTTCTATAAATAATGTTCATCTTACTAATTATAAAATGTCTCCACCGGGCAGTTTTCCAACGGCCTCAACCCCTATTATTCTGGTACATCCCATTCCCGGCCTTGCTCTCACTGCCTGTTGATAGCTTCATTCCTCTGAGATGCTGCGATACGAGAAATAATGATTCATAAAATTATGCACCTGCAAATTAATGGAGAGGCATTATGCAGACTGCTCCATCCCTGTGATATATTTAAAAGTATTTTTAATACCGGGCTGCACCATCACACAGGTTAAGACCTGCACCCCATTATTTATATTCAGCAATATTTCAGCCAAGGTTAAAATCTATGTAGAACAAGGTGGTAATCATTGTGTCACCACTAGGAATGAGTTAATCCACTTCAATCAGTTGAGTTGGAATCCTTACAAGTACAACATTGACAATTTCCCTGTCAGGCAAATATCATAAATCATTTTTATTTGGGGCGTCGTCAATTGTAACTCGTTTAGCAAATGGCTCAGTATTTAGAACCATCAAGCAATTGTTTGAGGACAATCAGCTCTTCCTATTCAGTCGTCTGGGGTGTGTATACGGCAGCAATGGGAAAATAAGCTCTGAAAGGGAACTTGGTAGAAAGAGAGAGTCGGAGGAGGCCTCTGGTTGTCACATGTTAATTGGCCCTCTAAAGCCAGGTGCAGGAGGGAGCTGTCATATTAGAAGGGTGTAAAACTGCTTGAAAGTCATAGCACTTGTCTTCATTCAGACTTGATTGGTAACACACACACACACGAGCTGTTCCTGCAACAACAGCAAACCCTGTAGAGACATCACATTAAAAAAAATAATAGTCCGACCCACTCAATGTAATTGCAGAAGCTGGCGAGCTGTACCTGCTCCGTCCGCATCATAGGCCGCTGTAACAGCAGGCACTTGTGAGTCGTGCCTTTAGATTTAGTTATAGATTCATTATGGATTTAGTTATTGAGTGTTACTCGAAGGAATATCAGGTCAAAGTTGTTTCTTATAAAAGTTGGAAACACGTTAAAGCCTCGAGGCTGACCATAAGGTCATATTTCTAAAGAGCGCCTATGTGTATGGAGCGAGCCCCCTGGGCAGCGTGGAAAAAGCGTTCCCTCAGAGAAACTTGTTGCCAGTTGGAGAGGACTCCCACTGTGAGGACTTGATTAGTAAAGGTCAGACTGTTGGTGCAGGGCAGCCCCTCCAATCTGGCCTGATCAGATTTTCAACACCGCAACATTATCTCCATTAATGTCTACAAAACCTGCAAGCCATTTCAGCATACGTGAGTGTACTACTGTGTCGGTCTGTGTCCGTCTTTTCACTTGCTTGTGTTTCTTTGTGAGCCTTTCAGAGTTTTCAGCTTGCAACTGGCATCCTGCCAGGGGTTGGGACAAAAGCTCTGACAACCTAGGCGATGGCAGCCAAGGGTTATCGCCAAGGCGAACTTCACCAGTGCAATTCAGTGACCAGACAGCCTCTGACTGCCCACTAAAAACAGCAAAAGACCATGGCTGCCTCTTGTTGAGAGAGCCTCTAATTGGTTTCAAATCCATATTATCCTTGCTAAGATATGCCTCCACCACTCAATACACACACGCACACACACACTGGAGAGGTGGTGGGGACCAACTCTGGATCAGGAGCAGTTTAAAATGCAGGATGATTTGATATAATGAGCTATTCTCTGGAGAGAGCACTGCTGTCAATGCCATGATATTTATGACTTTTTTCCTTGCTGTGTCTGCAACGGTCTTTATTCCAGTGAAAGCTCATTAAGACAAATGCCTCCAGTCAGCTCTGTCTTTACATTCCTCTTCTGTCTTTCCAGAGCAGAACTTCACTTGAGGAGGAGGGTTGGGCAGGAACCTGACTTTTTCCTCCAGTCTTATCAAGATTCAAGTGTGGATTAAATTGTGCAGTCACTGAGCTCATCGTTGTTTGCTGAGACAATGAGACTCGGTGAACTAAGAAACTTTCCCAAAAATGTTTGATCTTCCCCCTGATGCAACTCTGTAAACACTTAAGCGTGGCTGTGCTCTGTATTAGCAGTGCTGATGCCCAGCTGTGTTCAAATGTAGGCAAAGTTGATAAAAGACAAAGTCATTCTGGTGATTTTCCTGTCTAAACAAAATATTTAGCTGCACAAAGTTCTTAACCGCCGCAGAAGATGAAAATTGGCAAGAACAAAGATGGTATAAAATGAGACAGTACAAGGCAAAGACAGGCTGGCTGGGGGTTTGCAGGTGCTGATGGGAACTCTGTGGAGGTTCAAAGCTTCTCCACTATTGGGAGCTGAATTTTGGCTCCAGGCAATGCTGTCAGCAAAAGAAAGTTCAAGAGGTTCTGAAAAAACTAGAGGAGCAGTCTTGAAAAGGCCTCTCTTGATTCTTCATAGTCTCGTAACCTGGAGGCTAAGTTGGATGTGGCAAAGCCCCCGAGGGGAGGCTGGAGGACGGTGGCCTGACATGAGAGGAACCTGAACCTCAGCGTCAAACTCCCCCTGTGATCCACTGAAGACCGTCTCTGTTCACTCACTCGTCCCCCAACAATAGTCAATAGGAGCTGTCCTGACCGGTCAGCCTGGCCTTGCCGGCAGCAGCAAGCAGAGTTTCTTGGTGGAACTTATTTTCTATAAGTGCCTTTGTTGAATTTACAAGTCCTGGATATCTAGAATTTAGCGTGTTTCTTTGGTTACGAGATAAAATAATTGTTTTTTTTGTTGTTGTGCAAAGACAGATGTATATAATCTGTTGAAGAAGTGTAGCAGGCCCGTCTTAAGTAAGATGTATGCATTTCAATTTAAGCTCAGTAGTTTGATTAACAGCCGGATCTGTATAGAATTCCAACAAGAACTGCTAAATGTAAAAGTGAGCATTTTCAATTAGTTTTTTTGGCCTTTTGCCTACTGAGTTTTTGGCAAACCTTTTTCTATCATTACCCTCCCATTTATATTACTGCCTCAAGTCCCCTAAATCCTATAACGACTGCATCTCGCACAGCTGTGCGCTTTTATGGCATTTGCTAATGTACTGTAAATGACATAAAATATGACAAGCTTAGTCTTCTGCCAGCTTGCTTTTATATCATTTTTACACCATTTTGAATCCTCATTTATTTATTTGAAGGCAGATGTGATTTTATGTCCTCAACTTGGCTGTAAAGTGCTACTTTGAAATGCAAATGAGGCTTCGATTGAGAGATTTTCATGAAAAGGGTGTTGTGTACAAGGTGGTGGTGAGTTTGAAAGCACGTCCGAGGGGAGATGTAGTAGGACAAGCTGTTGTGCTCCTCACTCAAGCCCCATCCAGCGTGTGCAGATCTTGGAGAATATCATCTCTCCTGGTGTTCTCGCTGTAAACCTCAGCTCTTATAAAACCCCATTTCAAACGCACAATAGCCTCTCAGCCTTTTCTCCATTCAGGAGACACTGCCTAAAGCTCTCTGGAAATAACGTTTTTTGTCCATTTAAGGATAAATTTTAAAAAAGGGTTGGGAAATCCAAATGAAATTACAGGATGGAGTGTCTGCTTATTGCCTTATATGTACTTAAGGTAGAGTGTATACTTAAAAGGTAATGGCTTTCTGCAGTCAAGTGTTATGGTGGCTCACATGCTGAAATGGATCTCTTTACTTTTGTCTTGACAGCGTCCTCTAAGTGAAGGTGTGTCGTAATGCAGTTCAGGCTCAGGCCTCTTATCTCACGTCAGTGGGATCCTGCTCGCCTTCTTAATGCTTCCTTTCCTCTCTTGTCTTGTGACAACATCGCGCTCTATCAGACAGATACTGTAACTATGGAGGGAGCCAAGAGCCAACGAGCGCCTGTTCACACACGCGCTGGCTGACACACACACACGCACACACACACACACACACACACACACACACAATAAGATTGTCATCACTGAAAAAAATTCACAAATGCATCCAAATTTAGGTAACTCCAAAATTCACAAAGTGTTTTGTGGTCCTCTGCATCTCTCATGTTGATGTGGGGAGCTGCTGACACTGGAACCTCCTAAAGCACACAGGTGTAAAGTTAAATACTCAGTATAAGAGAGGTTGTCATCATGTTGCTGATCTTGTAAGATCTGTGTGAAAACCCCTCGATC